>NC_091285.1:381751210-382111210 GCF_032444005.1 Ranitomeya imitator | reverse complement strand
TTTTTAAAGAAATTGGTTTTCTGAAAACTAATTAAATGAATCAGTGAATGTGTTAAAGTGAAATGATCAGTAAAGAATCAAAACTGCTGGTGGGCAGAATGAACACATCTAGTAGGCTCATTGCTGCCTTTGGGCACAGGAACATTTACAGTATATCATTTATAAAGCCGCAAGCGGATAATGTAGAATTATCAGTATTATTGTACTAATATATGTTTGCTGCGTGGAGACCAGCATCCAACTGTTATCACATCTGTCGGTAATACAGAACTTTATTGATTGTGTGGTTGTGAGACACCTTAAAGAATACCTGTCAGAGGAAAATAAGAATAGAAGCTATTCAAGGGTATTAAACCCTCAGTGAAAAATAAATGATCATTTTAATGTTGCATAGTCAATACACAGTATATATACACAGTATATACAGTGCCTTTGCGAAAGTGTTCGGCCCCCTGGAACCTTTCAACCTTTTCCCACATATCATGCTTCAAACATAAAGATACCAAATGTACATTTGTGGTGAAGAATCAACAACACGTGGAACACAATTGTGAAGTTGAACGAAATTTATTGGCTATTTTACATTTTTGTGGAAATTCAAAAACTGAAAAGTGGGGCGTGCAATATTATTCGGCCCCTTTAACTTAATACTTTGTTTCACCACCTTTTGCTGCGATTACAGCTCCAAGTCGCTTGGGGTATGTCTCTATCAGTTTTGTACATCGAGAGACTGAAATTCTTGCCCATTCTTCCTTGGCAAACAGCTCGAGCCCAGTGAGGTTTGATGGAGATCGTTTGTGAACAGCAGTTTTCAGCTCTTTCCACAGATTCTCGATTGGGTTGAGGTCTGGACTTTGACTTGGCCATTCTAACACCTGGATACGTTTTTATTTGTGAACCACTTCATTGTAGATTTTGCTTTATGTTTGGGATCATTGTCTTGTTGGAAGACAAATCTCCGTCCCAGTCTCAGGTCTTTTGCAGACTCAAACAGGTTTTCTTCAAGAATGGTCCTGTATTTGCTCCAGCCATCTTTCTATCAATTGTAACCATCTTCCCTGTCCCTGCTGAAGAAAAGCAGGCCCAAACCATGATGCTGCCACCACCATGTTTGACAGTGGGGATGGTGTGTTCAGGTTGATGAGCTGTGTTGCCTTTACGCCAAACATATCATTTGGCATTGTTGCCAAAAAGCTCGATTTTGGTTTAATTTGACCAGAGCACCTTCTTCCACATGTTTGGTGTGTCTCCCAGGTGGCTTGTTGCAAACTTTAAACAACACTTTTTATGGATATCTTTTAGAAATGGCTTTCTTCGTGCCACTGTTCCATAAAGGCCAGATTTGTGCAGTGTACGACTGATTGTTGTCCTATGGACAGACTGTCCCACCTTTTGGCTGCATCTCTGATCAGTCTTCTCCTTGTTTGAGACAAAAGATGAAAGATGATTCTTCACCAAAAATTTACATTTGGTATCTTTATGCTTGAAGCCTGATATGTGGGAAAAGGTTGAAAAGTTCCAGGGAGACGAATACTTTCGCAAGGCACTGTATATATACAACAATTATACAGGAGTTTGGGTGGATTGCACATTTGCTAATTCTATTTATCAGGAAGTCCCATGAATCTATAGTACAGACCAAAAGTTTGGACACACCTTCTCATGTAAAGATTTTTCTGTATTTTCATGGCTATGAAAATTGTACATTCACACTGAAGGCATCAGAACTATGAATTAACACATGTGGAATTATATACTTAACAAAAAAGTGTGAAACAACTGAAAATATGTCTTATATTCTAAGTTCTTCAAAGTAGCCACCTTTTGCTTTGATGACTGCTTTGCACACTCTTGGCATTCTCTTGATGAGCTTCAAGAGGTAGTCAAAGGGAATGGTCTTCCAACAATCTTGAAATAGTTCCCAGAGATGCTTAGCACTTGTTGGCCCTTTTGCCTTCACTCTGCGGTGCAGCTCACCTCAAACCATCTCAATTGCGTTCAGGTCCGGTGACTGTGGAGGCCAGGTCATCTGGCGTAGCACCCCATCACTCTCCTTCTTGGTCATATAGCCCTTACACAGCCTGGAGGTGTGTTTGGGGTCGTGGTCCTATTCTAAGTTCTTCAAAGTAGCCACCTTTTGCTTTGATGACTGCTTTGCACACTCTTGGCATTCTCTTGATGAGCCTCAAGAGGTAGTCACCGGGAATGGTTTTCACTTCACAGGTGTGCCCTGTCAGGTTTAATAAGTGGGATTTCTTGCCTTATAAATGGGGTTGGGACCAAGAGTTGTGTTGTGTAGAAGGCTGGTGGATACACAGCTGATAGTCCTACTGAATAGAATTTGCATTATGGCAAGAAAAAAGCAGCTAAGTAAAGAAAAATGAGTGGCCATCATTACTTTAAGAAATGAAGGTCAGTCAGGCTGAAAAATTGGGAAAACTTTGAAAGTGTCCCCAAGTGCAGTGGCAAAAACCATCAAGCGCTACAAAGAAACTGGCTCACATGAGGACCGCCCCGGGAAAGGAAGACCAAGAGTCACCTCTGCTTCTGAGGATAAGTTTATGCAAGTTATCAGCCTCAGAAGTTGCAAGTTAACAGCAGCTCAGCTTAGAGACCAGGTCAATGCCACACAGAGTTCTAGCAGCAGACACACCTCTACAACAACTGTTAAGAGGAGACTTTGTGCAGCAGACCTTCATGGTAAAATAGCTGCTAGGAAACCACTGCTAAGGACAGGCAACAAGTAGAAGATACTTGTTTGGGCTAAAGAACACAAGGAATGGACATTAGACCAGTGGAAATCTGTGCTTTGGTCTGATGAGTCCAAATTTGAGATCTTTGGCTCCAACCACGTGTCTTTGTGCGACGCAGAAAAGGTGAACGGATGGACTCTACATGCCTGGTTCCCACCGTGAAGCATGGAGGAGCTGTGATGGTGTGGGGGTGCTTTGCTGGTGACACTGTTGGGGATTTATTCAAAATTGAAGGCATACTGAACCAGCATGGCTAGCACAGCATCTTGCAGCTGCATGCTATTCCATCCGGTTTGCATTTAGTTGGACCATCATTTATTTTTCAACAGGACCACGACCCCAAACACACCTCCAGGCTGTGTAAGGGCTATATGACCAAGAAGGAGAGTGATGGGGTGCTACGCCAGATGACCTGGCCTCCACAGTCACCAGACCTGAACGCAATCGAGATGGTTTGGGGTGAGCTGCACCGCAGAGTGAAGGCAAAAGGGCCAACAAGCGCTAAGCATCTCTGGGAACTCCTTCAAGATTGTTGGAAGACCATTCCCTTTGACTACGTCTTGAAGCTCATCAAGAGAATGCCAAGAGTGTGCAAAGTAGTCATCAAAGCAAAAGGTGGCTACTTTGAAGAACTTAGAATATAAGACATATTTTCAGTTGTTTCACACTTTTTTGTTAAGTATATAATTCCACATGTGTTAATTCATAGTTTTGATGCCTTCAGTGTGAATGTACAATTTTCATAGTCATGAAAATACAGAAAAATCTTTAAATGAGAAGGTGTGTCCAAACTTTTGGTCTGTACTGTATATGGAATGAAGCAGGTTGTTTTATGCTCCTACATAGCTTTGGTATTATCAGAGGATACCTCCCATATATAAAGATACCTAGTGAAATGAAAAAATATGAGAATTGCATAAAGGGAATCTGTTCCCAGGCTTTTTCTACCTAATCTGAGAACATTATAATGTAGGGGCAGAGACACCGATTCTAGCCGAATTATCAGTTACTGGTCTGCTTGCTAGAGTTTTCATAAAACTCTGCAGGTTTTCCTTAATTATAAGCAGGAAATTATCAGTAGAAGTCTAGTAAACCTGCTGCCAGGTAGTCCAACCACACCCCCACCACTGGTTGGCAGCTTTCTACCTATGCACTGTATACACAGAAAGCTGCCAATCGGTGCTGTGGGTGGGGTCATACAAAACTCAGCATTCATGGAAGCATGCACTAAAGTATTTGATACATCTAAGTCACCCTACCAGGGCCTGGGGTACTCGGCACCGGGTCCGCCGGTCGCAATTAAGGGGGTGGTCACATTTTCAGTGACACGGTCCGTGCCCTGGGCACTCAAGTCAAGAGGAAAGGTCTTTAAAGGGTATTTTGGAATAAAGTTTATTCGTGATGCCACCTGTGGTTCTCGGTTAGAGGGACCGACGCTGCTTAAAGGGGTCCTCTGGGGTGATGTTGTTGCAGCAAGATGGTGATGCTTCCCACAGATGAAGTGGGGTCCCCAGGGCTCCCAAGGTGTATGGCAGGGTTGATGTGTTGCTGGTAAATAACGGAGGTCACAGAGTTGCAGTCTTTACCTGGTTTACTGATGGTAGCAGGCAGCCTGAAAACAAGTAGAAATCCACTTGGCAGGTCAGGTTGGGAGCCTTCCACTATGCACTGGTTTTCTGGTCCCTTGCTACCTGTAGCTTGCTGGCAAGGTACCCATTTCTCTCTCCTGTCCTGGGACAGTACCTGCATGGTAGGCAACTTGAGCTGTTCTCTTGGGGTCTCTGACATGGTGACTCCAAGCTCTAACTGCTGTTGTACCTCAGGTATGGTATGAGCAATTTACGTATAGTCCTATGCCCTCCGGTTCTACTGTGGACTTTGCAGTTATCCACAACCTCGGGCTCCCGGTGCCCGGTTTCTGTACTCTGGCTCACAGGAGGTCCAATCCCAGCCTTTTAAGCTCCTAATCACTCCTCTGAGCTCCTTTCCTGTCTCTTGTCTCACACAGACTGCCTGATTCCTCCTCCAGACCAGGATGGATATCAGAGAAGTTCCCCTCAAACAGGGTTTTGAGCTCCCCTTTCTGGCCTGGAGTTAGAATGTGTTGTGTGTACAGCTTACCTGCCAAAGGGATCCCTCCTGTCCCCAGGCATGGCACTACCCTCCCCGAGAGGAAGGCTGCACCACTGTGGTACCCGAACTCCTGGGGTGCCACACATCTCTCAAATCAGGGTTACTTGGTATGTATTTTATATCTGCAGAATGCTAATTCTTACTGCAGATAGGTTGCCGTTCAGCTGGGATTTTAGTTATACCCACCACACCAAGAAAATCTGTACGAAACATAAATCTTGCTCAAAGTGACCCTAAATTTTTTTTTGAGAGGGGATGGCATTTGGGGCTCAAAGTTGAAGAATAACAACATTTATACTAAACTCATCTCACCATTTCTGCCCCAGTCTATACCAGTTTTCCCCTCATGCTTATGCAGCACCCCAGGTGGCCGGTTGCTGCAGAGATGTTATTTTTCTTTCGGGGAAGGTAATGTCATGCTCAGAGGCAATGGAGCTCTCTTCACCATGTAAGGCGCACACATGCAACACATTCTGAATCCAGGCCAGGAGGGGGAGCTCAGCACCCGGATTCAGGGGAGCTTCCCTATGCTATATGTATCCTGACCTGGAGGAGGAGCTAGGCAGTTGGTCCTGGGAGACCAAGCAGAGCAGATAAAGTCAGAAGAAAATCACTGCACTCATTTGGTTTTCAAAAGCATAAACAAGTAAGTTTATTTGATTTGAATCGGTGAAGAGATATTTAGGCGAATTGACGTTTCGGCCAACCCGTGGCCTTGTTCACAATATCGCCTGTTGGAACTCTGCTGCATATAAAGAAGGACCCTTTACTTTTTGATGAGTCAGAAAGAGTGATATGGCAATATAACCCAGTTAGTATGCAAGATAGCGTATGCCCCTGCACAAAAGCCGTATCTGCGGCTGGAACGAAACTTGTGGCTGTCCTGTAGGTGAAATGAGCAACAAATTCGTCCTGTATATTTTGACGCGTCCCCCAGGGAACATAAAGGTATAGTGCTGCCAAGACACAGGACTGTGTCGGCCTCCTCCACTACGCCACCAACGCTTGCCCCTTGCCTGCACGAACAACGGAAACGGAAGGTTTTCCTCTATCCACTGGCAACATACCCTAGCACACAGGGAGGTTACCTCTACGGATATTAGCCAGAACATATGTGGTCCTCTATATGCATACTTAACACAGCACTATACCTTTATGTTCCCTGGGGGACGCGTCAAAATATACAGGACGAATTTGTTGCTCATTTCACCTACAGGACAGCCACAAGTTTCGTTCCAGCCGCAGATACGGCTTTTGTGCAGGGGCATACGCTATCTTGCATACTAACTGGGTTATATTGCCATATCACTCTTTCTGACTCATCAAAAAGTAAAGGGTCCTTCTTTATATGCAGCAGAGTTCCAACAGGCGATATTGTGAACAAGGCCACGGGTTGGCCGAAACGTCAATTCGCCTAAATATCTCTTCACCGATTCAAATCAAATAAACTTACTTGTTTATGCTTTTGAAAACCAAATGAGTGCAGTGATTTTCTTCTGACTTTATGAGTTGTGGGATTGAATATCCCGTTCACTGGCACCGTGAACTGTACTGATTGAGTGCTGGCTTTCATTTCCCTTCTACAAGCAGAGCAGATGTCTAGGAGAGATGCAGTGCAGACAGAGAGAACTGAAGGGTTGGATGTTGAGTAGCTGGAAGGGAAGGAGCACAGGAGAGGAACAGAGCTCAGAGGGGAACTGTGGCAGGGCACCCTCAGAGCTGAAGCTCAGTAGCCATGAATCGGGAGCCCAAGGCTTTTGTGGGACTCTAGGACACAGAGCAGAACCAGAGGGCACGACACTACACGTTACCTGCCCGCACCACGCCTGAGACGCAGCAGCACCTGAGGAGCCCGGGGCATTTTAGAGTCCCTGTAAAAAGGCTCAAGCTGCCCGTCGTGCAGGTACCTGTCCCAGGACAGGGGGAAAACTGGAGGACTCTGTAGGAAGCTTCAGGCAGCAGGGACCTCACCTTTAATGGTGCTAGTTGGGAAGGCTCACAGATCTCTACTGGAGAAGGGAACCCTCTATTGCCTCTGGGGCGGCCGGACCTCCATCATCCATGCCTGGTACCCTGGACTGTGGCCAGCAACCTACGGTAAACCAGGAAAAGACTTACAACTTGTCTCCTCCATTTATTCTTCGGCACATATCACCACCTTGCCACACACCATAGGACCCCAGGGAGCCCAGCTTCACCTGTGGGAAGTGTAACATCTGTGCTGCCGCAACATCCCCCAAGGGACCCCTTTAATCCAGCGTCGGTCCAACTAATGACCGAACTCCACAGGTGGTGTCACAACAAACTTTAAACATTTTCACCTTTAACGCTGAGGTCCAGGGCCACGGACCTGGTCGCAGCCACCGTGACATCCCCCTTTGTGACCGGAACCGTTAGCAAGTACACCACTGCCCTGGGGGCGACTCACTTACTGGTATTATGACTATACAACATCACTTTGGATGGAACATCGGCGTACAAAGAGGGAGAACCAGAGAAAACGTGGGCACTACACAGCAGTTGTGGGGCACTGAAGTGGAATCACAAAGCGGTTGGATTGCAAAGTTTGTTATTTTTCTATTTTGAGGCTAAACTGCTAACATTTAAAAAATAAGAACAGGAACTCCACTTTAATGTAGGCGATTTTCTAAAATTAGATTTACACAATTAATATTTTTACATTATTTCTGCACTTCTTGTTTGTATGCCTAGATTATTGTTACAATAAAATAAAGCAAACATGTCACTTACAGCAATAAGTACTCAATAAAAAGCTGGTGTTCTAGGTGTTAGATATTACACAAGGAATCATACTACTGTGAAGACACCCAGGAACCATCTTAAATGCACTTACTGCAAGCATCATTTGCTACATAACACTACAAAGATTACTCTAGGCACAAATAATGTTCCCAAGCTTGTCTAGAGCTCAGCCAGCCTGATGATTCATGGTGTTGACCCATATTCCCATAGGAATTGTAATTAAAATGTTGTGGCTAATTAAAGCATAGCCATGAGGATAATGAAATAAACAGGTCATCACTAGCCAATGACTAACAGTTTTACACGTTAGAAATCTAATAGAGATAATGTCTGACAACATGGCTTATGTACAAATAATTAGATGCTTGGTGCTATGTGTTTCACACTGTTGTATTGTATATAAAAGGTAGTATCATTTAGGAATACAATGTATACTGTAGAAACTGCACCAAAGCAAAGATTAGTAATGTGCATGTAAGAATAAAAATAATGCTGCAATATTTCAAACTCCTGAGTTATAGATGACAACCTCAAGAAAAATGGGCTACCAACACCTGATTTATATAAAAAAAAAATAATTTCATTATATTTCATTAGTAGCAAAACATATAAACATGAAAAAATTATTCGACAAAGGTGGGCTCTCCAGATTAGACAACCCATGCATATACACAGAAAATGTAACCCGCCTACACAGGCATCACAACAATATAAAGCTAGGAAATGTATAGAAAATCCAGAAATGCAAAGAATATCCCCCATAATGTATACAGTACAGACCAAAAGTTTGGACACACCTTCTCATTTAAAGATTTTTCTGTATTTTCATGGCTATGAAAATTGTACATTCACACTGAAGGCATCAAAACTATGAATTAACACATGTGGAATTATATACTTAACAAAAAAGTGTGAAACAACTGAAATTATGTCTTATATTCTAGGTTCTTCAAAGTAGCCACCTTTTACTTTGATGACTGCTTTGCACACTCTTGGCATTCTCTTGATGAGCTTCAAGAGGTAGTCACCGGGATTGGTCTTCCAACAATCTTGAAGGAGTTCCCAGAGATGCTTATCACTTGTTGGCCCTTTTGCCTTCACTCTGCATCCAGCTCACCCCAAACCATCTCGATTGGGTTCAGGTCTGATGACTGTGGAGGCCAGGTCATCTGGCATAGCACCCCATCACTCTCCTTCTTGGTCAAATAGCCCTTACACAGCCTGGAGGTGTGTTTGGGGTGATTGTCCTGTTGAAAAATAAATGCTGGTCCAACTAAATGCAAACAGGATGGAATAGTATGCCGCTGCCAGACGCCGTGGTAGCCATGCTGGTTCAGTATGCCTTCAATTTTGAATAAATCCCCAACTGTGTCACCAGCAAAGCACCCCCACACCATCACACCTCCTCCTCCATGCTTCACAGTGGGAATCAGCCATGTAGAGTCCATCCGTTCACCTTTTCTGCGTCGCACAAAGACACGGTGGTTGGAACCAAAGATCTCAAATTTGGACTCATCAGATCAAAGCACAGATTTCCACTGGTCTAATGTCCGTTCCTTGTGTTCTTTAGCCCAAACAAGTCTCTTCTGCTTGTTGCCTGTTCTTAGCAGTGGTTTCCTAGCAGCTATTTTACCATGAAGGTCTGCTGCACAAAGTCTCCTCTTAACAGTTCTTGTAGAGATGTGTCTGCTGCTAGAACTCTGTGTGGCAATGACCTGGTCTCTAATCTGAGCTAGGGGTCGAGTTCCCGCCTCTGCACAGGGGGAATCTCGGGCCATCTCCGCTGCAGTCTCCCATTCTTCTCCTGCCGCAGTGGAGCCTGCTCAGCGGAGACGTCAGTCCCAGCGTCTCGCTCAGTCTGACTCTGTACAAAGAGTTACTGCTGCTTTTCCTGCTTCTGCCATTGAAGTCAGTGCTGGGCAGCGGCGAGCAGACGCTTCTGGGACTAAGTCCTGCTTTTCTCGCTCTGAGCATGCCCTGAGTAAGATCTCTCAGTGGAGATCGAGGGTCACATGTTCAGATACTGCAGCTAAAGCCATTGGTCCTTCAGGAAGGTCCTGTAGGTGCTCAGGCTCTGTGGCAGCCTCTCATTGGTCCTTCTAGGAAGGTCCTGTATGTGCTGCAACTATTTAAGGCTCGCATGGCCAATGCGCTAGTATCTTTTTATGTTATGTGCTTTGCGCCAGTGTGGTCATGTAAGTTTGTGTTCAGGAACCCGGCTGAAATAAGCCCCTAGAATGCAGGCACCTCCGGCGACGAGATTGTGTGTGTATGTATTCAGGGACCTGGCTGAAATAAGCCCCTAGAATGCTGACACCTTCGGCAAGGAGTTTCGTGTGTATGCATGGCCACTAACTACTCTCAGTTGGGTAGTTAGCCTGTGTCTCTGTGAAGTCTAACAGGGTGCAGTGTTTTGATTTCACGGCTACTCTGTGAAATAACAGAGTTAGTTCATACCACCATATAGTTCCGCAGTTTGCTAGCAGCAGGTTCTCCTGCACGGTGGACCCTGGGCTGCAAACGCATCATTACAATAAAACATCTATATTTACTCGGTGCGTTCCGCTAGCCCTAACACTGTTAACCTGCGATTTCTGAAGCTGGAGACTCGGATACTTATCCTCTGAAGCAGAGGTGACTCTTGGTCTTCCTTTCCTGGGGCGGTCCTCATGTTAGCCAGTTTCTTTGTAGCGCTCGATGGTTTTTGCCACTGCACTTGGGGACACTTTCAAAGTTTGCCCAATTTTTCGGACTGACAGACCTTAATTTCTTAATGTAATGATGGCCACTCGTTTACTTAACTGCTTTTTTCTTGCCATAATACAAATTCTTACAGTCTATTCAGTAGGACTATCAGCTATGTATTCACAAGACTTCTGCACAACACAACTGATGGTCCCAATCCCATTTATAAGGCAAGAAATCCCACTTATTAAACCTGACAGGCCACACCTGTGAAGTGAAAGCCATTCCCGGTGACTACCTCTTGAAGCTCATCCAGAGAATGCCAAGAGTGTGCAAAGCAGTCATCAAAGCAAAAGGTGGCTACTTTGAAGAACCTAGAATATAAGACATAATTTCAGTTGTTTCACACTTTTTTGTTAAGTATATAATTCCACATGTGTTAATTCATAGTTTTGATGCCTTCAGTGTGACTGTACAATTTTCATAGTAATGAAAATACAGAAAAATCTTTAAATGAGAAGGTGTGTCCAAACTTTTGGTCTGTACTGTATATAATTAATATATTGTTAGAGGTCCGATAATGAGTGATTCTAAAGTAACTTATGAATAACAGATATACATAATACGGGACACAATAGGAAACAATAACACCAATAAATTAGGACCAATGAGCAATCTAAAAAAATACTAAGGAGAAGTTCTTAGATAATACAGATGAATGCAACTGAACCATAGAACCATGAACAAGAAAAAAAGAAACCACTATATAATCTGCACACCACTAATTGGATATGCGATTATCTGCTGGGATTGACTACACTTAAAAGACTCTCTTTCTTATTATAGTGTGTGTGTTCTGTACCCTACCCAGCAGCAAACCATGGTATTTCTTCAGTGCCATGTGGGGTATTATATATATATATATACATATATATATATATATATATATATATATACATATATATATATATATATATGTATATATATATATACACATACAGTATATATATATATATATATATATATACACACACAGTATATGTATATATATATATTATATATTGTATAGGAACAAGCTTAATGAGGGAGTGTCTTTTGTTTTTAGTATTGTTACCAACAAAGCTTGTCCTTTTTTCACATATCCAATTGGTGGTGTGCAGATTATATAGTGGTTTCATTTTTTCTTGGTCATGGTCATTATTATTAACCACTGTCTTTGCACCCCCTGATCTAATGAATTTATGTATTGTGGTGCGCCAGCAACATTGCTTTGTCATGAACCATTGAACCCAGTGTGGAAGAAATATTGCAGATTCCTATATGCATGTAGTCATGTTGGTGCAAATGTGGCCGGGCAATAGAAGACCCTCAACACGCGTTTCTCTGTCTGACCATGGCTTCCACATTAGGTCCTAGGTTATAGGAGGCATAAAAAGTGACAACTGCTGCCCTGAGCAATAAACATGTTTCCAGCAGTTGTCATTGGAGTTTTTGCTATTCACCCACAGTGTACTAGTAGGAATTGGGATTCTTATGGCCAGGGAGCGAGTTATTGACCACAATAATGAATCATGTTCGTAGTTACTATACATATGCTCTTTTATATAAAAAATTATTCACTAATTACTAAGAATGGCACATGTTAAGTCATAGCGTTACTTGCTCTGTTACCCCCTACTGGCCCCATGGGTCTAAGTTGCTTAGTGGGTAAATCAACCTTTAAATAAATGATCATATGTGGAAGAAAATCAGTAAATCAAATACTAAGTAGTCATATTAGACTCTGCAGATTTGCTTAAGCATAGAAACATTTTCGATGTGCCACTTATCGTTTTTTTAGGATAAAAGGGATGAAATTGAACAGGGAAAAATTTTACAATAAAACAATTGTAGTAAATGGTTGCAGGAAAAATCAGAACAAAAGACATGAGATTATAGTCAAGAGAAATAATGTTCTGAAACGTCAGATGTTATAAAGGAGTAATAAATGCAGATATGGTAAGACAAGTAATGCTGTCAGAAAGAATAGGCAAGTAATCTGAAAAGTCAAGAAGTGAAAAGATTGTCAAGCCAGTAAAAGGAAGAGAAATGTACAAAGAAAGTATAAAAAAGGCCAGTAGCTTTAACATCTAATAGTAATATGGAGGAAAACCTAAAGCGGGTGGTGACAAGGTCAGACATATTCTATTGACCGATCAATAAAATAAATAATGGAAGCCACAATGTAGAAGTGACAAAAACCTAATACATGTTTGTGCATATATCGTTCCTGTGTGTGCTTGATGATGACGGCCCAACCTTCCGTTACGGTAACCCTTGTGGAATAGCGGTGTGCAGGGTGGTATGAACCACTTAAGAACATGTCTCGTGTCTCCAGGGAGGGCAAATTATTGGCCTTTGGAGTTTCAACATTCTGATCCTTTTTTCTCCAAGACTATAGACTATAGTCTAATGTGTATGTGGGTCTTAAGGAAATCTGTCACCTGGTTTTCGCGAACTCATCTGAGATCAGCATAATGTAGAGAAAGTGACCTTGATTCCATAAATGTACAGTATAACTTGCTTAAAGGGACTCTGTCACTTCAATTTGGGGGGAACAATTTTCAGCCATAGGGGCGGGGTTTTCAGATGTTTGATTCACCCTTTCCTTACCCGCTGGCTGCATGCTGGCTACATTATTGGATTGAAGTTCATTCTCTGTCCTCCATAGTACACGCCTGCACCAAGCAAGATTGCTTTGTGCAGGCGTGTACTACGGAGGACAGAGAATGAACTTCAATCCAATATTGCAGCCAGCATGTAGCCAGCGGGTAAGGAAAGGGTGAATCAAACACCTGAAAACCCCGCCCCTATGGCTGAAAATTGTTCCTTCCAAATTCAGGTGACAGAGTCCCTTTAACTGCGTACAGGAGTTGTGATACAATGAGAGTTTTTAGATGTAGCAGAGCTCAGAAAGCTAACCCCGCCCACACCTCTGATTATCATCTTTCTGTGTACATTGTATATTGACAGAAAGCTGCTAATCAGTGCTGCGGGCGTGGATGGACTACTTAAAACGAGGGCGCTAGTCTGGCAGTGATAATCTCCTGCTGATATAAGATTAACTGTATTGAAACAGAATCAAACAACCTAATAAAGGACACATCGTTGAAATCAGGGACTCAGCCCCTACCTCTTGCTGCCCTCAGATTGCATAAGAAAAACCTGCTGGCAGATTACCTTTAAGCATCCAACCTATAGGTTGGCCATGATTTCAGGGAATGTGTCTGAAAAGGGCACTGTGCAATGAAATGTCTCTTTCAAGTTTACTTTCTGGACTGTTGTTCTATAAAAAAAACAGTAAGGCGGATCTACAAATAAAGCTAATACCTCAATCATTTGAACTAGCCTGGCTTGAAAAAATTGTATAGGTCAAAAACCAATAAACAAAAATACCAAAATCAGCAGGTTTTTGAAAAAATAAATAAAGCAGCGTTAAAACGTAGCTTTTACTATATCTACTATATAAAGCTGAATGTGTGTGTGTGTGTGTGTATGTGTGTATGTCCGGGATTGGCATCTGCACCGTCGCAGCTACAGCCACAAAATTTTGCACAGTCACACGTCTGGACCCCGAGAGCGTCATAGGCTACGTTGTGAGGTGAAATTTTAACCCCGCGCGTTCCAATTCACCAAACAATATTGCCCCTATCTACATAATGGGGAAAAAAGTGAAAGGAAAAGTGTTGGAAGCGTCGCAGCTACAGCAACAAAATTTTGCACAGTCACACATCTGGACCCTGAGAGCGTCATAGGCTACGTTGTGAGGTGAAATTTTAACCCCGCGCTTTCCAATTCACCAAACAATTTTGCTCCTATCTACATAATGGGGAAAAAAGTGAAAGGAAAAGTGTTGGAGGCGTCACAGCTACAGAAACAAAATTTTGCACAGTCACACGTCTGGACCCTGAGAGCGTCATAGGCTATGTTGTGAGGTGAAATTTTAACTCCGCGCTTTCCAATTCACCAAACTATTTTTTCCCTATCTACATAATGGGGAAAAGTGAAAGGAAAAGTGTTGGAGGAAAATTGACAGCTGCCAGATGTGAACAAGGGGGACTTAAAGAATGAGAGCGATGGCGCCAAAGAGTATATACCGATCAGTTGCTAAGGTGGGACCCCGACATGGGATACTCACCACACATGGGGATATGAACACACACACAAAATGCACCACACACTACCACGTGCTTGAACACATATACCACCCTCAGCACACATTTCACCACACATACGCCAACCTCGCCACATAAAAGTCGAAACACAAAAGTCGCCGCTCAAAACTCACCACGCGCAAAACTCGCCACATGCAAAAAATAGGCTCACGCAAAACTCGCCACAAGTGCAAAACTCACCTCATGGAAAACTCGCCACACGCAAAACTTGCACATGCGGAAAAATTGCCATATGCACAAAATTTGCAACACATGCAAAAGTTGCCTCACACAAAACTTGCACATATTCAAAAGGCACCAGACATAAAACTCACCACGCGCAAAACTCGCCATGCGCAAAACTTGCTGCACACAACTTGCTACACTAACCTGTCACATGCAACTCGACACACAAAAAGTTGCTACACGCATGTTGCCACACAAAACTCATCTCACAAAAGTCGCTACATGCATGTCGCCACACACAACTCAACACACACAACTTGACAAACGAAACTCGCCCTAAAACACACACAAGTCTGGTATTAGCCTTCAAAAATAAAAATCTGTTTAATAAGCAGACAAACTACAAGAGCAACAAATGTACCATATAGGAAATACGGCAGCTGTCAGTCACATGACCTGTCTATTATGTGTATGTGTGAGCTAATATATACTGCCAGGGGGAGGGCTTCCTGGTGGCTAGGGATTTATCAGGCTGCCAATTTATCTTACAAATACTGAGGTAAAAATACTGAGCAAATAACGTGTTAACGAGGTCTAATACAGGAGATCACACAGGTATATACTATATACAGGGGAGATGACACACAGATATATACTATATACAGGAGAGATGACACACAGGTATATACTATATAAAGGAGGAGATGACATACAGGTACATACTATATACAGGAGGAGATGACATACAGGTATATACTATATACAGGAGGAGATGACACACAGGTATATACTATATACAGGAGCAGATTACCTACAGGTATATACTATATACAGGAGGAGATGACATACAGGTATATGCTATATATAGAAGATGACATACAGGTATATACTATATACAGGAGGAGATGACACACAGATATATACTATATACAGGGGAGATGACACACAGGTATATACTATATACAGGAGGAGATGACATACAGGTATATACTATATATAGAAGGAGATGACATAAAGGTATATACTATATATAGGAGGAGATGACATACAGGTATATACTATATATAGGAGGAGATGACATACAGGTATATACTATATACAGGGGAGATGACACACAGCAGGTATATACTATATACAGGGGAGATGACATACAGGTATATACTATATACAGGAGATGACATACAGGTGTATGCTATATATAAGGGAGATGACAAACATGTATATACTGAGGTGAAAATGAGAGGTGTGAGGTGAAAATGAAAAGGTGTGAGTGCAAAATGAGAGGAGTGAGGGAAAATAGTGTAGTGATCGGAAAATGACAGATGTGAGGTCGAAATGACAAGTGTTAGGCGGGAATGAGAGGAGTGAGGGAGAAAATGAGAGGTGTGAGGGAGAAAATGAGAGATGTGAGGGGGAAAATTAAAGATGTGATTGGGAAAATGAGAGACGTGATGGGAAAATAAGAGAAGTGACGTGCTATAACTAACCACAGATATTTACTATGCCCAGGCAACGCCGGGCTCTTCAGCTAGTTACTTAATAAAATGTGATATAAACAAACAGTGCCACTAAGGTGCTAGTGCTGACAATTGCGAATACACAAAGACGAACAAACCATAAAATGCCTCACTGCCTCAGATCACCATAAAGGACCAAAAGTGGTCACTATTAAGACAGATATAGACAAACCCGGCTTAAGTGGAGTTTGAACAGAATAGAGGGGGTCCCCCCTACCAGTATAGTCAGATGAATAGTAGTAGTAACATCCTGCCCCCATGCAACCGGGGGCCACACACTATATAACTGTAGGTATATTGGGGGATACCTCTCACGAAACTCCTCTGTAAGGGGTGTAATATACAACAATGGTAGATCCTTATACGGCAGTGTACAAATGTGATATGCTAAATATACAAATAAACATAGGACCTTAAATAGCATATGTCCTGGATGGACTAGAAATCTCCCAACCAGTGGCTGAACAAACAATTACACCGTTTTCCACTACGGGAAACTTCTTAAGGTGTATGTCCATAGAGGCCACCTAGTGGGATTTAATATTGGGTCCAACCATTAAGAATATACTCATCTGTTTGTACTGGTAGTTGTCACAGTCCTCATGCAGAGTTGAGTTTTGCGGGACTTCCTAGCGGTTCTCACAGACATCCGCCTTAGGGTGTCCTGTTTATAGTATGCCTCCCGACGCATTTCATCCTGAATAGATTCATCAGGGGATTACGGCATGATGGTTGCATGGGGCAGGATATTCATCTGACTATACTGGTAGGGGGGACCCCCTCTGTTCTGGCACGGTGGACTCCACTTAAGCCGGGTTTGTCTGTATCTGTCTTAATAGGGACCACTTTTGGTCCTTTATGGTGATCTGAGGCAGTGAGGCATTTTATGGTTTGTTCGTCTTTGTGTATTCGTAATTGTCAGCACTAGCACCTTAGTGGCACTCTTTGTTTATATCACATTTTATTAAGTAATATAGTAAAGCTACGTTTTAATGCCTCTTTATTTATTTTTTTCAAAAACCTGCTGATTTTGGTAATACCTCAATCATCAGATTTTCAATGTGATATAGAACTTATATAGATTATATAATCTATAATAGACTATATAGAACTGGCTGTAGGCTTGGAACATTCTTCGAGATAAAATCTCTTCGATGACAGTTTTCCATCTTCCATCTCTATTATATTCACCAGTGTGGTGTTAATGTGTGCTGACACCAGATAGAGAGTGACATTTACTGCTGATGACGTTCTCTGCCTCCCAAAATCAAACTGTCTTAAAATAGAAAATTCTGCAGCAACTGTAATCAATGGCAAAGCACCAGCCTCACAATTTCTCCATCCTATTGATCTCGGCTTACATTGTAGAAACCAGACTCTGCAAAATCTCTCGATGGCAGCCTTCAAACACTGTGCAATTAGACATGTGCAAGGGGAAACAGATGTTGCGGAAAAATAATTGCTTGTCTGCATTTTTGATGATCTTTTCCTTTTAATTCCAAACATGCAAATCACTTGCCTGAGATCCTTTAGAAGGGAGTCTCTGGAAAGCAAGGAGCAAACTTATTTAATCAGCTCTCCAGTTTACTTTATGTGGATGAGCTCCGGTGTGATTTGGGTTGGCGGGTTAACAAGCACAGAATTCCTCCGGATGTTAGTAAGGGCACGATAACACAGTACCGCCGCAAGGGTCAACCACCTGACACGTGTACGCTCCGGAGAGATGTGGCTACGGTAACGCAGGTCACACTTTGTCTTTAGAACTTTGGGCAGTGTCTAATCCTTTGCACGTCACTCTGATCCCTTTGTGGACATATGACATTATTTCATCTCCTGCATATATTTTACATCACTCAACCTGCTGATCTTTTGTAATCTTTCCAAATAATATATTTTTTGAATTGAATTTGTAAATGAAAGAAAAATCATCAGAATTCAGAAGGGTATAAATGTTGTATCATTCCATACAGATAAGACCTATTTTGTTAGCCCCTGTTTATATCTTATAACATAAAGACAGTTACTAAATTAGACAGAGCTGGTCTCTAGCGACTCACGGACCCCCCAGAGCATATCTGTGGACTATAAAGGCCTATTTATATTTTTCTACCCCTTTCCGATATCCTCCTTCTAATTTCACTGTACTATATTAATATTGTATTATTATTATTGTAGTACTGCATGACAATGGAGTCACTAAAGGGTTGTTTGCCCTATGGAGTGAAGGAGACACAAAACATACATAGTGTATTATTTTGTCTAAAAAAACTACCAGCGCTTGATATTTAGCACAGTTTATCATTTCTGATGTCCCACAATCTAACATATTTGATATTTTACTATCCTTCTTGAATACAGCTTTTTATAGGATTATTGTATTACTATGGACAAGCAAATCAATGTGCAGGACCACGGTCTAGCGGCCACGTCAGTAGTCCGTGACTACTATACAGGAACCTTATGAACCGCCATCTACCTGCTAAAATCCCTATCACCTCTTGATTTGTAAACCTTGCAGGACGCCAAGAGGTGCAGAGCATGCCGGCAGGTAGGTGGTAGCTTACTGGGCTGATGTAGATGTTGGACCATGGAACTGTGAATTGATTTGATCATAATTTTGACCATCTGTAGAGTCAGAATGTGTGCATAACCAGACACAGAAGTGTTTGACATATGCGCTTCCATACTGCATGCAAAGAGGCATCCTTCCCTCTGACGTTCTTTGCTAGCTTTGGCAATTATGATATCCAAATTCGATAACTTGCGGCGAATGCGTTGAAGATAAAATCCGTAGTGTGATAGACAAATAACCTTGACTTTACAATGATTCAACAATTAAGAATTCAGGCTCTTTGACAAAAGCTCAGCACGAGATGATAACACATAATGCCAGAGCATTTGGCTAATTTGATACTGACCCACACACAATAAATACAGAGAAAATCAATGACTTTTCCAACAGAAGATAAAGAGCTTTTGCCATGAAACCCTGACTTCAAGGCTGTCAACTCCAGGGAATTAAAACTAAAACCAAGTATCCTCCTGTCTGAAGCCATTAACGATGCCTGACAGTGCACTAAAATGCACATGCTCAGATGTGCACAATGTGCTGACTATCGGGAAAAATGTGCAGGATCTGCGGTGCGTCATTCAGAAGCTAATACTTATGTAAAAATGACTCATGGTACGGTGGCTTTATAAATAGTAGACTTATCACTGACATAATCAAATGCTGTACGCTTCCTGCACTATCCAGTTATACTTTTTAGTTTACAGATATAATACATGTCAGAAGACTTTATTGCGGTCCGGCAGCTCGGATTCCCATCTATGCTCTCAAATGATATGTTCTGGCACTCAAGAGGTTACTGGTATATTGGGTTTGGTGAAAGACAATCTCCTGGATTCACCCGTGGAAGTTGATGATCCTCTTACTCAACAGATTCTGAATGAAGTTTTGTTTCCTGCTTGTTCGTGTGTTCTGCTTTTATTGGCATCCTCTGATTATAATGAAATATAGTAGCACTAATCACTGCATCCTGTTGTATAGAGCCCTGGTATTGCTATAAAGCAATGCTTGAAAGTTTCCTCTGTTTTGTCAGATCCCCTGATTGCCTCTGACAGCCAGGCGTGACTTACTCATGTCCTTACTCGACCTCCCAATCTGACTTATTCCCTACCTGTGTTAACGAGATTTGCATATAAAATCTGCCTTCTATATCTGAATGTCAGTCCTCTGCACATGGGATTAAATAACTAATTAATAAAAAGCCCTGAGATCTCATTACTTAATCTGATTACTCTTTTGTCTGACTGTGGCCTCCAATATGTCATGATTTCCATTATATTAAAGTAGCTTTCACAACTCACCCGCTGAACAGATTCAGGAAAACTTCCCACAGCATCTTTATACTCACCCTCTAAACTCCTCTACAAACCCTGATCAGAAATCACTAGTCAGAAATATTTGATTGGCAGTAGCTTTATGTGTATATTATCTTGTCTATCTAATTGTAGTTTACTTTTTTAGTTCAAAACAAAATGCAAGACATTGAAATAGCTATAAAATTTAGCAAACAGCATCATGTGAGGAAACCCATGACGTCCGACTTATACAACTTTTAAAAGATTTGTCATAGATCTACTTGGTCAGGATAAGTTCCAACAGCGATGGGAAATGTTTCTGATATATTAATTTTAAGGAGCGCTCTTTACCTGGTAAAGCTGGTATACTTATATTACAGCTGGGCAGCTAAATGAATCAAGAATGTACAATTTCCTTTCTTTTTTAAAGATACGTTGCACACATTTTCTCATATGGATTCCAGCTGAAATAGCGCTTAAAATACAAAAAGGGAATAGACATACTGTATGCACTGCTATGTAAAAATGCCTTGCTGTGCATATATTCAGCCTTTTTTGAGCTAATTTTAAAGGGAAGCTGGCACCAGGTTTGTCCCATATGTTCAGTTTTGATATACAGCATTCTAATATGCTGTATATATGCCACCAATCCAGCCTGCAAGAGAAAAAAGACTTCTTATAATGGTCACCTACGGGGTGGTCGGGTCCTATGGACGTCGCTGGTCTTGGTCCGGTGTCTCCTATCTTGCTTCATGTGCACGACACATCCTACCTCATCCACACACTGTCCCCGACATCATGCTCCTGCGCCCAGTAGATGAGTATAGTAAAAGGTCTTTTCCTTGTCTTGCAGGCTAGATTGGGGGCATATCTACAGCTTGTTAGAATGCTTTATATCAAGGTTGATAGGTGGTTGCCTTACCTCATACTGGACAAACCAGGACAAACAGGTTCCTTTTCACTGCTTAAAGCTTTGATAGTTGTGAAGCAGCTAAAAAAAGTGACCTCTCCATTCTTCTAGCAGCTTCCCGTTTAGAAGTTACGCTCTAGTTTATTTGTACAACTAAAAAAGAGACACCACAAAAATGACCAAACAGATGCCAAAGGAGAAACTTCAGGTAAAACATTCCCAGTAAAAGACAATGGCCCTTATTCATCAAGACAGGAGTTGAGTAGCAGTTATTGCCATGCACCCTTCCCTCCCCAGCTCTTGGAGCTGGACAAAAATGTCAGTGAAAACGACAAAAGTTGAAAAATTTTGCAATTTTAAAACTTTTTATGCCACAGTTCTGACTTGATAAATCGGGCCCATTGTGTGCAAATACCCTTATAATACGAAATCCTCCCAAAGAAAGAGTGCAAAATTTGACAATATTTAATTGTTTTTTATTTTATTGAGAATAATAAGAAAATTATATGAAAAAAAAGGTGTTATACAAATATAGCTGATAATAGGAGCACACATAATAATATTGTGGGGAAAACCCTTTTAATAATTAAAATATTGCTACAATGTGTATTAGAAATTGTGATTACTCCTTAAAAGAACCAATAAATAAATATACGTGATACATAAACAATTATTTGATCAAAAACAAGTGTTATACCAAGGAAAATCACACTCCATGATTAAAAAAGTGTAAAAAAATTTATTTTATAAAAAATATATGTAAAAAAATATATGTAAAAACACTAAAAAGTGCAATAGTGCAATGAAAAATGCAATGGTATATTAAGTGCATCACAAATGCATAAGACTACTGTCAAAAAAAAGTGCAACAATGCAATGGAAGTGCGACAGTGCTAATGATGTAAAGATATGCCAAAATATCGCTAAATCCAGACAATAGTATGCAGTATACAATCAAAAGTGCTAAAGTGCCAACAAAATATGAACCACATTTAAATAGCAGGTGAATATTACCAATATATTAAGGGCTCCTCATACCTATGTGTGCTCCTGGTCCCTACGCGCGTTTCGGTGCTTGCCTTCTTCCGGGAGGTTATGGGGAAATGGTCGAATGTCTAGTCTTAGTGGTGGGTTTTGAAGTCTATGGGGATCTCTGTTTACCCACCCCCGGACTAACAGAAGCACTTCTGGAGCCATCTCAGAGACCGGGATGAATTGATGCATATGAACCCGGGTGAAACTGTTCCATTATTATAAGTAGATTTTTTTTGCCCACAACTCTGGTTACTGTGTACATGTGGCATTTTTACAACATAGAGATGTTTTTCTCCTTATAATAGATGTGAAGCAGCTATAGTGATAAAAGCTATGGCTATGATATAATTCAGGCTGCTCAAGTTTAGTGATTGAGGATTTGAATTGAGCAATACCTGGATTGTGACACATCCACAGTGATTTTTTGTGTGTTTTTTTTAGTGTTGTTCGTAGTGTCTTGGCTTGTTGTCTTTGTCAACGGTTGGATTTTAAGGATTATTAATAAAGTGTAATTTGTAATAGTTCCACTACTGCCTAGCTGTACTTAAATATTGGATTGGTAGACAATTTTTGTAAATGAATTGTGATATGGAATAAATGTAATATAGAAACATTTTTTTGTTAATAGTTGCTTTCCTAGACCATGAGAGGTAAGCTGAATTTTGCCAGCTTTTGGTATCTTAAGGTTAGGGCCTTCAATGAAATAAGGTTAATTAGGTGCCCACAGCTTTTCTCCAAATGGGATCACTTAAAAATCTAGTTTCTTCGATGTTTCCAATAGCCCTTGCTGTTGACCATTACATCTCATAGGTCCCTTAAGAGCAAATCCGGATAGTGAAGAGATACACATAACTCAACACATGGTATTTCTGATTTCACAACTGTAATGTTTCCCTTGAAATTCCCAAACCTTTTAATTAAGAGCGAAAGCTCCAGATGTCAAGATAATAGACCTGGCTGCGAAGTATTCTGACATCACTAACAATTTTCTTTATATTTCTATGTACCTGTCCACTGCCTTATTAAGTTCATTGGCCACAGTTTAACATTGTATCCAATTATTTTGCCATCAGGGCTTGAGAGTGACTGGTAATTTGGCCAAATTAATAGTAAGAGGACATATATACAATGAGAGCTGAAACCTAAAGGTACCATCACACATAACGATTTCTTTAACGATATCGTTGCTTTTTGTGACGTAGCAATGATATCGTTAACGAAATCGTTATGTGTGACAGCGACCAACGATCAGGCCCCTGCTGGGAGATTGTTGGTCGCTGAGAATGATCAGGACCTTTTTTTTGTCTCGCTGATCACCCGCTGTCATCGCTGAATCGGCGTGTGTGACACCGATCCAGCGATGTGTTCACTGGTAACCAGGGTAAATATCGGGTTACTAAGCGCAGGGCCGCGCTTAGTAACCTGATATTTACCCTGGTTACCATTGTAAATGTAAAAAAAAAAAAAACAGTACATACTCACATTCCAGTGTCTGTCACGTCCCTCGACGTCAGCTTCCCGCACTGACTGTGAGCGCAGGCTCTGTGCTCTGCTTTACGGCCGGCGCTGACAGTCAGTGCGGGAAGCTGACGGCGAGGGACGTGACAGACACTGGAATGTGAGTATGTAGTGTTTTTTTTTTTACATTTACAATGGTGACCAGGGTAAATATCGGGTTACTAAGTGCACCCCTGTCCTTAGTAACTGTTAAATATTAATTATTCTTATTTTTATTCTGTACCGAGCACATGGTTTCTTGCTGACACTATCAAAAGCTATTTCTGTGTATGTAGCTCAGAGTATAAGTTAACTCCATATACAGAAGACACATGATCAGTGTTGAACATATATAAACATCTCTTAGGAGGGTGTGGGGGCTTTTGTCACGTGGGACGGTCACCTCCCTTCCTGCACATTCATTCTCCATGGACAACAGATGAAGAAGCAACAGCTGATAGCGGAAGCCATGATGACCTTCGACTTCACACAGACAGATGACTTTTACCATCCAGGACCTTGAGAAAGATGAGTAACAAGACCAGCGCTGATATTTACACATGGACACTCTGTTTGTAATTGTTTCATCTACCTTTTATGTTTTTGCTGCGATGGTGGATAACTCAATAAACCAGAATATCATGACATTTTTCTTTTAAGAATAACGCACCTGGTTAAGTCTTGATTAGATATTTTTGCGCAATAACGATTTTTAACAGTAACCCGATGTTTACCCTGGTTACCCGGGGACTTCGGCATCGTTGGTCGCTGGAGAGCTGTCTGCGTGACAGCTCTCCAGCGACCACACAACGACTTACCAACGATCACGGCCAGGTCGTATCGCTGGTTGTGATCGTTGGTAAATAGTTTAGTGTAACGGTACCTTTAATCATCTGCAACCACTTGTACCAAGCCTTATAACCATCTTTAATAATCAAATACTGTTGTGGACTGGGGCAACGATTTTTCTAAATGTAATAGAAAAAAAGTTATAAAATGAGCATAATAAAAGTAATAATGTAAAATGTACAAACAAAACAAAGTTGAAACACAAATAAAAATTAAATGTAGGTCAAATGTTTAGGCAAGATTTAAGAACATTGTTCTTCAGGTAACTGTCTGTATTTTTGGGGGGTGGGAGAGGGATTTTTTTGGTTGGATTGGATTTTAAGATAATATCTGATATTATATTTTCATTTCTTTTTTGTATTTCCTATTTTTAAGAAACTTAAGAAATGAACCATTTAAATAGGACCTACTTCTAGTCAATCTCATAGTTAATATGTTTCTATTTCTATCATTCTATTCTTGCATGCAACTGGACAGGGATATTGTATAAAACCATCTTTATAAAGGAATACTATAGGACTGATCTGCTTATTTTCATATTTTTTTGTACATTATAAATGTATTATTATGTTTCATAAATGCCAGGAAAAGTTGACCAGGATGTTGAGAAACACATTAGCAGTGATGCGTTGCTTTACAAGTCAGAAAAATCAAGATACACCAAGTCCATTAACCCCTTAGTGACAAAGCCAATTTGGTACTTAATGACCAGGCCAATTTTTGCAATTCTGACCACTGTCGCTTTATGAGGTTATAACTCTGGAACGCTTCAACGGATCCCGCTGATTCTGAGATTGTTTTTTCGTGACATATTGTACTTCATGTTAGTGGTAACATTTCTTCGATATTACTTGCGATTATTTATGAAAAAAACGGAAATATGGCGAAAATTTTTAAAATTTTGCAATTTTCAAACTTTGTATTTTTATGCCCTTAAATCAGAGAGATATGTCATGAAAAATAGTTAATAAATAACATTTCCCACATGTCTACTTTGCATCAGCACAATTTTGGAAACAAAATTTTTTTTTGTTAGGGAGTTATAAGGGTTAAAAGTTGACCAGCAATTTCTCATTTTTACAACACCATTTTTTTTTAGGGACCACATCACATTTGAAGTCATTTTGAGGGGTCTATATGATAGAAAATAATGAAGTGTGACACCATTCTAAAAACTACACCCCTCAAGGTTCTCAAAACCACATTCAAGAAGTTTATTAACCCTTTACGTGCTTCACAGGAACTGAAACAATGTGGAAGGAAAAATGAACATTTAACTTTTTTTTGCAAACATCTTAATTCAGAACCATTTTTTTTATTTTCACAAGTGTAAAAACAGAAATGTAACCATAAATTTTGTTATGCAATTTCTCCTGAATACGCCAATACCCCATATGTGGGGGTAAACCACTGTTAGGGCGCACCGCAGAACTTAGAAGTGAAGGAGCGCCGTTTGACTTTTTCAATGCAGAATTGGCTGGAATTGAGATCGGACACCATGTCACATTTAGAGAGCCCCTGATGTGCCTAAACAGTGGAAACTCCCCACAAGTGACACCATTTTGGAAACTAGACCCCTTAAGGAACTTATCTAGATGTGTGGTGAGCACTTTGAACCCCCAAGTGCTTCACAGAAGTTTATAACGTAGAGCCGTGAAAATAAAAAATCGCTTTTGTTTACACAAAAATGATCTTTTCGCCCACAAATTCTTATTTTCACAAGGGTAACAGGAGAAATTAGACCACGAAAGTTGTTGTGCGATTTCTCCTGAATAAGTCGATACCCAATATGTGGGGGTAAACCACTGTTTGGGCGCACCGCAGAGCTTGGAAGTGAAGGAGCGCCGTTTTACTTTTTCAATGTTGAATTGGCTGGAATTGAGATCAGACGCCATGTCGCGTTTGGAGAGCCCCTGATGTGCCTAAACAGTGGAAACCCCCCACAAGTGACACCATTTTGGAAACTAGACCCCTTAAGGAACTTATCTAGATGTGTGGCGAGCACTTTGAACCCCCATGTGCTTCACAGAAGTTTATAATGCAGAGCCGTAAAAATAAAAAATATTTTTTTTTCCACAAAAAAGATTTTTTAGCCACCAAATTTTTATTTTCACAAGGGTAACAAGAGAAATTGGACCCCAAAAGTTGTTGTCCAATTTGTCCTGAGTATGCTGGTACCCCATATGTGGGGGTAAACCACTGTTTGGGCGCACGGCAGAGCTCGGAAGGAAGGAGCGCCGTTTTGGAATGCAGACTTTGATAGAATGGTCTGCGGGTATTATGTTGCGTTTGCAGAGCCCCTGATGTACCTAACCAGTAGAAACCCTCCACAAGTGACCCCATTTTGGAAACTAGACCCCCAAGGAACTTATCTAGATGTGTGGTGAGAACTTTGAATGCTCAAGTGCTTCACAGAAGTTTAGAATGCAGAGTCATGAAAATAAAAAATATTTTTTTTCCACAAAAAAGATATTGTAGCCCCCAAGTTTTTATTTTCACAAGGGTAACAGGAGAAATTGGACTGCAATAGTTGTTGTCCAATTTATCCTGAGTACGCTGATGCGCCATATGTGGGGGTAAACCACTGTTTGGGCGCACGGCAGAGCTCGGAAAGGAAGGAGCGCCTTTTTGGAATGCAGACTTTGATAGAATGGTCTGTGGGCATTATGTTGCGATTGCGGAGCCCCTGATGTACCTAAACTGTAGTAACCCCCCACAAGTGACCCCATTTTGGAAACTAGACCCCCCAAGGAACTTATCTAGATGTGTGGTGAGAACTTTGAATGCCCAAGTGCTTCACAGAAGTTTAGAATGCAGAGTCGTGAAAATAAAAAATTTCTTTTTTTTTCACAAAAAAGATTTTGTAGCCCCCAAGTTTTTATTTTCACAAGGGTAACAAGAGAAATTGGACCCCAGAAGTTGTTGTCCAATTTATCCCGAGTACGCTGATGCCCCATATGTGGGGGTAACCCACTGTTTGGGCGCACGGCAGAGCTCAGAAGGGAGGGAGCACCATTTGACTTTTTGAGCGCAAAATTGGCTGTCGTGTTTGGAGACCCCCTGATGTACCTAAACAGTGGAAACCCCCCAATTCTAGCTCCAACCCTAACCCCAACACACCCCTAACCCTAATCCCAACCTCATCCATAATCCTAATCACTAACCCTAACCATAATCACAACCCTTACCCCAAAACAACCCTAATGTCAACCCTAACCATAACCCTAATCAAAACCCTAAATCCAACACACCCCTAATCCTAATCTCAACCCTAACCTCAAACCTAACCCTAATCCCAATACACCCCTAATCACAACCCTAACCTTAACCCTAATCCCAAACCTAACCCTAATCCCAAGCATAACCCTAATGCCAACCCTAACCCTAATACCAACCCTAATCCAAACCCTAACCCTAATCCCAGCTCTAACCCTAACTTTAGCCCCAACCCTAGCCCTAACTTTAGCCCCAACCCTAACCCTAGCCCTAGGGCTACTTTCACACTTGCGTCATTTGGCATTCTGTCGCAATCCGTCGTTTTGGACAAGAAACGGATCCTGCAAATGTGCCCGCAGGATGCGTTTTTTGCCCATAGACTTGTATTGCCGACGGATCGTGACGGATGGCCACACGTCGCGTCCGTCGTGCACTGGATCAGTTGTGTTTTGGCGGAGCGTCGGCACAAAAAAACGTTCAATGAAACGTTTTTTTGTACGTCGCATCCGCCATTTCTGACCGCGCGTGCGTGGCCGTAACTCCGCCCCCTCCTCCCCAGGACATAGATTGGGCAGCGGATGTGTTGTACTACAGCTGCTGCCCACGTTGTGCACAATTTTCACAACGTGCGTCGGTATGTCGGGCCGACGCATTGCGACGGCCCCGTACCGACGTAAGTGTGAAAGAAGCCTAACCCTAAGTTTAGCCCCAACCCTAACCCTAAATTTAGCCCCAACCCTAACCCTAAATTTAGCCCCAACCCTAGCCCTAACCCTACCCCTAACCCTACCCCTAACCCTAACCCTACCCCTAACCCTAACCCTACCCCTAACCCTAACCCTACCCCTAACCCTACCCCTAACCCTACCCCTACCCCTAACCCTACCCCTAACCCTACCCCTAACCCTAACCCTACCCCTAACCCTAACCCTACCCCTAACCCTACCCCTAACCCTAACCCTACCCCTAACCCTACCCCTAACCCTAACCCTAACCCTACCCCTACCCCTAACCCTACCCCTAACCCTAACCCTACCCCTAACCCTACCCCTACCCCTAATTTTAGCCCCAACTGCTGTTCTCCTGCCGGCCGGCAGATGGAGACAGATGGCGGGCGCACTGGGCATGCGTCCGCCATGTTCTGCTGCCGGCGGCCAGGAGGAGCAGCAAGAGGATCCAGGGACCTAGGTGAGTATGCTAGGGTCCCCGAATCCCCCTATTTCTCTGTCCTCTGATGTGCGATCACATCAGAGGACAGAGAATTACACTTTACTTTTTTTTTTTTTTGCGATCGCCGGTAAACGGTTAATTACCGGCGATCGCAAATGCGGGGTGGGTTAAAAAACCCCCGAATCATGTTCTCTGGGGACCCCGGAGAAAATCGGCCTCTGGGGGGGGCTATGGACTTTTTCCACAGCGCCGTTAATTAACGGCGCTGTGGTTTAAGTACCCTTAGCGGCCGCCGTTAAAAGGCGTATCGGCGGTCGCTAAGGGGTTAAGATGCCCCTTGTCTAATCCATGACAGTACATCTTGGTTCCGGTGTTGTGTGTCTTGTCTAGTAACCACTAAAAAGTGTGTCTTACTTTAGACCGGGCTTGACACTTTAAGAGGTTGGCCACTACTTTTTTTTATTGATGGCCTATCCTTAGAATAAGACAACAATATATGATAGGTGGGGGTGAGACACCTGCACCGATCAGCTGCTAATGACATTGGTGACGACCATATGTTCCTGGATGCTGCCGATACACAGCAGCTTCATCAATACTGTAGTGGCCACTGCGGTGTACTGCAGAGCCAACCCCTATTTACTTAAAATATAGGGTGGATCTGCAGTACCTGGCTGTGGCCACAATAGATAATAATGGAAATGCTATGTTCCAGCAGCATCTGAGAACTTCTGTCTGCCAGTGTCTATAGTAACAGCTGATCGACGGGGGGGTTCAGGTGTCGTACTCCGTCAAACAGATAATCATGGCTTATTACAATAAAAAAGTAGGGATCAACCTTTTGCTTTAAAATTCATTATAGCTTTTTTTGTCCTAAAGTTACTGATCTTGCAACTGACCTGGGACTATGGTAATGCATTAAGACTTTAGACTGTCTTGATCACATTTCTATTGTTAATGACAACACTCTACTAATGAGATATATTATTCTTCAGAATGGAGATTGTACAAAAGTGTTCAAGTCTAGGGACCACCTATGTAAAAGCGGGGTTGTAAAATCACAAAATACAATTGGCTGGGCCATTTTTACTTATCTCCTACTTGAATCTGGATAACATAGATACAGAAAGGTATAAACGTTGAGCTTTAAATTAACATTTATCAATGGTCTGTAATGCTATTCATTACATCATCAACATTTAAAAACAAGAACATACCTGACACAAAAGTAGAGGACCACTGGACCAGACTTTTTGGGAAAGTCATGTTCAAGTACTCTTCGATCCAACTGTAACCAGTTCAAATGTCCCCTATAAAAAAAATCTCATATTATTTTGTGTTGATACATTGAAAGGGAAGCTATAATCAAAAAATAGCCTATGTTTAAAATCAGGTTTTTGTATTACATGCATTTTTTCAAATTGGCATTTTTTTCATATCACAATCTTCATTAAACACAAAAACAAAATAAGTAATCTTGCAATTTTCATACTAGCCACTGGGGCTTTTCTATTGACTCATCCTGTTCTTTCAGGAAAAGCTTTCATCAAGAGTACTTATCAGAGACAGGATTACACTGACAGGTAAGACTTCTTTACATAGCTGATAACAAAGGATCCCACAATCAAAAAAGGAAATGACAGCTCCCCTTGTCTCCACTCTTCACAATAAACTTTACATGTGCTCATCAGTTGCTTGAACACAATACAATATATATGGGTATGGGATATGAGTCTTTTCATTGTGGCTATGTACATATGTTGTTTCCTGAAACAGCAACATGTTAGACTCTAAAAAAGCTCCATTGGCCTTTGTGCACACTACGATACAGGGTGATTTTCCAGTTCTGCATGCACATTTTCATATATGGACTCCACTTTTTCAGTACTGAGTTGTCACAGGTCAGTTCACCAATGTTGTGCCGACCTTCACAACTGTCACATTATGAATCGGGCAAAATATTTCTGTGGGAATACGTCAAAGACTCAGTGTGTCTACTGCCCCCCAGATACAGGATCTAAGCAACCTGATAGAATGCATCGCTAAAACATCGGCGTTCATATTAAAGGATATATTGGCATGTGTCTGGACAAAATTGGACTACTGCCTTCAGGGTAACAAATGCAAATCACTTCAAACATATGCAGTATATAGATAAAGCTTGGATAGATAGCGTATATTTTCAGGTTATAAATTTATTCTGTTTCCTTGATTATGATGTTGTAATTTTGCACCATCGTTTTTGAATCAATGTGTATATTTATTTTAGTATATATTGTGATATATAAAAAAGTTGCTAAAAATGTTTAAAAATACAGTTAGATAATTAATACACAAAAACTTGATCTATATGATAAGTCATTTTCTGCAGATACAGCCTGAAAATATAACTTTGAGACAAAGACGATGAATAGGATACTGTATGTCAAAAGATTAGAGGAAATACATAGATTACAAAATGCATGCAAGTATATTTGAGAGCAGAAGAAAATGGGAAAAACTACTTTAGTGCCCACTGAAATGGGCAATGCTTAAGGCAATGTACACCTTTACGCATAATATTTTCTATTTTTCATTTGATTCCTAAATGCAAAGCCAGCATTGTAAATAATTTTCATTAAAAAGTTCTACCATTTCTCAGTTGGTTAGTGTCACTAATTTCTTTATCTAGATGAGTGATGTTTTAAAAAAAGTTAAGATCCTTCAGAACTAGGAGGCGGAATTCTGTCAGTGTGAGTGAAAGGAGCAGGGAGGGAGAGGGATTGTGGAATGGTGGAAATTATATTTCAAGGAAGTGGAAGAAAACAGACTATAGAAAGGGAAAAAAAAATCACAAGAAGTGGAAATTGCAGGATAAAGGCTATGATTAACCCCTTCATGACCTTGGGATTTTCCGTTTTTCCATGTTCATTTTTCGCTCCCCTTCTTTCCAGAGCCATAACTTTTTTATTTTTCCGTCAATATGGCCATGTGAGGGCATTGGTTTTAGCATCTCGTGTACTAGAAAACGGGAAAAAAATTCCAAGTGTGGTGAAATTGCAAAAAAAGTGCAATCCCACACTTGTTTTTTGTTTGGCTTTTTTACTAGATTTACTAAATGCTAAAACTGACCTGCCATTATGATTCTCCAGGTCATTACGAGTTCATAGACACCAAACATGTCTAGGATTTCTTTAATCTAAGTGGTGAAAAAAAATTCCAAACTTTGCTAAAAAAAATAAATTGTGCCATGTTCCGATACCCGTAGCGTCTCCATTTTTCATGATCTGGGGTCGGTTGAGGGCTTATTTTTGCATGCCGAGCTGGCATTTTTAAGAATACTATTTTGGTGCAGATACATTCTTTTGATCGCCCATTATTGCATTTCAATTCAATGTCGCGGCAACCAAAAAACGTAATTCTGGCGTTTAGAACTATTTTCTCGCTACGCCATTTAGCGATCAGGTTAATCCTTTTTTTTGATAGATCGGGCGATTCTGAACGCGGCGATACCAAATATGTGTAGGTTTGATTTTTTTTATTGATTTACCGTATATACTCGAGTATAAGCCGAGATTTTCAGCCCAAAATTTTGGGCTGAAAGTGCCCCTCTCGGCTTATACTCGAGTCAAGGTGGGTGGCAGGGTCGGCGGGTGAGGGGGTGAGGGCGCTGAGGTATACTTACCTAGTCCCAGCGATCCTCGCGCTGTCCCTGCCGTCCCACGGTCTTCTGTGCTGCAGCTTCTTCCCCTCTTCAGCAGTCACGTGGGACCGCTCATTACAGAAATGAATAAGCGGCTCCACCTCCCATAGGGGCGGAGCCGCCTATTCATTCCTCTAATCAGCGGTGCCGGTGACCGCTGATAGAGAAAGAAGCTGCGGCACCGAAGACCAGGCAGAGGGACAGCGCGAGGATCGCCAGGACTAGGTAAGTATAGCATATTCACCTGTCCTCGTTCCAGCCGCCGAGCGTCGCTCCATCTTCCCGGCCGGCGCCTCCATCTTCCTGGCGTCTGCGCTCTGACTGTTCAGGCAGGGGGCGCGATGACGCATACAGTGTGCGCGGCGCCCTCTGCCTGATCAGTCAGAGCAGAGACGCCGGGAAGATGGAGGCGCCGGAACGAGACGCCGGGAGCTGCAATCAAGGGAGGTGAGTATGTGTTTTATTTTTTTTATTGCAGCAGCAGCAGCGGCGGCGGCAGAGATTTATGTGGAGCATCTATGGGGCACAGTGAACGGTGCAGAGCACTGTATATGGAGCACATCTATGGGGCACAGTGAACGGTGCAGAGCACCGTATATGGCACATCTATGGGGCACAGTGAACGGTGCAGAGCACCGTATATGGAGCACATCTATGGGGCACAGTGAACGGTGCAGAGCACTGTATATGGAGCACATGTATGGGGCACAATGAACGGTGCAGAGCACTGTATATGGCACATCTATGGGGCACAGTGAACGGTGCAGAGCACCGTATATGGCACATCTATGGGGCACAGTGAACGGTGCAGAGCACCGTATATGGCACATCTATGGGGCACAGTGAACGGTGCAGAGCACCGTATATGGCACATCTATGGGGCACAATGAACGGTGCAGAGCACCGTATATGGCACATCTATGGGGCACAGTGAACGGTGCAGAGCACCGTATATGGCACATCTATGGGGCACAGTGAACGGTGCAGGGCACCGTATATGGCACATCTATGGGGCACAATGAACGGTGCAGAGCACCGTATATGGCACATCTATGGGGCACAGTGAACGGTGCAGAGCACTGTATATGGCACATCTATGGGGCACAGTGAACGGTGCAGAGCACCGTATATGGCACATCTATGGGGCACAGTGAACGGTGCAGAGCACCGTATATGGCACATCTATGGGGCACAGTGAACGGTGCAGAGCACTGTATATGGCACATCTATGGGGCACAGTGAACGGTGCAGAGCACTGTATATGGCACATCTATGGGGCACAGTGAACGGTGCAGAGCACTGTATATGGCACATCTATGGGGCACAGTGAACGGTGCAGAGCACCGTATATGGAGCACACCTATGGGGCACAGTGAACGGTGCAGAGCACTGTATATGGCACATCTATGGGGCACAATGAACGGTGCAGAGCACCGTATATGGCACATCTATGGGGCACAGTGAACGGTGCAGAGCACTGTATATGGCACATCTATGGGGCACAGTGAACGGTTCAGAGCACCGTATATGGCACATCTATGGGGCACAGTGAACGGTGCAGAGCACTGTATATGGCACATCTATGGGGCACAGTGAACGGTGCAGAGCACCGTATATGGCACATCTATGGGGCACAGTGAACGGTGCAGAGCACTGTATATGGCACATCTATGGGGCACAATGAACGGTGCAGAGCACTGTATATGGCACATCTATGGGGCACAGTGAACGGTGCAGAGCACCGTATATGGCACATCTATGGGGCACAGTGAACGGTGCAGAGCACTGTATATGGCACACCTATGGGGCACAGTGAACGGTGCAGGGCACCGTATATGGCACATCTATGGGGCACAGTGAACGGTGCAGGGCACCGTATATGGCACATCTATGGGGCACAATGAACGGTGCAGAGCACCGTATATGGCACATCTATGGGGCACAGTGAACGGTGCAGAGCACCGTATATGGCACATCTATGGGGCACAGTGAACGGTGCAGAGCACCGTATATGGCACATCTATGGGGCACAATGAACGGTGCAGAGCACCGTATATGGCACAGCTATGGGGAAATATGAACGGTGCAGAGCACTGTATGGCACAGCTATGGGGAAATAATGATCTATTTTTATTTTTGAAATTCACCGGTAAATGCTGCATTTCCACCCTAGGCTTATACTCGAGTCAATAAGTTTTCCCAGTTTTTTGTGGCAAAATTAGGGGGGTCGGCTTATACTCGGGTCGGCTTATACTCGAGTATATACGGTATTTTGAATGGGGCGAAAGGTGGTGATTTAAACTGTTATATATATATTTTTTTCACATTTTTTAAAACTTTTCTTTTATACTTTTGCCATGCTTCAATAGCCTCCATGGGAGGCTAGAAGCTGGCACAACTCGATCGGCTCTGCTACATAGCAGCGATCATCAGATCGCTGCTACAGTATGTAGCTTAATAACAGGCTTGCTATGACCATAGGGTGGCGCTCATAGCAGGCCAGCATCAGTAACCATAGAGGTCTCAAGGACCTCTGTGGTTACCATTCTGATGCATCGCTGACCCCCGGTCATGTGACGGGGTCGGCGATGCGATCATTTCCAGCCAGATAGCCAGAAGCACCAGTTAAATGCCGCTGTCAGCGCTTGACAGCGGCATTTAACTACTTAATAGCGGCTGGTGAATCGAGATTTCACCCGCCGCTATTGCGGGCACATGTCAGCTGTTCAAAACAGCTGACATGTCCCGGCTTTGATGCGGGCTCACCGCTGGAGCCCTGCATCAAAGCAGGGGATCTGACCTCGGACGTACTATCACGTCCGAGGTCAGAAAGGGGTTAAATATTAGCTTCTGAAACCATCAGCACCCTATACACATTGATTTGTAATCAGGCCTATAATACTGATAGGGACACTCCACAAGAGAATATCCTGAAACGTGCATTAAGTTGCAAACTGAATATCGGAGGTCTGGTAATGAATGAAGGAATGAAGATTGCAGACTGAAATTTTTATTAACTAAAGTAACTACTAACATAAGTAAAATATTTATTTTTTTTTACAAGCAAAAGGTATCCTGTTGTGAATTATTATTGTCCTGACCACCAGGTCATAACAGTACAGGTGGCCCAAAGTACTAATGCATCTCAATAGAGGGATAAGAGAAGTTCTGAGACCATTTTTTTTTTCTTTGCAGTGTGTTTTGTCTCTCTTTTCCCCTTTACATCTGGGTGGTTCAGAACACAGGTGTAGATATGGACATTCAAGGTCTGTCCTCTTTGATGGATAATATCACTATAAGTGTACAAAACATTCAAGATTTTGTGGTTCAGAATCCGATGTCAGAGCCTAGGATTCCAATTCCTGATTTGTTTTTTGGTGATAGATCTAAGTTCTTGAATTTCAAAAATAATTGTAAATTGTTTCTTGCCTTGAAACCTCGCTCCTCAGGTGACCCTGTTCAACAAGTAAAGATCATTATTTCTTTGTTACGTGGTGACCCTCAAGACTGGGCATTTTCCCTTGCGCCAGGAGATCCGGCATTGCGTGATGTTGATGCGTTTTTCCTGGCGCTTGGATTGCTTTATGACGAACCTAATTCAGTGGATCAGGCAGAGAAAATCTTGCTGGCTCTGTGTCAGGGTCAGGATGAAGCGGAGATATATTGTCAGAAGTTTAGAAAGTGGTCTGTGCTCACTCAGTGGAATGAATGTGTCCTGGCAGCAATCTTCAGAAAGGGTCTCTCTGAAGCCCTTAAGGATGTCATGGTGGGATTTCCCATGCCTGCTGGTCTGAATGAGTCTGTGTCTTTGGCCATTCAGATCGATCGACGCTTGCGTGAGCGTAAAGCTGTGCACCATTTGGCGGTACTATCTGAGCATGGGCCTGAGCCTATGCAATGTGATAGGACTTTGACCAGAGCTGAACGGCAAGAACACAGATGTCGGAATGGGCTATGTTTTTACTGTGGTGATTCCACTCATGCTATCGCCGATTGTCCTAAGCGCACTAAGCGGTTCGCTAGGTCTGCCACCATTGGTATGGTACAGTCTAAATTTCTATTGTCCGTTACTCTGATTTGCTCTTTGTCATCCTATTCTGTTATGGCATTTGTGGATTCAGGCGCTGCCCTGAATTTGATGGACTTGGAGTATGCTAGGCGCTGTGGTTTTTTCTTGGAGCCCTTGCAGTATCCTATTCCATTGAGAGGAATTGATGCTACGCCTTTGGCCAAGAATAAGCCTCAGTACTGGACCCAATTGACCATGTGCATGGCTCCTGCACATCAGGAGGATATCCGCTTTCTGGTGTTGCATAATCTGCATGATGTGGTCGTTTTGGGGTTGCCATGGCTACAGGTTCATAATCCAGTATTGGACTGGAAATCTATGTCTGTGTCCAGCTGGGGTTGCCAAGGGGTACATGGTGATGTTCCATTTTTGTCTATTTCGTCTTCCACTCCTTCTGAAGTTCCAGAGTTTTTGTCGGATTATCGGGATGGATTTGATGAGCCCAAAGCCAGTGCCCTACCTCCTCATAGGGATTGCGATTGTGCAATTAATTTGATTCCTGGTAGTAAGTTTCCTAAGGGCCGATTGTTATTATTATTATTATTATTATTTATTATTATTATTTATTATTATAGCGCCATTTATTCCATGGCGCTTTACATGTGAGGAGGGGTATACATAATAAAACAAGTACAATAATCTTGAAAAATACAAGTCACAACTGGTACAGGAGGAGAGAGGACCCTGCCTGCGAGGGCTCACAATCTACAAGGGATGGGTGAGGATACAGTAGGTGAGGGTAGAGCTGGCCGTGCAGCGGTTTGGTCAATCGGTGGTTACTGCAGGTTGTAGGCTGCTAAATTGTTCAATTTATCTGTGCCAGAACACGCCGCTATGCGGAGTTATATAAAGGAATCCTTGGAGAAAGGCCATATTCGCCCGTCGTCATCACCGTTAGGAGCAGGGTTCTTTTTTGTGGCCAAGAAGGATGGTTCTTTGAGACCTTGTATTGATTACCGCCTTCTCAATAAAATTATAGTCAAATTTCAGTATCCTTTGCCGTTGCTGTCTGATTTGTTTGCTCGTATTAAAGGGGCTAGTTGGTTCACCAAGAAAGATCTTCGAGGGGCGTATAATCTTGTGCGTATTAAACAAGGCGATGAATGGAAAACAGCATTTAATACGCCCGAGGGCCATTTTGAGTACCTGGTTATGCCATTCGGGCTTTCCAATGCTCCATCAGTATTTCAGTCCTTTATGCATGACATCTTCCGAGAGTACCTGGATAAATTCCTTATTGTGTATTTGGATGATATTTTGGTCTTTTCGGATGATTGGGAGTCTCATGTGAAGCAGGTCAGAATGGTGTTCCAGGTCCTTCGTGCGAATTCCTTGTTTGTGAAGGGGTCAAAGTGTCTCTTTGGAGTTCAGAAGGTTTCATTTTTGGGGTTCATCTTTCCCCCTTCTACTATCGAGATGGACCCTGTTAAAGTCCAGGCCATTTACGATTGGACTCAGCCGACATCTGTGAAGAGCCTGCAAAAGTTCCTGGGCTTTGCTAATTTTTATCGGCGCTTCATCGCTAATTTTTCTAGTGTTGCTAAACCGTTGACTGATTTGACCAAGAAGGGTGCTGATGTGGTCAATTGGTCTTCTGCAGCTGTAGAGGCTTTTCAGGAGTTGAAGCGTCGTTTTTCTTCTGTGCCAGCCAGATGTTTCGCTCCCGTTTCAGGTTGAGGTTGATGCTTCTGAGATTGGAGCTGGGGCTGTTTTGTCGCAAAGAAGTTCTGATGGCTCGGTGATGAAGCCATGTGCTTTCTTTTCTAGAAAGTTTTCGCCTGCTGAGCGCAATTATGATGTTGGTAATCGAGAGTTGTTGGCCATGAAGTGGGCATTCGAGGAGTGGCGTCATTGGCTTGAAGGAGCCAAGCATCGCGTGGTGGTCTTGACAGATCACAAGAATTTGACTTATCTTCAGTCTGCCAAACGGTTGAATCCGAGACAGGCACGATGGTCGTTATTTTTCTCCCGTTTTGATTTTGTGGTTTCGTACCTTCCGGGCTCTAAGAATGTGAAGGCTGATGCCCTGTCAAGGAGTTTTGTGCCTGACTCTCCGGGTGTTCCTGAGCCGGCGGGTATTCTCAAAGAGGGGGTAATTTTGTCTGCCATCTCCCCTGATTTGCGGCGGGTGCTGCAAAAATTTCAGGCTGATAGACCTGACCGTTGCCCAGCGGAGAAACTGTTTGTCCCTGATAGATGGACTAGTAGAGTTATCTCTGAGATTCATTGTTCAGTGTTGGCTGGGCATCCTGGAATCTTTGGTACCAGAGATTTGGTGGCTAGATCCTTTTGGTGGCCGTCTTTGTCACGGGATGTGCGTTCTTTTGTGCAGTCCTGTGGGACTTGTGCTCGGGCTAAGCCCTGCTGTTCTCGTGCCAGTGGGTTGCTTTTGCCCTTGCCGGTCCCGAAGAGGCCCTGGACGCATATTTCTATGGATTTTATTTCGGATCTCCCCGTCTCTCAAAAGATGTCGGTCATTTGGGTGGTTTGTGATCGCTTTTCTAAGATGGTCCATTTGGTACCTTTGTCTAAATTGCCTTCCTCCTCTGATTTGGTGCCATTATTTTTCCAGCATGTGGTTCGTTTACATGGTATCCCGGAGAACATCGTTTCTGACAGAGGTTCCCAGTTTGTTTCGAGGTTTTGGCGATCTTTTTGTGCTAGGATGGGCATTGATTTGTCTTTTTCCTCGGCTTTCCATCCTCAGACAAATGGCCAAACCGAACGAACTAATCAGACTTTGGAAACATATCTGAGATGCTTTGTTTCTGCTGATCAGGATGATTGGGTGTCCTTTTTGCCGTTGGCTGAGTTCGCCCTTAATAATCGGGCCAGCTCGGCTACTTTGGTTTCGCCGTTTTTCTGCAATTCTGATTTCCATCCGCGTTTCTCTTCAGGGCAGGTTGAGTCTTTGGACTGTCCTGGTGTAGATACTGTGGTGGATAGGTTGCAGCAGATTTGGACTCATGTGGTGGACAATTTGAAATTCTCCCAGGAGAAGGCTCAACGTTTCGCTAACCACCGGCGCTGTGTGGGTCCCCGACTTCGTGTTGGGGATTTGGTTTGGTTGTCGTCTCGTTATGTTCCTATGAAGGTTTCCTCTCCTAAGTTTAAGCCTCGTTTCATTGGTCCGTATAAGATTTCTGAGGTTATCAATCCTGTGTCATTTCGTTTGGCCCTTCCTGCTTCTTTTGCCATCCATAATGTGTTCCATAGGTCGTTGTTGCGGAGATACGTGGCGCCTGTGGTTCCATCCGTTGATCCTCCTGCCCCGGTGTTGGTTGAGGGGGAGTTTGAGTATGTGGTGGAGAAGATTTTGGATTCTCGTATTTCGAGACGGAAACTCCAGTACCTGGTCAAGTGGAAGGGTTATTGTCAGGAAGATAATTCCTGGGTTTTTGCCTCTGATGTTCATGCTGCCGATCTGGTTCGTGCCTTTCATTTGGCTCATCCTGGTCGGCCTGGGGGCTCTGGTGAGGGTTCGGTGACCCCTCCTCAAGGGGGGGTGTACTGTTGTGAATTCTGTTGTCGGGCTCCCTCCTGTGGTCATGAATGGTACTTCAGCTGGTTCTATCCATGGACTTCATCTGGTGGCTGTGGGTGTTTCTGAGTTTCCTTCCACAGGTGACAAGGTTAATTCATTAGCTGGCTGCTCTATTTAACTCCACTTAGATCTTTACTCCATGCCACCTGTCAATGTTCCAGTATTGGTCTAGTTCACTCCTGGATCGTTCTTGTGACCTGTCTTCCCAGCAGAAGCTAAGTGCCTGCTTGTTTTTCTCTGGTTTGCTATTTTTCTGTCCAGCTTGCTATTTTGATTGTTGTCTTGCTTGCTGGAAACTCTGGGACGCAGAGGGAGCGCCTCTGCACCGTGAGTCGGTGCGGAGGGTCTTTTTACGCCCTCTGCGTGGTCTTTTTATAGGTTTTTGTGCTGACCGCAAAGCTACCTTTCCTATCCTCAGTCTGTTCAGTAAGTCGGGCCTCACTTTGCTAAATCTATTTCATCTCTGTGTTTGTATTTTCATCTTTACTCACAGTCATTATATGTGGGGGGCTGCCTTTTCCTTTGGGGAATTTCTCTGAGGCAAGGTAGGCTTTATTTTTCTATTTTCAGGGCTAGCTAGTTCCTTAGGCTGTGCCGATTTGCATAGGGAGCGTTAGGAGCAATCCACGGCTATTTCTAGTGTGTGTGATAGGATTAGGGATTGCGGTCAGCAGAGTTCCCATGTCCCAGAGCTCGTCCTATATTATCAGTAACTATCAGGTCATTCCGTGTGCTCTTAACCACCAGGTCCATTATTGTCCTGACCATCAGGTCATAACAGTATCCATAGCCTTGAATGCTTTATAAGTAAGATGTTCTGATGGTAAATTGCTTATTTAAATTATCAAACACAGCTTTGTCCACAGATATTTATATATTGAGATCTGAATGTCTCTATGGGGCAACACCTAATCAGTCAGAATAGGTATTGTCATGAAAACTATACAAAGAGAAAAACTTGTTCCAACTCCGTAAAATTTAAAACTTGATTCTTTATTAATCCATTAAAAACAGTGGCTGTATAGCTCTCCAAATAGCACAACAGGGAAAAGAGCTACGCATTTCGATCACTGAAGATCTTTGTCAAAGCTTTATTTAAAACTAGATGGTAGCCCGATTCTAAAGCATCGGGTATTCTAGAATATGAATGTAGTTTATTTATGAAGATTTTAGAATACATTGAATACACAGGATTCGGCCAGCCGCGACCAATTAGCGAAGCGTGGTTCAAATCCCGCGCCAACTCGCAGCCGGACTGTGCCTGTCGCTGATTGTTCGCAGCCAGCCACGTAGTATATAGCACAGCCACGTAGTATATAACAGCCCACGTAGTATATTGCACAGCCACGTAGTATATAGCACAGCCACGTAGTATATAGCACAGCCCACGGAGTATATAGCAGAGTCCACGGAGTATATAGCACAGCCCCGTTTTATATAACAGCCCACGGAGTATATAGCACAGCCACGTAGTATATAGCACAGCCCATGGAGTATATAGCACAGCCACTTAGTATATAGCACAGCCCACGGAGTGTATAACAGCCCACATAGCATGTAACACAGCCACGTAGTATATAACAGCCCACGCACACAGTATATAACACAGGCCACGTAGTGTATAACACAGCCCACGTAGTATATTGCCCAGCACACGTAGTACAGTTAGGGCCAGAAATATTTGGACAGTGACACAATTTTCGCGAGTTGGGCTCTGCATGCCACCACATTGGATTTGAAATGAAACCTCTACAACAGAATTCAAGTGCAGATTGTAACGTTTAATTTGAAGGGTTGAACAAAAATATCTGATAGAAAATGTAGGAATTGTACACATTTCTTTACAAACACTCCACATTTTAGGAGGTCAAAAGTAATTGGACAAATAAACATAACCCAAACAAAATATTTTTATTTTCAATATTTTGTTGCAAATTCTTTGGAGGCAATCACTGCCTTAAGTCTGGAACCCATGGACATCACCAAACGCTGGGTTTCCTCCTTAATGCTTTGCCAGGCCTTTACAGCCGCAGCCTTCAGGTCTTGCTTGTTTGTGGGTCTTTCCGTCTTAAGTCTGGATTTGAGCAAGTGAAATGCATGCTCAATTGGGTTTAGATCTGGAGATTGACTTGGCCATTGCAGAATGTTCCACTTTTTGGCACTCATGAACTCCTGGGTAGCTTTGGATGTATGCTTGGGGTCATTGTCCATCTGTACTATGAAGCGCCGTCCAATCAACTTTGCAGCATTTGGCTGAATCTGGGCTGAAAGTATATCCCGGTACACTTCAGAATTCATCCGGCTACTCTTGTCTGCTCTTATGTCATCAATAAACACAAGTGACCCAGTGCCATTGAAAGCCATGCATGCCCATGCCATCACGTTGCCTCCACCATGTTTTACAGAGGATGTGGTGTGCCTTGGATCATGTGCCGTTCCCTTTCTTCTCCAAACTTTTTTCTTCCCATCATTCTGGTACAGGTTGATCTTTGTCTCATCTGTCCATAGAATACTTTTCCAGAACTGAGCTGGCTTCTTGAGGTGTTTTTCTGCAAATTTAACTCTGGCCTGTCTATTTTTGGTATTGATGAATGGTTTGCATCTAGATGTGAACCCTTTGTATTTACTGTCATGGAGTCTTCTCTTTACTGTTGACTTAGAGACAGATACACCTACTTCACTGAGAGTGTTCTGGACTTCAGTTGATGTTGTGAACGGGTTCTTCTTCACCAAATTAAGTATGCGGCGATCATCCACCACTGTTGTCATCCGTGGACGCCCAGGCCTTTTTGAGTTCCCAAGCTCACCAGTCAATTCCTTTTTTCTCAGAATGTACCCAACTGTTGATTTTGCTACTCCAAGTATGTCTGCTATCTCTCTGATGGATTTTTTCTTTTTTTTCAGCCTCAGGATGTTTTGCTTCACCTCAATTGAGAGTTCCTTTGACCGCATGTTGTCTGCTTACAGCAACAGCTTCCAAATGCAAAACCACACACCTGGAATCCACCCCTGACCTTTTAACTACTTCATTGATTACAGGTTAACGAGGGAGACGCCTTCAGAGTTAATTGCAGCCCTTAGAGTCCATTGTCCAATTACTTTTGGTCCCTTGAAAAAGAGGACGCTATGCATTACAGAGCTATGATTCCTAAACCCTTTCTCCGATTTGGATGTGGAAACTATCATATTGCAGCTGGGAGTGTGCACTTTCAGCCCATATTACATATATAATTGTATTTCTGAACATGTTTTTGTAAACAGCTAAAATAACAAAACTTGTGTCACTGTCCAAATATTTCTGGCCCTAACTGTATATTGCACAGCCCATGTAGTATATTGCACAGCCCACGTAGTATATTGCCCAGCCCACGTAGTATATTGCCCAACCCACGTAGTATATTGCCCAGCCCACGTAGTATGTGGCATTGCACAGCCCACGTAGTATATTGCACAGCCCATGTAGTATATTGCACAGCTTAAGTAGTATATAGCAATGTGGGCATCATATCCCTGTTAAAAAAAAGAATTAAAATAAAAAATAGTTATATACTCACCTTCCGTTGGCCCCCGGATCGAAGCGGTTACCTATACTCCTCGCGCGCTCCGGTCTGAAGAGTGCATTGCGGTCTCGCGAGATGATGACATAGTGGTCTCGCGAGACCACTACGTCATCATCTCACGAGATCGCAATGCATGGAGTGGTCACCGGAGAGTCGCGAGGAGCGGGAAAGGCGTGTTCTGGATCCGAGGGGCCGACGGACGGTGAGTATATAACTATTTTTCATATTTTTAATTATTTTTAACATTAGATCTTTTTACTATTGATGCTGCATAGGCAGCATGAATAGTAAAAAGTTGGTCACACAGGGTTAATAGCAGCGTTAATGGAGTGCGTAACACCGCGGCATAACACGGTCCATTAGCGCTGCCATTAACCCTGTGTGAGCGCTGACTGGAGGGGAGTATGGAGCGAGCACTGACTGTGGGGAGTAAGGAGCGGTCATGTTGCCGCCGGACTGTGCCCGTCGCTGTTTGGTCGTGGCTGTTTTGCCACGACCAATCACCGACTTGGATTTCCATGACAGATAGAGGCTGCAACCAATGAATATCCGTGACAGACAGACAGACAGAAGGACAGACAGACAGAAAGACGGAAGTGACCCTTAGACAATTATATAGAAGATTAGCTCTGGGGGCAGATTCTCATGCAGATCTGTTATGTTTGCTAATGACAGGTGTTATGAAGGCAATCCAGAAACACAGTGTGCTTAGCGATCAGAGCGCACACAGTGATCTGACAAATACCCAAAAATACAAGAACGAGCTCTGAGACGTGGAAACTCTGTAGACTGCACACCTGATCCTATCCTAAACACAACTAAAAGCGGCTGTGGATTGCGCCTAACAACTACCTAGGCAACTCGGCACAGCCTAAGAAACTAGCTAGCCTGAAGATAGAAAAATAGGCCTGACTTGCCCCAGAGAAATTCCCCAAAGGAAAAGGCAGCCCCCCACATATAATGACTGTGAGTAAGATGAAAAGACAAAACGTAGGGATGAAATAGATTCAGCAAAGTGGGGCCCGATATTCTAGGACAGAGCGAGGACAGTAAAGCGAACTTTGCAGTCTACAAAAAACCCTAAAGCAAAACCACGCAAAGGGGGCAAAAAAAACCCACCGTGCCGAACTAACGGCACGGCGGTACACCCTTTGCGTCTCAGAGCTTCCAGCAAAACAAAAGACAAGCTGGACAGAAAAAAAGCAACAAAAAAGCAAAAAGCACTTAGCTATACAGAGCAGCAGGTCACAGGAACAATCAGGAGAAGCTCAGATCCAACACTGAAACATTGACAAGGAGCAAGGATAGCAGCATCAGGCGGAGTTAAGTAATGAAGCAGTTAACGAGCTCACCAGAACACCTGAGGGAGGAAGCTCAGAAGCTGCAGTACCACTTGTGACCACAGGAGTGAATTCAGCCACAGAATTCACAACAGTACCCCCCCCTTGAGGAGGGGTCACCGAACCCTCACCAGAGCCCCCAGGCCGACCAGGATGAGCCGCATGAAAGGCACGAACAAGATCGGAAGCATGAACATCAGAGGCAAAAACCCAGGAATTATCTTCCTGAGCATAACCCTTCCATTTAACCAGATACTGGAGTTTCCGTCTAGAAACACGAGAATCCAAAATCTTCTCCACAATATACTCCAATTCCCCCTCCACCAAAACCGGGGCAGGAGGCTCAACAGATGGAACCATAGGTGCCACGTATCTCCGCAACAATGACCTATGGAATACATTATGTATGGAAAAGGAGTCTGGGAGGGTCAAACGAAAAGACACAGGATTGAGAACCTCAGAAATCCTATACGGACCAATAAAACGAGGTTTAAATTTAGGAGAGGAAACCTTCATAGGAATATGACGAGAAGATAACCAAACCAGATCCCCAACACGAAGTCGGGGACCCACACGGCGTCTGCGATTAGCGAAAAGTTGAGCTTTCTCCTGGGACAAGATCAAATTGTCCACTACCTGAGTCCAGATCTGCTGCAACCTATCCACCACAGAATCCACACCAGGACAGTCCGAAGACTCAACCTGTCCTGAAGAGAAACGAGGATGGAACCCAGAATTGCAAAAAAATGGAGAAACCAAGGTAGCCGAGCTGGCCCGATTATTAAGGGCGAACTCAGCCAACGGCAAAAAGGACACCCAATCATCCTGGTCTGCAGAAACAAAACATCTCAGATATGTTTCCAAGGTCTGATTGGTTCGTTCGGTTTGGCCATTAGTCTGAGGATGGAAAGCCGAGGAAAAGGATAGGTCAATGCCCATCCTACCACAAAAGGCTCGCCAGAACCTTGAAACAAACTGGGAACCTCTGTCAGAAACAATATTCTCAGGAATGCCATGCAACCGAACCACATGCTGAAAGAACAAAGGTACCAAATCAGAGGAGGAAGGCAATTTAGCCAAGGGCACCAGATGGACCATTTTAGAAAAGCGATCACAGACCACCCAAATGACTGACATCTTTTGAGAAACGGGAAGGTCAGAAATGAAATCCATCGAAATATGTGTCCAAGGCCTCTTTGGGACCGGCAAGGGCAAAAGCAACCCACTGGCACGAGAACAGCAGGGCTTAGCCCTAGCACAAATCCCACAGGACTGCACAAAAGTACGTACATCCCGTGACAGAGATGGCCACCAGAAGGATCTAGCCACTAACTCTCTGGTACCAAAGATTCCAGGATGACCAGCCAACACCGAACAATGAAGTTCAGAGATAAGTTTATTAGTCCACCTATCAGTAACGAACAGTTTCTCTGCTGGACAACGATCAGGTTTATTCGCCTGAAATTTTTGCAGCACCCACCGCAAATCAGGGGAGATGGCAGACACAATGACTCCTTCCTTGAGGATACCCGCTGGCTCAGATAAACCCGGAGAGTCGGGCACAAAACTCCTAGACAGAGCATCCGCCTTCACATTTTTAGAGCCCGGAAGGTACGAAATCACAAAGTCGAAGCGGGCAAAAAATAACGACCAACGGGCCTGTCTAGGATTCAAGCGCTTGGCAGACTCGAGATAAGTCAAGTTCTTATGATCAGTCAATACCACCACGCGATGCTTAGCTCCTTCAAGCCAATGACGCCACTCCTCGAATGCCCACTTCATGGCCAGCAACTCTCGATTGCCCACATCATAATTACGCTCAGCGGGCGAAAACTTCCTGGAAAAGAAAGCACATGGTTTCATCACTGAGCAATCAGAACCTCTCTGTGACAAAACCGCCCCTGCTCCAATCTCAGAAGCATCAACCTCGACCTGGAACGGAAGAGAAACATCTGGCTGACACAACACAGGGGCAGAACAAAAACGACGCTTCAACTCCTGAAAAGCTTCCACAGCAGCAGAAGACCAATTAACCAAATCAGCACCCTTCTTGGTCAAATCGGTCAATGGTTTGGCAATGCTAGAAAAATTACAGATGAAGCGACGATAAAAATTAGCAAAGCCCAGGAACTTTTGCAGACTTTTCAGAGATGTCGGCTGAATCCAATCCTGGATGGCTTGGACCTTAACTGGATCCATCTCGATAGTAGAAGGGGAAAAGATGAACCCCAAAAATGAAACTTTCTGCACACCGAAGAGACACTTTGATCCCTTCACAAACAAAGAGTTAGCACGCAGGACCTGAAAAACCATTCTGACCTGCTTCACATGAGACTCCCAATCATCTGAGAAGATCAAAATGTCATCCAAGTAAACAATCAGGAATTTATCCAGATACTCACGGAAGATGTCATGCATAAAAGACTGAAACACAGATGGAGCATTGGCAAGTCCGAACGGCATCACTAGATACTCAAAATGACCCTCGGGCGTATTGAATGCAGTTTTCCATTCATCTCCTTGCCTGATTCTCACCAGATTATACGCACCACGAAGATCTATCTTAGTGAACCAACTAGCCCCCTTAATCCGAGCAAACAAGTCAGATAACAATGGCAAGGGATACTGAAATTTAACAGTGATCTTATTAAGAAGGCGGTAATCAATACACGGTCTCAGCGAACCATCCTTCTTGGCTACAAAGAAGAACCCTGCTCCCAGTGGTGATGACGATGGGCGAATATGTCCCTTCTCCAGGGATTCCTTCACATAACTGCGCATAGCGGCGTGTTCGGGCACGGATAAATTAAATAATCGACCTTTAGGGAATTTACTACCAGGAATCAAATTGATAGCACAATCACAATCCCTATGCGGAGGTAGAGCATCGGACTTGGGCTCTTCAAATACATCCTGATAATCAGACAAGAACTCTGGGACCTCAGAAGGGGTGGATGACGAAATCGACAAAAATGGAACATCACCATGTACCCCCTGACAACCCCAGCTGGATACCGACATGGAATTCCAATCCAATACTGGATTATGGGTTTGTAGCCATGGCAACCCCAACACGACCACATCATGCAGATTATGCAACACCAGAAAGCGAATAACTTCCTGATGTGCAGGAGCCATGCACATGGTCAGCTGGGCCCAGTATTGAGGTTTATTCTTGGCCAAAGGTGTAGCATCAATTCCTCTCAATGGAATAGGACACCGCAAAGGCTCCAAGAAAAACCCACAACGTTTAGCATAATCCAAATCCATCAGATTCAGGGCAGCGCCCGAATCCACAAACGCCATGACAGAAAATGACGACAAAGAGCATATCAAGGTAATGGACAGAAGGAATTTGGACTGTACAGTACCAATGACGGCAGACCTAGCGGACCGCTTAGTGCGCTTAGGACAATCAGAAATAGCATGAGTGGAATCACCACAGTAGAAACACAGACCATTCAGACGTCTGTATTCCTGCCGTTCAACTCTAGTCATAGTCCTATCGCACTGCATAGGCTCAGGTTTCACCTCAGGCAGTACCGCCAAATGGTGCACAGATTTACGCTCGCGCAAGCGTCGACCGATCTGAATGGCCAAAGACAAAGACTCATTCAAACCAGCAGGCATAGGAAATCCCACCATGACATCCTTAAGAGCCTCAGAGAGACCCTTTCTGAACAAAGCTGCCAGCGCAGATTCATTCCACTGAGTGAGTACTGACCATTTCCTAAATTTCTGACAATATACTTCTATATCATCCTGACCCTGGCACAAAGCCAGCAAATTTTTCTCAGCCTGATCCACTGAATTAGGCTCATCGTACAGCAATCCGAGCGCCAGGAAAAACGCATCGACACTACTCAATGCAGGGTCTCCTGGCGCAAGAGAAAATGCCCAGTCTTGAGGGTCGCCGCGCAAAAAAGAAATAATAATCAAAACCTGTTGAATAGGATTACCAGAAGAATGAGGTTTCAAGGCCAGAAATAGCTTACAATTATTTTTGAAACTTAGAAACTTAGTTCTATCTCCAAAAAACAAATCAGGAATAGGAATTCTTGGTTCTTACATAGATTTCTGATCAATAGTATCTTGAATTTTTTGTACATTTATAACGAGATTATCCATTGAAGAGCACAGACCCTGAATATCCATGTCCACACCTGTGTCCAGAATCACCCAAATGTCTAGGGGAAAAAAAAAAGTGAACACAGAGCAGAAAAAAAAAAAAAATGATGTCAGAACTTTTTCTTTCCCTCTATTGAGAATCATTAGTTTGGCTCCTTGTACTGTTATGTTTGCTAATGACAGGTGTTATGAAGGCAATCCAGAAACACAGTGTGCTTAGCGATCAGAGCGCACACAGTGATCTGACAAATACCCAAAAATACAAGAACGAGCTCTGAGACGTGGAAACTCTGTAGACTGCACACCTGATCCTATCCTAAACACAACTAAAAGCGGCTGTGGATTGCGCCTAACAACTACCTAGGCAACTCGGCACAGCCTAAGAAACTAGCTAGCCTGAAGATAGAAAAATAGGCCTGACTTGCCCCAGAGAAATTCCCCAAAGGAAAAGGCAGCCCCCCACATATAATGACTGTGAGTAAGATGAAAAGACAAAACGTAGGGATGAAATAGATTCAGCAAAGTGGGGCCCGATATTCTAGGACAGAGCGAGGACAGTAAAGCGAACTTTGCAGTCTACAAAAAACCCTAAAGCAAAACCACGCAAAGGGGGCAAAAAAAACCCACCGTGCCGAACTAACGGCACGGCGGTACACCCTTTGCGTCTCAGAGCTTCCAGCAAAACAAAAGACAAGCTGGACAGAAAAAAAGCAACAAAAAAGCAAAAAGCACTTAGCTATACAGAGCAGCAGGTCACAGGAACAATCAGGAGAAGCTCAGATCCAACACTGAAACATTGACAAGGAGCAAGGATAGCAGCATCAGGCGGAGTTAAGTAATGAAGCAGTTAACGAGCTCACCAGAACACCTGAGGGAGGAAGCTCAGAAGCTGCAGTACCACTTGTGACCACAGGAGTGAATTCAGCCACAGAATTCACAACACAGATCATTGTCCGGCCCATAGACCTTAACAGATCATTTACACAGATATCAAGGTTTCATTGTATTCAGCTCCTATGACCTGTATGCCTATGTGGATGGCTTAGGAGTGCTGATCCTACTAATATTCCATTTAAAGAAGTTAGCACTTCAAGAGCATTTATTAAAATATTTACGCAAACATTAAAAAAACAGGTTTGCAATATAAATCCAATAAACTGTGGAAAGAGGTAAGATTATTCATCTGCACTGTCAGATGGGCCTCTAACATTGTGTTACATTGAGCATAAACACAATGCAATCCTGGGAGAAGGAGATACAAGACGATCATGTGGTGCATTGATGTCTCCCTGTGATCAGGAACGGACCAGAGTAAAAGGACGTGAATTACTTGTCTTAAAAATATGAAAGTTTAATCTTGAATTGGCTTTTGCGCCCTATTAGCTTTGGAATGTTGAGTTATGTTAGTGATTAAAGTTTCTATATGGTTCGTGGGATAACATCTTTAAGGGAGTTTTCTAATGTCATCATCATATTAACACAAGAAAGTGCATGATAACAGACATTTTATGATTCACAATTTAAATGTGAGTCCTAGTTATTATTTTCCAGCAAAGGCATAATTGAATAATAAAATATCATGTTACTTCCATTTTTTTTTACTTCACAGACCTACGCCAAAACAAAATACTGAAACATAACCATCCTACATGGCTAAATTAATTAATGTTGAATTCCAGATGCTCAGATTTCCTTAAATTAGCTTAAATTGGAGAGAAAACAAGATTTAAATGACTAGAAATGTAATTGTTCAACATGTATTATAGTCGTTGTGTAGTGAGTCTATGAATTTAGCTTTGATCTAAATCTCTGAGGGCCTGGATTCAGGAGGCTGACCTCATGTCTTCATATCTGCGACCAGTGTCTATTACAGTAGTTAATTTCACATTTAAGGAACTCAGAATTTATGACCATTGTCACTATTGTCAATGACACATGTATGGCATCCACTGATATACAGTGGGATGACAAATGAACAGGCAGTGAAATCATTGCTCTGGGGTAACTCGTCGTAATTTTACAGTGATCATCATTTTTGCCATTTTTATTTTCACTCTTTCCACTTACTGCTCTATTATGTTATATCATCATTAAAATTGACATGGCAAATGCTCACATTCATATTACAAGGTGAAATTCTGGATTGCTAGATATAAGAAAAGAACATGGTGCTTGTAGTGTACAAAATTTATGTTGTTTCATTTACTGGAAAGTAACGCGGTACTTATATTTATTTAAAAACGTTGTGCAGGACATTTATGTTGATGGCCTATCTTTAGTATAGATTAGTAATACCTGATCCCGGTGACGGCAGCGGATGGATGTGCTGAGTTGTGCAGCTGCATCGCCCAGCTTTGTCAACTGCATAGTGACCGCAGCCAAGTACTGCTCATCTTCCCCCTATTCAAATCAATAGGACCTGGCTGGCTGCGGTCACTATACCATTTACAGAGTTGTGTTGTGCTGCTCCACAAGTCAATACATCCAGCTGCCGGCAGCACCGGGAACAGTCGATCAGCGGGATTACAGATTGTCGCTAGTGATGAGCGAACGTGCTCGGATAACATCTTATCTGAGCATGCTCAGGCATTATCCGAGCATCTGGGCGTGCTCGTAAATTATATTCGAGTTCCTGCTACTGCTGGATTTGCGGCTGTTAGACAGCCTCAACACATGTGAGGATTGCGAGACAAACAGGCAATCCCCACATGTGTTCAGGAACAAAATATACGAGAACGCCAATTTTATCGAAGCATGTTTGCTCATCACTGGTTGTCACATCTTCACCTATCAGATATTGATGAACTATCCTAAGCATAGGCCATTAATGTAAAAGTCCCAGACAACCCCTTTAATAACATCACATGTATCAGCTTCAGGCCCAGGGTGACAAATAGTCAAATTTCACTATTTTAAGCATGCACACGTATTAGGAAATTTCATATAAAAATTAACCACCCAACTATGTAGTTGTATTCATGTGGACTATGGTCAGATAACCGCACCTATATTCAAAACAATCAATAACAAATGTCAAATAAATGTCATATAAAATAAAACTCTTATCAAATAATAAAATTGGGGTGTCCCAATAGGAACAAAACATTTATGGTCAAATATAAAGGTTATATTATCTATCACACATTCATAGTAAGTATAATGCTTATACAAAATCCAACATATACAAAAGGTATGTCACAAACTTAAATAAACAACCACAATCAAACCCATGAATTTTGGCAGGACTAGATGACCATATAATTTGTATGATAGTGTCTTGACACTCCCCCGATGGCAGATTTTGCAGGTAGATAAAGGTCGAGTAATTAGATTTTCTTTTATTCTGTAGGAAATAAACCAGCAGTAAAGGAGTGTAGTGGTGGGTTCCTACTGAGACCGTATGCACACTTAGCTGAGATGAGCATGTAAGTGTATGAGGGGGTTAGGAGTCGTAGCCATTGCTGAACGAGTGCTTGGCCAACTGCTATGTCACGAGTTTCGCTGGCCTTTGTGATCCTGCTCTTCTACTGCAGCCAATGTAGTGGGAAAAGGCTCATTCTCCAACTCTTGTCTTATCACAAGACACCGGATTTTGAAAAGGAAGAGGGAGGTGGTGGGTGATCTTCTGGGACATATATAAAACAATTCTTTACATAGTTTGTATTGCAGAATGAGACAAAATTGGATAAAAAGAGAGGAGAAAAATGATATTTCTTAAATTTCCATTTAAATTTTTTTTCCATTTCTTCATTACTTGATGGTGCCATGCCTTACAAAGAAGGGTATAACACACTGTGAAGAAACCAGATTGTATCTTAATTTCCCAGACAACCATGTTTTTTTGCAAACCAAAATAACTGGCTTTTTATCTGTATATTGGCTTGTGAATCTAAGTGTTTATGTCTGGTGGGTCAAGAAGACAGACTTGCCAACTGATATACTATCTAACATACTGTGTAAGTCTCTAATAGTGACTGTACATAGGGTGCGTTAAGCTTTGTTTATTGATAATAATAATCTTTATTTTTATATAGCGCTAACATATTCCGCAGCGCTTTACAGTTTGCACACGTTATCACCACTGTCCCCATTGGGGCTCACAATCTAAATTCCCTATCAGTATGTCTTTGGAATGTGGGAGGAAACCGGAGAACCCGGAGGAAACCCACGCAAACACGGAGAGAACATACAAACTCTTTGCAGATGTTGTCCTGAGTGGGATTAGAACCCAGGACTCCAGCGCTGCAAGGCTAGAGTGCTAACCACTGTGCCACCGTGCTGCCCATATATGATGTGTGCTTATATGCTAATAGAGCTACTTAATCCCATCACCATTGTTTACCTTATCTTGATGTTGGACTGAAGGACCCTGGGTAATTCTAAAAATAGCTTACATGCCTTGGGTATAAAAAGACTCAGAGATCACATCCTGGGAGACTGAAGTAACACAGAGCTACCAGTCAGACATTCTGCAAACCACCCCAACAGACAAGAGAATGGACTGCCGCCAATTCATCATAGCACCATCACCAGGGACACTGATCTATGATTCTATAGGAAACAACCTAGGGGTTTTCGGCTCCAGTTGGAAGGACACAGATCTGATCCAGTGACCATCTCTGAACCATGGATATGTTTGGAGAAAGCCAGGTTTGGGACCCGCTGGTCGCCTGGTTCCATGGAGATGGTCAGATAAGCCAGATGGTGACTCTCGTGTCAACTGGCTTTGCACCTTGTATGGACTCTATGGACAGTTCTTGGTCATATCCCTATGCTTGTCGTTACCTCTTCTCTGTGCTTGCATCCACAGATGAAGTAGCGACCCTGGGAGCTCTGACATCATGTCATACTGGAAATACGTGATCATTTATATGCGCCCATTTAATCAAGCAATTCCAGCCATGTTGGGATTGTTCTGTTTGCTATTGTGTGCTGTGGTTCAATAAAGTATTGCCACACTGTTTTACCTTAACCCTGTGTTGTCTCTGTAGTGTATTGCCCACTGGGAGATAGAGCGGACGTTCAGTGGTATAAGCCGTGGTCCATGCAGTCTTGCTAAAGACAGCCGGGCCAGTGGACGAGAGCACCCACTGACCCCGTTTCTTCACACACACCTTATTTTTCCATTTTTGGAATAACAATATAAAGTAGGAGATTGTTAGAAGAATATTTTCATTTTACTCTTAATATAAGCATTGTATATAAAAATGTGGAAGATGGATTATTTATGAGAACTTTAAATTACCAAACGCTAGCGTTTAAGAATATATCTTAGAACTGAATATGCTACCAATGCTGCTCCGTGTGAAGGCAGTTTAAGGGAAATCATCATATCCATTTTCAGCTAGAAATAAGCTACATTTCCCACAGATGTTTGTATACATGGCCCTATTAAATCTCCTTATTTGTAGAGAGGACACTGTCAAATGCAATTTGTACTTCAGGGAAGTGTTCAATGTTATATGCCACTGTAGAGGGCATGTACCACATCACGTAATAGATTTCTTGCCTACTAACCCATGCTTGAAATGAACTTATTGATTAGAATAGCTTTACCCTTCTAGCATAAGGATTAGAGGAACCGATATACTACCACAAAGGAGAAAGACATGAATAATACAGAATTGTGTTTATATAGTTATTTAAGAAGTCATGTTTTATTGTGGAGCAATTTATTGGGGCTGAATTAATAAAAACAAATATCTAGAGAGTGATCTGCATTCACTACAATAATTCTACATAAATGCAAATAAAAAAGGAACTATTTATCCCCTGTATGTCAATGCTTGAAAAGGCAACCCCAGCCTTTGTGGATCGGTCTCTGTCAGCTTTGTGAATGTAAAAACTGCAATATTTTTTCATGCCTCTTTACTAGTCAGCAATATTGTCCAAGACCTGTTTCAATAAGAGAACAGACATGTTGAAGGCCATTTATAACAAATCCTTAGTTGCACCAAGGTTGGATGTGTTGATACTTTTAGAGAGGTGGTCAGAGACTAATTAAAACGTTCCTACTGTTCCCTCAATACGCTAATTGCTTATCGTTTTCTTTTTACCTACTTCCTCTTTGACGATTCATTTGAGAATTTGCAGTGCATACTGGAATACTCAAATGAGACAACACCAGGGGGCAGACCTTGAAACAAAGAGTCATCAGTGACGTCCATTTCAGGGGCCGGGCTAGTCCCTACTCTACTGAGCGTGCAGCGGTTATCCTGAAGTTGTTTTGACATCTCTTTAACTGTTAGCCTTACTTTTCTCTGATCCCCTTCCCTAGTTGTGTTACATAATCAAGTGACCACAAAATTCTGGATACTTTAAAGATAGGCACATTACCAATATTAAATAATGGTGGTGACTGGGGCAGTGAAAGGAGATGGTATGTGGAAAGGAAAAAAAATATGTGTAGATCAGCTTCCTTGAATAAGGTCCCACTACAGTCCGAAACGCGTAAGATTTATGTGTTTTTTCTCATTTAAGTTACATTTTTTCACTATACCTTTTTAATGAAGTAAACTTTGCACATAAAAATGGAATCTGTTAATGACTAACAACTTTTCTACAGTGCTGGAACTTCCCTCTTCTCCCAATCCTTTCTACTTCACACGAGGAAAGGACACTGATTTCCAGGTGTTGGGTCTCATGCAATGAGGGAAGGAAAACAAGATTTATTGTAGGAAACATCAGGCGATCTCTATTACTGAAGGTGGCAGGGAAGTTAGGGAGCCCAAAAGACAATGGGAATTGTAGTTTAGAAAAGACAGGAAATAGGTTTCAAATATGAAATAACCATAAACAAAGAACATTACATTACTACTAAAGAGGACACAGACAACCCATTTTAGGTATTTAAATATTTAAATCACCGGACAAGCCTTTTATTTGCAGGCTAATGATAACTGACTGGTCCCCTGGTCACTTAGTAAGTATGGAAGTCTATGAATGTGCATTCCTCTATTACCCATTTCATCACCCTCATCAGCAGTCATTCAAGTATATGAATGTGCTTTCTCTATCTTTCCCTTTTTCACAAAGTCTACAGGGAATTAGTAAAGGGAAAATGTTAGCTTGTAATTAATCTTTATTCTAGGTATATATTATGGTACTGATAAGAGTTATCCCTCTTGCCTTCCTTTCATTAGTACAGTTAAGGGTAACCTGACATATCCCTCATGCCCTCCAAATCACCAGCATTTGTACCTTCCTGTATAAATTCCCTGCCTAACAAGCTCTTTATTACATTTGATACATTAACAAATCTTTAGAAAAAGTTAATTTTTCATATGCAAATTAACCTATTGACTACTTGATGAGGAATTTGTTTCCCCAGACTAGTAGTCGCTCTCAGTATGTTATCACACCCATGATAGCATAATTTCCAAGAGTGCTGAAAAACTAGAGCTTGAGCGCAACTTCTTTTCATTCATGTCATTGCACCTCTGAAGCCAGGTGTACAGGTTCCAGCTTCAGAGGCACAGTGCCAATGTCCAGAATCAAAGAAGAAGCTTGATCTTCGGCTCCTCCGTTGACCTCAAGCTTCTTCTCTGCTTCCACATACACCTCTGAAGCGTACACCTGGCTTCAGAGACGCAATGACATGTATGAAAAGAAGTCCGCCACATACACAAGTGTTGCAGTGAGCAGCATTTTGATGACCCTTTGGGAAATTCATGTTATCATGCCTACAGGGGCATGATAACATGCTGAGTGCAATGACTAGTCTGAGGAAACAAATGTCTGGTCGACTAGTCAAAGGGTTCATTTGCATTTGAAAAACAAGCTTTAAAAATTTTTTTTTCTAAAAATCTGTTATTGCGTCAAACGTAATAAAAGGCTTGTTAGGCAGGGAATTTATGTAGGAAGACACAAATGCTGGTGATTTGGGGAGCATGGAGGACTTGTCAGGTTCCCTTTGAAAAATTTCTGCACTATATGGCTCTGGAGCTAGAAATGCAAATTTCCCCACTGTTTTCAAAGAGAGAGGACTTCAGGCAGAACAGCTTTAAAATATAACTATGAAAATAAATATAACACACAATATTTATATTAAAAAAAAAACCAAAATGCAGCCCGAGGCACTTTTCTATAATACAATGTAAGGAACAAGATAAGATAACGTCAATGGTGTATCTGTATTTCATTAAATTGAATAAAACCATATCAAAACACTTCTGGAGCATTATGCAGGAAATTAGGGACAGAGATCTGTAAATAATTTGCTGGTGTTGATACATAATTGATAAAATGTTGTATATTGGTACTCCTCTTACAATGCACAGATAAATGTTGCAACAGCAGGAATTTGGAGGTTGAGAAAATGCCAACAGCCCTAGAACATTAAATCCTACGCAGGTGATACGGAGACTTGACCGGGTATGAATTCTGGAAGTGAAAATCCCTTACTCTGCGTGACTTCACTTTGTCACAGCTCCAAAATGGATTGCTTAGTCAGACCTCTGCTTAATACATAATGCATGATTTCACAACTTTCCAAATGCAAACCTTATTATTAAAGACCTGAAATAAAAAGTAGCTGTTCCTCATTAAAAAGAATGAAAGCCTCAAGACATTACCAAGAAGGCAAATATGGTACAAGTGGCTCTTACAGGCCATGTAGAAGCCCTTTATGGCTAGGAAGCACAGGCTGTTATATTAGTGGAATACTTTGGTTTTCTCTTTATTACACATTGTGGGATCTCAATGAATACAGAAAGGTGTTTTTGGACAGATAGAAAGGAGCTTATTGAGCTCATATGGAGCATATGGGCATTACATTTCACAGATGTGCATGCACATAATTTTACCTATAGCTTTTACAACATGCTGAAGAGTAAGACACATAATGAAGACAACATGGTGCTACACCGACCAGCCACCTAATAACTATCCCTACCAAAATATTATATTGGACATGTCACTGCTTTCCATTATGGTTGACTTTCTGGGTCTTTTGGGGATTATTGATGATTGTGGTGTAACTTGCAGACTCGTTATTTGTTTGTAAGTAGCAATCTGATAACAAAATTGCATAGAAAGTTACTTAAATTAAAAATTCAACATTTTCAATCAACTTACGTTTCATCCGTGAAAGCAATCCCAAAATATTCTTTTTCTTTCAGGTTAAAGTGGGATGCCACTAAATCAAGCAGTTCCTTGGCCAGCAGCTTTGGCTACAAAAGAAGAAAAATATTTAGAAAGAGTTGAAAACTGTAATATAGTATATACATAACCATAGAAAAGGTCTTAATTTACTTGATAACCAAAACCTCCTACAATATTTAAGTTTAAAGAGAAAAAAAAACAGTTGCAATACATCATCATTTAGAAATATAAAAATGTCTTTCTCCCCAGATGTTATGCTAGGAAGTATGCGAATTTTCAAGGACGGGAGAAAGGACCGGTTAAAAAAATGAACAAAATTAAATCCAGAGATATGTGGATAGATTGATTGATAGATTGATACATTAATGATAGGCAGATAGGGCTGATTCTTCAAAGTGTTCACAGCAGTATTCTGGTGCAAAAAACTTTGAAAAATCACATAATTTTGGTGCAAATGTAAACTACGTTAAAATTATGCGTGTTTTGGTGTTTTCATGCCATTTTGCGCCCAAAGTGTGCAGAACAGGTGCAAAACGGGGTAATGGTAATCACTTCTCGTCAAAATCATGATGACCAGTAGTGTTTGCTAAACCCCAAATATTACTCCTCTTAGTCCTCTATGAACTGTGATCATTTTTATGACGAGAGACACAGGAGGTGCATATCATTCTTCTCTTGATAAATAAATGGTACACAAATAGATGATAGACAAATAGATAGATAAATGATGGATAAAAAAAAATACCAGTACAGCCTCATTTTGTGCAAAACTCTTCTAGAGATATTGGCTCGATATGCCCTGCTCTACATAAAAAATACAAAAAATGAGGCAGCACATTCAATATGGTGAAAAAAAGTGTTAGGATTCTTTACTCACCCACACTAATTTGGTATTGGTAAATCAGCAATCTTTACACTTTTTTTTCTCCATATTGGAAGTGTTGTCTAATTTTTTGAGGAATTTTTTGGGGTTTAGGTGGATAATGCAATGTATGAATCTGATATTTTTAGTTGACTTTAACGTAAAATATTAACATCATAAGCACTTTGAAATTTGCCTCGGCATACGTTTGTCTATTTTTGTCCAAAGAAAAGAAATACTATAGGTCTATGGAATCAACATCTTTACATGAGAATCCTGTTTATACCTCAGTTTAAAATAATTTATGGCTCTTATTTATAGGAAATACAATGTCTCATTACTGAATTGTTATGTAGTTACACAGAAAAATATACAGTAAATATACAGTAAGCAATGTTGAAAAGAAAAATGTATCACGTCAAAATCCACATTCTAATAAATGTGTCAAATTCTCAAATTAGTTTTTTTGCTAATGTTTTATTATGCTGAAAACAACTGCATGTTAAGGAAAATGTAATTGCAATTCCCTGAATAATTAAAGTGGCAGAGAATGTCTGAAAGTCAAGGTGAACGGTCAAAAGTTTTGATCAGTGGGGTGCTGAAACAAAGGAGTAGGGCACTTAGCTACAGTAAGTACTTGTGATCCTTCAGCTCTTCTCTCTCTCTAAAGATATGAGCTAATTGGTGAACACCTCTATAATTCCATACACCACTAATTATATGTCTCCAAGAACCATCAAATAAAAGAAGAACACAACCTAGAGGACACAGTGCTCAACCGAGTACTTTTGCCTTTCAGCCAGCAGTAAAAGTCTTATAATTTGAAAACTCACAGTCACAGGTCAAAACTTTTCTGAAATTGGCGATATACTTGAACAAAAAGAAGATCTCTCCACAGGTGTTCAAAGGAATTTAGATTAGAACCCATTGCTGGCCATTTCAGAACTCTCCAGTGCTTGGTTTCCATCCATTTCTGGGTGCTTCTTAAAGTAGTTTGAGTTCATTGTCTTGCTGGAAGACACATGACCTAGGTGCAAACCCAACTTTCTGACACTGGGCACCACATTGCGACTCCAAATCCTTTGGATTTCATGATGCATTGCACACAGTCAAGGCAACACGTGACAGAGGCAGCAAAACAACTCGAAAACATCTTTGAACCTCTACCATATTTGACTGCAGGTACTGTATCCTTTTCTTTGTAGGCTTCATTCTGTTTTCAGTAAACAGTAGAAAGATGTGCTTTACCAAAAAGCTCTATCTTGGTCTCATCTGTCCACAAGATGCTTTCCCAGATTTTGGCTTACTAACATACATTTTGGCAAACTGCTGTCTAGTTTTTTTATGTCTCTCTGTCAACAGTGGGCTCCTCCAGATGTACTGCCATAGCGTTTCATTTCATTCAAAGGAACATCAAGATTTCTGGAGAGGCACTTGTAACCTTGAGATTGGTGATATTATTCAACAATTTTGGTTCTCAATGCCTCAGACAGTTCTTTTCTCCTCTTACTATTCATCATGCATAGTATGGCACAGACACAGACACACGATGCAAAGATCGGGTCACCTCTCCATTTTATCTGGTTTCAGGTGTGATTTTCATGTTGCCCATATCTGTTACCTGCTACAAGTGAGTTTGAGGGAACATCACATGCTTGAAACAAAGTTGTTTAGCCACAATTTTAGAAAGGTGCAAACAATTTTATCTGGCCCATTTTGGGTGGTTTGTGTCAAATAATGTCCAATTTGCCTTTTTTTCTCAGTTTTTTTGTTGTGTTGTTCCAATGCACACAACAGGAAATAAACATGTGCATAACAAAAGATGTGCAATTGCAATAATTTTCTGGGACAAATATTTTCATTCCTCTAACTATTTCAAATGAGCCAACACCTTTGCCCATGACTGTAATATTATCTTACTATATGTGGGAGTTACCAGCATATTGGTAATTAAAGTACCTACATTTTGCTAATTTAATTATGCCTGCCAGTGTACACAGCCTGGTTTCACAATATATAAGAAATTAATTATAGTGAATTTCACATTTCGCTGTTAGGAACTCTTTTTATTTTTACTTTAATGTGGGCCTCTGTACTTTGTAGGCCTCCAAACTTAAAGGAAACTTTATGTCTAATCACCATGTACTTAAATGGAATTTGTCGCTAGATTTATACTGCCTGAAACACAAGAACCATGAATCGGAGCCTGGCTACACAACTGTAGTCAGGTATGTATTTCTCTAAAATGTGTCAACAATCAAGATGAGGTGCAGAAAGGTCACAAGAATGGCTCAAATAAATGAAAATTTCATGAAATCATAAAAATTTGGATAAGCAGAAACAATGGGATATATTCAAGGTACAAGGCTATAAAAACTGTTGCTGACAATGGCAAGTGCGATTACACTTTAGCCAGTCATAGAAGTAGTAAATAAGAAATAATAGGCATTGTGAAGTTTTTCAAACTATTGCATCAAGTCTTCTTGTTTGTCCATTTTTGGTATAATAGATTATTTTGATCACAGTGATTTGATCTTTCCTTGTGAAATGACACATCCATTGTCCATGTAACGTATAAACATCTTCTATGACATAGCTGTAACAGGCACTGACTGTTACTTGTAGCCACACTGGCATGACTCACATCTTCTTCCAGTGAACAATGGGCCTTATACTGTGAATTCAGGAAAATCTCACCCATTACATGACCAAGGATCATACACTACATAAAAGACTTCTGTGTCACAGCTTAGGACAGTGGTTGTGGCTAATTTTGTATGTCCAGGAAATAACTTTTCTATGGTATTACATTAATTTTATGCATTTGGACACCAATTTAACAGCTTTTTAGAATAAGTGTGAGTTTTAATCATGTCTGCTTCACTTCCGCAAATACATAATACTCTGTCGTGAAAATTAGGGATAGTTCCACTTTTGAGAAATAAGGGAAAAACACATGTTACGCTGGAAGGCATAATCTGTCTTCTATTATTTTGGGGATTAATGAAAAGTGAATTGGAAGACAGAAAATAGAACAAACGCATATGCAAAGTGGGAGAAGTATTGTAGGCTATAAGAAGAGTGTTCGCATCTAGGAGCAAAGAATCAGAAAAAAGTGGTCTGTGGGGAATATGAAATAATTGCAGACAACTTATAACAAGGCAAGAGTTAGAGAAGCCATGAAGAGAAATCTCAGAATTGCTGAGAATCTTAATGAGTTGCAGTAACTATGCAACAAATTAACTATTCAATTCAATTAAAGAAACTGAAATGAACAATATTAACCACATGGGGGTAAACTAACGTGTCTCATCTGCACCATATAAATGTCATTGCATCACCTTGGAAGATGTTGATTACAGTTAAACATTTGAGTTTCCCAGGCCCCGGTGTCTGAGAAACTGACACATTCCTGTTCTCATTGTGCCTGCCGAGTAGGGGGGATAACTATCTTGGAGCACTAGGATTTTCAAACCAAAGTGTTTTTTTTATTACATCAATGAACAATTAGAAAAGAAACTCAAAGCTCAAGTGATAGATTTTCCAAACAGGTCAATCAAGAGTCCCGCAGATTCCATAAAGCAGATTTCCATGTATAACACTCATAGAAGGATTTTAGGAATTGTTACATGTAATTGTTACTGTGGTGAAAATAAAATCCAAGAGGTTGCATTTTTTTAAAACAAAACTGAAACATACAAATACATATCTACTTAATTAACACTAATCATCAGAATGTAAATGACCCCTTTTGTCATTAATGGTGACTAGAGTTGAGCGACCTTGACCTTTTTAGAGTCGAGCCGGGTTTTGCGAAACCCGACTATGTCCAAAGTCGGGTCGAGTGAAATCGGCCGATTATGACGTAAAGTCGGGATCGACCGAAACACGAAACCCAATGCAAGTCAATGGGGCAGCATAGTCGGCAGTGAGTGGGGGCCAGGAAAACACCTAGAGTGCCCATTTTAATGTCAAAACCATCCATTCTTCTTAATGAAGCTTGTCAAGCGTAATTTACCTTAAAATAATTGGAAGGCATTTGAAATTGGGGGTCATTTGGCTAAAGTTGTGGGGGGTAGGGCTGGTTCAAGTAATTAGTGGGCCCAGTAAATCTGGACCACGTCACGGCAGTGGAGCAGGGAGAGGTAAGTATTTCAACTTTGCAAGTGCTGTGATCCTGAGCAAGCAGGGGGGGCCCACTCGTTGGCATTGGCACTGGCACAGGGCCCCTCAAAGTACAGCGGTGTGTTTGCACGGCGGGGGCGCCTCCCACCGGCAGCAACACTTTTGCGTACTATGAGAGGCCCTGTGCCAGTGACGTCGCCAACTAGTATTCCTCCCCCCACCTGATGAAGGAACCTGCACTTTCATCTGCACCTTCCTCTTTGTCCCCGTGTAAGGTGGTATGGTATGCGGGAAGAGCAACCTGACTTTCAGCAGGGTCACAATGTTGTTGTGTAGCGTGCACGGGGAATGTTGCGTTATGGGTCAATGTACCAGCAGACTCATCTATCACTGGCTGGGCAATGGGCACGATGAAGTGGAAACACAGATATAGGCCCAAAGAAGAAAGTGGGCTAAATGCAGTTCAAAATTGGTAACACAGGAATAACCAGGGGGCATTGCAGTGGAGGACAACTGGAATGAGAGGCTGACACAGAGAGTAGGGCCAAATCAGTAAGTAGTCGAAATGCAGTTCAAAATTGGCAACCGTAGTAAACAGGCGGCACAGCTTTGTTCAGTGGAGGAGAACAGCAAGGAGTGGCAGACACCGATAGTAGGCCCCAACCCAACTAGTAGGCCAAATGCAGTCTAACATTAACAGCTACTTAACGAGAGGCTGAAAATGGAATTTCAGGACAGGAAACCAGGAGAACAGCAAGGAGTGGCAGACACCGATAGTAGGCCCCAAACCAACTAGTACGCCAAATGCAGTTGTTCCATTTAACCACAATTTAATGAGAGCCTGAAGATAGAAGCTCAGGAAAGGCAACCTGGGGAACACCTTGGAGTGTAACACACCATCTCTCTCCACCCCATACCCATTTTGTAGGCCTAATGCTGTGTACTTTTCTACAACTACTAAACGAGAGTCGGAAGACCGAAGCAATGGCAAGGAAACCTGGGGAACACCTTGGAGTGTAACACACCATCTCTCTCCACCCCATACCCAATTTGTAGGCCTAATGCAGCCTACTTTCCGACACCTACTAAACGAGAGCATGAAGATCGAAGCTCAGGAAAGGCAACCTGGGGAACACCTTGGAGTGTAACACACCATCTCTCTCCACCCCATACCCATTTTTTAGGCCTAATGCAGTGTACTTTTCTACAACTACTAAACGAGAGTCGGAAGACCGAAGCAATGGCAAGGAAACCTGGGGAACACCTTGGAGTGTAACACACCATCTCTCTCCACCCCATACCCAATTTGTAGGCCTAATGCAGCCTACTTTCCGACACCTACTAAACGAGAGCATGAAGATCGAAGCTCAGGAAAGGCAACCTGGTGAAAACCTTGGAGTGTAACACAACCTGTCTCTACACCCCATACACAATTAGTAGGCCTAATGCAGCGTAGTTTCCAACAGCTACTAAACGAGAGCCAGAAGATCGAAGCTCAGGAAAGGCAACCTGGGGAACACCTTGGAGTGTAACAACAACCTCTCTCTACACCACGGAAGGGCTGATTCTTAGGAAGGAAGGCTGTTGTAAATAAGCATTGCGCGTCCGAGGGTGATTATATTCTTATTCGGTATCTACTCACCCTCGGACGCGCCATGCTTCTTGATTTGTAATTAATGTTTATTTGCAATGTGCTTTTGACTTACTCAATTATTTTTTTAATTATTGATTTTATTAAATTAATAGTTTAACATCTTATTGGAAATAATTTAAAGGAGACGCGACAGGACAACACTCGGTGGATGCCATATCTGTGTTAACAACTCCAAAAAACTTTCAGTTAACTTCTTGCAGGAGAAAGAAATTGTAGCTGTTGGACCTTTGTAGTACAGTTCCAGATATTTGTTGTGTGTTTGTTTTGATTGTTAAAATGTCTGCATTTGAGATCTCAACACGATCTTATTTTTTATAATCAAATTAATTTTTTAAATATTTTATTAGGTTGGTTCAAGGGGTACACGGGCCGCAGTAGACAGGTCAGTGGAGGCCTAGTGGAAGGAGGGACCGCAGATGCGCCACTGTTTCACCCATACACAATTAGTAGGCCTAATGCAGCGTAGTTTCCAACAGCTACTAAACGAGAGCCGGAAGATCGAAGCTCAGGAAAGGCAACCTGGGGAACACCTTGGAGTGTAACAACAACCTCTCTCTACACCACGGAAGGGCTGATTCTTAGGAAGGAAGGCTGTTGTAAATAAGCATTGCGCGTCCGAGGGTGATTATATTCTTATTCGGTATCTACTCACCCTCGGACGCGCCATGCTTCTTGATTTGTAATTAATGTTTATTTGCAATGTGCTTTTGACTTACTCAATTATTTTTTTAATTATTGATTTTATTAAATTAATAGTTTAACATCTTATTGGAAATAATTTAAAGGAGACGCGACAGGACAACACTCGGTGGATGCCATATCTGTGTTAACAACTCCAAAAAACTTTCAGTTAACTTCTTGCAGGAGAAAGAAATTGTAGCTGTTGGACCTTTGTAGTACAGTTCCAGATATTTGTTGTGTGTTTGTTTTGATTGTTAAAATGTCTGCATTTGAGATCTCAACACGATCTTATTTTTTATAATCAAATTAATTTTTTAAATATTTTATTAGGTTGGTTCAAGGGGTACACGGGCCGCAGTAGACAGGTCAGTGGAGGCCTAGTGGAAGGAGGGACCACAGACAGGCATCGAAGGCCTAAAATAATAACACATGGCTGTAGGCAATTTTAAATTGGTTCCAGGGGTACACGGGCAGCAGTGCCCTGGTCAGTGTAGTAGTAGTTGAAAGAATGGACCGCAGACAGGCATCGAAGGCCTAAAATAAAAAAATTGGGCTGGCTGTAGGCAATTTTAAATTGGTTCCAGGGGTACACGGGCAGCAGTGGTGTGGTCAGTGGAGGCCTAGTGGAAGGAGTGACCGCAGACAGGCATCGAAGGCCTAAAATATTAACACATGGCTGTAGTCAATTTTAAATTGGTTCCAGGGGTACTTGGGCAGCAGTGCCCTGGTCAGTGTAGTAGTAGTTGAAAGAATGGACCGCAGACAGGCATCGAAGGCCTAAAATAAAAAAATTGGGCTGGCTGTAGGCAATTTTAAATTGGTTCCAGGGGTACACGGGCAGCAGTGGTGTGGTCAGTGGAGGCCTAGTGGAAGGAGTGACCGCAGACAGGCATCGAAGGCCTAAAATAATAACACATGGCTGTAGGCAATTTTAAATTGGTTCCAGGGGTACACGGGCAGCAGTGCCCTGGTCAGTGTAGTAGTAGTTGAAAGAATGGACCGCAGACAGGCATCGAAGGCCTAAAATAAAAAAATTGGGCTGGCTGTAGGCAATTTTAAATTGGTTCCAGGGGTACACGGGCAGCAGTGGTGTGGTCAGTGGAGGCCTAGTGGAAGGAGTGACCGCAGACAGGCATCGAAGGCCTAAAATAATCACACATGGCTGTAGGCAATTTTAAATTGGTTCCAGGGGTACACGGGCAGCAGTGGTGTGGTCAGTGGAGGCCTAGTGGAAGGAGTGACCACAGACAGGCATCGAAGGCCTAAAATATTAACACATGGCTGTAGTCAATTTTAAATTGGTTCCAGGGGTACTTGGGCAGCAGTGCCCTGGTCAGTGTAGTAGTAGTTGAAAGAATGGACCGCAGACAGGCATCGAAGGCCTAAAATAAAAAAATTGGGCTGGCTGTATGCAATTTTAAATTGGTTCCAGGGGTACACGGGCAGCAGTGGTGTGGTCAGTGGAGGCCTAGTGGAAGGAGTGACCGCAGACAGGCATCGAAGGCCTAAAATATTAACACATGGCTGTAGTCAATTTTAAATTGGTTCCAGGGGTACTTGGGCAGCAGTGCCCTGGTCAGTGTAGTAGTAGTTGAAAGAATGGACCGCAGACAGGCATCGAAGGCCTAAAATAAAAAAATTGGGCTGGCTGTATGCAATTTTAAATTGGTTCCAGGGGTACACGGGCAGCAGTGGTGTGGTCAGTGGAGGCCTAGTGGAAGGAGTGACCGCAGACAGGCATCGAAGGCCTAAAATATTAACACATGGCTGTAGTCAATTTTAAATTGGTTCCAGGGGTACTTGGGCAGCAGTGCCCTGGTCAGTGTAGTAGTAGTTGAAAGAATGGACCGCAGACAGGCATCGAAGGCCTAAAATAAAAAAATTGGGCTGGCTGTATGCAATTTTAAATTGGTTCCAGGGGTACACGGGCAGCAGTGGTGTGGTCAGTGGAGGCCTAGTGGAAGGAGTGACCGCAGACAGGCATCGAAGGCCTAAAATAATAACACATGGCTGTAGGCAATTTTAAATTGGTTCCAGGGGTACACGGGCAGCAGTGCCCTGGTCAGTGTAATAGTAGTTGAAAGAATGGACCGCAGACAGGCATCGAAGGCCTAAAATAAAAAAATTGGGCTGGCTGTAGGCAATTTTAAATTGGTTCCAGGGGTACACGGGCAGCAGTGGTGTGGTCAGTGGAGGCCTAGTGGAAGGAGTGACCGCAGACAGGCATCGAAGGCCTAAAATAATAACACATGGCTGTAGGCAATTTTAAATTGGTTCCAGGGTTACACGGGCAGCAGTGGTGTGGTCAGTGGAGGCCTAGTGGAAGGAGTGACCGCAGACAGGCATCGAAGGCCTAAAATAATCACACATGGCTGTAGGCAATTTTAAATTGGTTCCAGGGGTACACGGGCAGCAGTGGTGTGGTCAGTGGAGGCCTAGTGGAAGGAGTGACCACAGACAGGCATCGAAGGCCTAAAATATTAACACATGGCTGTAGGCAATTTTAAATTGGTTCCAGGGGTACACGGGCAGCAGTGGTGTGGTCAGTGGAGGCCTAGTGGAAGGAGTGACCGCAGACAGGCATCGAAGGCCTAAAATAATAACACATGGCTGTAGGCAATTTTAAATTGGTTCCAGGGTTACACGGGCAGCAGTGGTGTGGTCAGTGGAGGCCTAGTGGAAGGAGTGACCGCAGACAGGCATCGAAGGCCTAAAATAATCACACATGGCTGTAGGCAATTTTAAATTGGTTCCAGGGGTACACGGGCAGCAGTGGTGTGGTCAGTGGAGGCCTAGTGGAAGGAGTGACCACAGACAGGCATCGAAGGCCTAAAATATTAACACATGGCTGTAGGCAATTTTAAATTGGTTCCAGGGGTACTTGGGCAGCAGTGCCCTGGTCAGTGTAGTAGTAGTTGAAAGAATGGACCGCAGACAGGCATCGAAGGCCTAAAATAAAAAAATTGGGCTGGCTGTAGGCAATTTTAAATTGGTTCCAGGGGTACACGGGCAGCAGTGGTGTGGTCAGTGGAGGCCTAGTGGAAGGAGTGACCGCAGACAGGCATCGAAGGCCTAAAATAATAACACATGGCTGTAGGCAATTTTAAATTGGTTCCAGGGTTACACGGGCAGCAGTGGTGTGGTCAGTGGAGGCCTAGTGGAAGGAGTGACCGCAGACAGGCATCGAAGGCCTAAAATAATCACACATGGCTGTAGGCAATTTTAAATTGGTTCCAGGGGTACACGGGCAGCAGTGGTGTGGTCAGTGGAGGCCTAGTGGAAGGAGTGACCACAGACAGGCATCGAAGGCCTAAAATATTAACACATGGCTGTAGTCAATTTTAAATTGGTTCCAGGGGTACTTGGGCAGCAGTGCCCTGGTCAGTGTAGTAGTAGTTGAAAGAATGGACCGCAGACAGGCATCGAAGGCCTAAAATAAAAAAATTGGGCTGGCTGTAGGCAATTTTAAATTGGTTCCAGGGGTACATGGGCAGCAGTGTATGGTCAGTGGAAGTCTAGTGGAAGGAGTGACGGCAGACAGTCTTCGAAGGCCTAACATAACAAAATTGGGCTGACTGTAGGCACTTTTAAATTGGTTCCAGGGTAACACGGCCAGCAGTGGCCTGGTCAGTGTAGTAGTTGTAGAAAGAAGGGACCGCAGACAGGCTTCGAAGGCCTAACATAACAAAAATGTCAAAACAATGGTATTGTCAGTGCCAGGCATTGAAGGATGTCAGCGCCTAGACTACACATTGGTGAAGCTGTGAGAGATAATTTTGCTAGTGGTAGAGCACTGTTTGAGCTGGGGGGGGGAACTGGCTTGTGGCCGGCGGTACAGGCACAGGGCCCCTCATATTACAACGGTGTGTCTGACGTTGGGTGCGCACCACCACCGCCAGAGACACTTTATTGTACTATGAGGGACCCAGTGGCAGTGCCGTCGACCAAAAGCGGCCACACCCACCTCTTCAGACAAACAGCACTCTCAAGGGTCCAAGCGCAAAGTGGCGATAGCACGGCCCCGTGTGGGGAGTTTGGCCATTTCGTGAGGTGGAAACATGTCGTATGCTGGACAATCAGGTGAAGAAAATTACGAGATTGGAAAAGTCATTCAGAATAGTCCACAGGCAAGACCTTTTCATAGGAAAGCTAGGTGTCAGCCGGGCAGGGTGGGGCAAAAGATTTTGAAATCCAGTTGTGGTTCATTTTAATGAAGGTTAGATCATCTACATTTTGGGTAGCCAGACGAGTCCTTTTTTCTGTTAGTATTGAACCTGCAGCACTGAATACTCTTTCTGATAGGACACTAGCTGCCGGGCAAGCAAGCTCCTGCAATGCATATTCTGCCAATTCTGGCCAGGTGTCTAATTTGGATGCCCAGTAATCAAATGGGAATGACGGTTGAGGGAGAACGTCGATAAGGGATGAAAAATAGTTTGTAACCATACTGGACAAATGTTGTCTCCTGTCACTTTGAATTGATGCTGCAGTACCTGTCCTGTCTGCGGTCATAGAAAAATCACTCCACAACCTGGTCAGAAAACCCCTCTGGCCAACGCCACTTCTGATTTCTGCCCCTCTAACACCTCTGGTCTGCTGGCCCCTGGAGCTCGTGTGAGAACGATCACGGGCGCTGTGTGCAGGGAATGCCAGAAGCAAACGGTCAACAAGAGTTGATTGTTTTGTTGCTAATATTAGTTCCAAGTTCTCATGTGGCATAATATTTTGCAATTTGCCTTTATAGCGAGGATCAAGGAGGCAGGCCAACCAGTAATCGTCATCGTTCATCATTTTTGTAATGCGTGTGTCCCTTTTGAGGATACGCAAGGCATAATCCGCCATGTGGGCCAAAGTTCCCGTTGTCAAATCTGCGGTTGTGCTTGGTTGAGGGGCAGTTGCAGGCAAATCTACGTCACTTGTGTCCCTCAAAAAACCAGAACCCGGCCTTGCCACGCCACCAATTTCCCGTGCCCCCGGGAAAGCTTCCTCATTAAAAATATACTCATCCCCATCATCCTCCTCATCCTCCACCTCCTCTTCGCCCGGTACCTCGTCATGTACACTGCCCTGACCAGACAATCGCTGACTGTCATCAAGGCTTTCCTCTTCCTCTGGTGCAGACGCCTGATCCTTTATGTGCGTCAAACTTTGCATCAGCAGACGCATTAGGGGGATGCTCATGCTTATTATGGCGTTGTCTGCACTAACCAGCCGTGTGCATTCCTCAAAACACTGAAGGACTTGACACATGTCTTGAATCTTCGACCACTGCACACCTGACAACTCCATGTCTGCCATCCTACTGCCTGCCCGTGTATGTGTATCCTCCCACAAAAACATAACAGCCCGCCTCTGTTCGCACAGTCTCTGAAGCATGTGCAGTGTTGAGTTCCACCTTGTTGCAACGTCTATGATTAGGCGATGCTGGGGAAGGTTCAAAGAACGCTGATAGGTCTGCATACGGCTGGAGTGTACAGGCGAACGGCGGATATGTGCGCAAAGTCCACGCACTTTGAGGAGCAGGTCGGATAACCCCGGATAACTTTTCAGGAAGCACTGCACCACCAGGTTTAAGGTGTGAGCCAGGCAAGGAATGTGTTTCAGTTGGGAAAGGGAGATGGCAGCCATGAAATTCCTTCCGTTATCACTCACTACCTTGCCTGCCTCAAGATCTACAGTGCCCAGCCACGACTGCGTTTCTTGCTGCAAGAACTCGGACAGAACTTCCGCGGTGTGTCTATTGTCGCCCAAACACTTCATAGCCAATACAGCCTGCTGACGTATGCCAGTAGCTGCCCCATAATGGGAGACCTGGTGTGCAACAGTGGCAGGTGCGGATGGAGTGTTTGTGCGACTGCGGTCTGTGGACGAGCTCTTGCTTCTGCAGGAGGACGAGGAGGAGGAGGAGGAGGAGGGGGTGCGAACGGCTACAGACAACTGTTTACTAGACCGTGGGCTAGGCAGAACTGTCCCAAACTTGCTGTCCCCTGTGGACCCTGAATCCACCACATTTACCCAGTGTGCCGTGATGGACACGTAACGTCCCTGGCCATGCCTACTGGTCCATGCATCTGTTGTCAGGTGCACCTTTGTGCTCACAGATTGCCTGAGTGCATGGACGATGCGCTCTTTAACATGCTGGTGGAGGGCTGGGATGGCTTTTCTGGAAAAAAAGTGTCGACTGGGTAGCTCGTAGCGTGGTACAGCATAGTCCATCAGGTCTTTGAAAGCTTCGCTTTCAACTAACCGGTAGGGCATCATCTCTAACGAGATTAGTCTAGCTATGTGGGCGTTCAAACCCTGTGTACGCGGATGCGAGGCTAAGTACTTCCTTTTTCTAACCATAGTCTCATGTAGGGTGAGCTGGACTGGAGAGATGGAGATCGTGGAACTAGCGGGGGTGCCGGTGGACATGGCAGACTGAGAGACGGTGGGAGATGGTATTGTTGCCGCCGGTGCCCTAGATGCAGTGTTTCCTACTACGAAACTGGTGATTCCCTGACCCTGACTGCTTTGGCCTGGCAAAGATACCTGCACAGATACAGCAGGTGGTGCGCTAAATGGTGGTCCTACACTGCCGGAAGGGATGTTGCGTTGATGACTAGCTTCATTGGCCGAGGGTGCAACAACCTTAAGGGACGTTTGGTAGTTAGTCCAAGCTTTCAAATGCATGGTGGTTAAATGTCTATGCATGCAACTAGTATTGAGACTTTTCCGATTCTGACCTCTGCTTAAGGAAGTAGAACATTTTTGACAGATGACTTTGCGCTGATCAATTGGATGTTGTTTAAAAAAATGCCAGACTGCACTCTTTCTAGCATCGGATACCTTTTCAGGCATTGCAGACTGAGCTTTAACCGGATGGCCACGCTGTCCTCCACCAGGTTTTGGCTTTGCCACGTGTTTTGGGCAAGATACGGGCCCGGCAGATGGAACCTGTGGCGATGTTGATGCCTGCTGCGGCCCCTCCTCCTCCTCTGCTTCAGAACTGCTGCCGCCTGCACCCTGTTCCCCCAATGGCTGCCAATCGGGGTCAAGAACTGGGTCATCTAATAACTCTTCTTGTACCTCCTGCGCAACTTCGTCTGTGTCACCGTGTCGTTCGGTGGTATAGCGTTCGTGATGGGGCAACATAGTCTCATCAGGGTCTGATTCTTGATCAGCACCCTGCGAGGGCAATGTTGTGGTCTGAGTCAAAGGACCAGCATAGTAGTCTGGCTGTGGCTGTGCGTCAGTGCACTCCATGTCAGATTCAATTTGTAATGGGCATGGACTGTTAACTGCTTCACTTTCTAAGCCAGGGACGGTATGTGTAAAGAGCTCCATGGAGTAACCCGTTGTGTCGCCTGCTGCATTCTTCTCTGTTGTTGTTTTTGCTGAAGAGGACAAGGAAGTGACTTGTCCCTGACCGTGAACATCCACTAACGACGCGCTGCTTTTACTTTTACCAGTTTCACGAGAGGAGGCAAAAGAGCTAGAGGCTGAGTCAGCAAGATAAGCCAAAACTTGCTCTTGCTGCTCCGGCTTTAAAAGCGGTTTTCCTAATCCCAGAAAAGGGAGCGTTCGAGGCCTTGTGTAGCCGGACGACGAACCTGGCTCCACAGCTCCAGACTTAGGTGCAATATTTTTTTCCCCACGACCACCTGATGCTCCACCACTACCACTACCCTCATTACCAGCTGACAATGAACGCCCCCGGCCACGACCTCTTCCACTAGACTTCCTCATTGTTTTAAAAACGTAACCAAACTAACGTTATTTGTTGCAGTCACACAACTTACACGGTGAGCTATAACTTCAGTATGATTTAGCTACCCCTTTACAGGTTGGTGAGACCACAGCGAAAATCAGGCCCAATGTTACACACTCTTTTTTTGGTGGCTGCAAATTAGAGAGATGCCCCACACGCAGGACTGTCACTGAAGCACAAATGTTAATATTAATGTCACACTATTATTTTTTTTTTATTTTTATTTTTTTCAGGAACACTTTAGAAACCCCCCCCAAAAAAAAAAATTGATTTTTGCAGGGAGAATTTAGAAAACAAATGTAACAAACTATATGCTTTCTATGGGCCACTGAGTGAGAGATGACGCACACAGGAATCAGGAGTGGCACACAAGCCCAGAGGCCAATATTTTTCTACCAATGATTGATGGAGTTATTTTCTCTGGTAGATTTTGGAACCCAAATCAAGGAAAAAAAATACAGGCTTTCTATGGACCACAATTGGAGAGAGAGAGAGAGAGAGAGAGAGAGATGGCACACCCAGGAGTCAAGACTGGCACACAAGCAGAAAGGCCAATATTAATCTCCCACTGTTTTTTTTGGTTGTTTTTTTTTTTTTTTTTCAGGGAGACTTTAGAAAAAAAAATAATAAAAAAAATATGATTTTATCAGGAAGAATTTAGAAACCAAATAAAATAAAATGATTTTTTCAGGGAGAATTTATAAAACAAATAAAACCAAAAATAGGCGTTCTATGGCCCACTGACTGAGAGATGACGCACACAGGAATCAGGAGTGGCACACAAGCCCAGAGGCCAATATTTTTCTACCAATGATTGATGGAGTTATTTTCTCTGGTAGATTTTGGAACCCAAATCAAGGAAAAAAAATATAGGCTTTCTATGGACCACAATTGGAGAGAGAGAGAGAGAGAGAGAGAGAGAGAGATGGCACACCCAGGAGTCAAGACTGGCACACAAGCAGAAAGGCCAATATTAATCTCCCACTGTTTTTTTTGGTTGTTTTTTTTTTTTTTTTTCAGGGAGACTTTAGAAAAAAAAATAATAAAAAAAATATGATTTTATCAGGAAGAATTTAGAAACCAAATAAAATAAAATGATTTTTTCAGGGAGAATTTATAAAACCAAAAAAAAAATTAAATAGGCTTTCTATGGCCCACTATTTGTGAGAGAGATGGGACGCTCAGGACTGGCACAGATGGCACGCTCAGGACTGGCACAGAAGCCCAGAGGCCAATATTAATCTCCCTTTTTTTCTGGGAGAATTTATAAAACCAAAAAAATATTTAAATAGGCTTTCTATGGCCCACTATTTGTGAGAGAGATGGCACGCTCAGGACTGGCACAGATGGCACGCTCACAACTGGCACACAAGCCCAGAGGCCAATATTAATCTCCCTTTTTTCAGGGAAAATTTATAAAACCAAAAAAAAAATTAAATAGGCTTTCTATGGCCCACTATTTGTGAGAGAGATGGCACGCTCAGGACTGGCACAGATGGCACGCTCACAACTGGCACACAAGCCCAGAGGCCAATATTAATCTCCCTTTTTTTCAGGGAGAATTTATAAAACCAAAAAAAAAATTAAATAGGCTTTCTATGGCCCACTATTTGTGAGAGAGATGGCACGCTCAGGGCTGGCACAGATGGCACGCTCAGGACTGGCACACAAGCCCAGAGGCCAATATTAATCTCCCTTTTTTTCAGGGAGAATTTATAAAACCCAAAAAAAAATAAAATAGGCTTTCTATGGCCCACTATTTGTGAGAGAGATGGCACACTCAGGACTGGCACACAAGCCCAAAGGCCAATATTAATCTCCCACTGTATTTTTATCAGGGAGAATTTATACACCCCACAAAAAAAAATACAGAAAAATGAAAAGGCTTTCTATGGCCCACTATGTGAGAGAGATGGCACACACAGGGATGGCACTCTAGCAGAAATGCCAAATTGCCAATCTTAATCTCCCACCAAAAAAAAAAAAAAAAAAAAACAGGGAATGTCCTACAATTACTATCTCCCTGCCTGCAGTAATCTCAGCCAGGTATGGCAGGCAGCTACTATCTCCCTGCCTGCAGTAATCTCAGCCAGGTATGGCAGGCAGCAATAAGGAGTGGACTGATGCACAAATGAAATAAAAAGTGTGGACAAACAAAAAAGATAGCTGTGCAGAAAGGAAGGAACAAGAGGATTTGTGCTTTGAAAAAAGCAGTTGGTTTGCACAGCGGCGTACACACAGCAATGCAGCTATCAGGGAGCCTTCTAGGGCAGCCCAATGAGCTACAGCGCTGAGGGGAAAAAAAAAAAAAAAAAACTTCCACTGTCCCTGCACACCGAGGGTGGTGTTGGACAGTGCAAATCGCTGCAGCACAAGCGGTTTTGTGGTTAATGGACCCTGCCTAACGCTATCCCTGCTTCTGACAAAGCGGCAGCAACCTCTCCCTAAGCTCAGATCAGCAGCAGTAAGATGGCGGTCGGCGGGAACGCCTCTTTATAGCCCCTGTGACGTTGCAGACAGCAAGCCAATCACTGCAATGCCCTTCTCTAAGATGGTGGGGACCAGGACCTATGTCATCACGCTGCCCACACTCTGCGTTTACCTTCATTGGCTGAGAAATGGCGCTTTTCGCGTCATTGAAACGCGACTTTGGCGCGAAAGTCGCGTACCGCATGGCCGACCCCGCACAGGGGTCGGATCGGGTTTCATGAAACCCCGACTTAGCCAAAAGTCGGCGACTTTTGAAAATGTTCGACCCGTTTCGCTCAACCCTAATGGTGACATTTATGATCGCCAACTACACAGTAAGTGATATATATATATATATATATATATATATATATACTAGATGGTGGACTGATTCTAATGCATCGGGTATTCTAGAATATGAAAGAAGAGAATGTCCAGCTCCACAGAATCCGTAAAAAAGAGTTTTCTTTATTCACAAACTTTAAACATAGAGGATACAGACTTCAGCATGAACCATATGGGTAAGAATCTCAACGCGTTTCTGGAGACTAAGCTCCCTTAATCATGATTGGTCATGATTAAGGGAGCTTAGTCTCCAGAAACGCGTTGAGATTCTTACCCATATGGTTCGTGCTGAAGTCTGTATCCTCTATGTTTAAAGTTTGTGAATAATGAAAACTCTTCTTTACGGATTTGGTGGAGCTGGACATTCTCTTCTTTTTTGGACTTTATACGCTTGGACACAGCGGGTCCGTGCTCCCAAAGATTGGTTTATGCATCACGGGTAAACTGGATTATATTCCTTCATTCTAGAATATGTATGTTAAGGACTGGCGGAACGCACCAAGTACAAGATGAAATGGAACTAGGTGCGTTCGCAGTCCGAGGTCCACCGTGCAGGTAAAAACCCTGCTGCTAGTAAGACGGACTATATGGCGGTACTATAAGTATACACGCACAAGTTAACTTCAGCCTGCGTGAAGGAAGCGATCCTGTTGCTTCACAGGACCGCGGTACCGCACATAAAGCGCGAGCAAGAAGTCAGCGAACTCAACCCCAACTAGGATTGAAGTCCGATTAGACACTTGCTGGCACAACACCGCAACTGGGTGTGTAAGGAAACTAAATAATAATATAAAGGCACAAGAGTGCGTGCGGTGCCGCACTGACGGACGCCACTAACCACCCAGGCTTGGGTCAGGAAAGCGCAGAGCAAGCGCACGGCGCCGTACAGGCGGACACAGCAATTGGTAGCTGTAATGTGTGTTACGTGCTGTTGGATAAGTCGGGCGCTAGATAGTAAACATACACCTTCCGCGAACAATCATTCAATAGGGAGGGTTATTTAAAGAGCGACTTTCACTCACAACACACACACATATTTACAAGACAATACTAGCGCATGGCCGTGCGGTCATGCGCAGTTTATATAGCTGCAGCACAGGAAACAGCTACAGAAGTTTTGCCCTTTCAGAACCTGCCAAAAGGACCAATGGGATGTGCTGCAGTACCTGAGCATGTGACCCTCGATCTCCAACGGGAGATCCTGCCCTGGGCATGCTCAGACAGAGAAAAGCAGGACTTAGATCCAGAAGCATCCACTCGCCGCTGCCCAGCACTGGCTTCAATGGCAGAAGCAGGAAAAGCAGCAGTAACTCTTCGCACAGAGTCAGACTGAGCGAGACGCTGGGATCGACGTCCCTGCTGAGCAGACTCCACTGCGGCTGGAGAAGAATGGGAGACCGCAGCGGAGACGGATCGAGATTCCCCCTGTGCAGCAGAGGAAACTCGACTCCTAACAATGTATGCATGTATATAGCAGCCACATAGTATATAGCACAGGCCACGACATATTGTAGAATACCCGATGCATTAATACAGGCCACGCAGTATATAACAGTGGCCACGCAGTATATAACACAGCCCAAACATTACATAACATTTCCCACGTAGTATATAACACTGCCCACGTAGTATATAGCAGCCATGTAGTATATAACGCAGCCCATGTAGTATATAACACTGCTCACGTAGTATATAGCAGCCATGTACTATATAACACAGCCCACGCAGTATAACACAGCCCACGTAGTATATAGCACAGCCCAAACAGTATATAACACAGTCCACGCAGTATATAACATTGCCAACATAGTATATAACACTGCCCTTGTAGTATATAGCAGCCATGTAGTATATAACACAGCCCACACAGTATATAACACAGCCCACATAGTATAAAACACTGCCCATGTAGTATATAGCAGCCATGTAGTATAGAACGCAGCCCACGCAGTATATAACACAACCCATAGTCTACAAAAGGTATTTCAGATGGTCTTTTTCTGAATAACTTACCATTCAATATACAGTGGCATGTGAAATGTTGGGCGCCCCTGGTCAAAATTACTGTTTTTGTGAATAGTTAAGCAAGTTGAAGATGAAATGATCTCTAACAGGCCTAAAGTTAAAGATGACACATTTCTTTTGTATTTTATGCAAAAAAATATATATTTTCAATTTTTACATTTTAAAAAATTACAATTAAGGAAGATGAGTGGAGGCAAAAGTTTGGGTAGCCTTGGAGATTTGTGTGCTCAAATAACCTTGACCAAGGTTTCAGACTTTAATTAGCCTGTTAGGGTTATGACTTGTTCACTATCATCGGTGGGAAAGACCAGGTGATGCAAATTTCTCAGCTTTATAAAAACACAGCCTCCTCTAACCTTGTGCCAAAAAGCAGCAGCCATGGATTCTTCTCAGCAGCTAGCACTATGAAAATGAAAATTGTGGAGGCCCACAAAGCAGGAAAATACATTTCACTGTTATTCCAGTCTTTGAACATTATAATAAGAAAAATCAGTAATGATTTCAATGTTGTTCTCATTTAATGCCAGAAAACTGTCATATTCCATGAAAGAAGCACACAATCATAAAACATTGAGTTTGTCCTTGATATCAAGAGTACATATTTTTGTATGAAAAATATGCTTGATTAACATGATAAAATGAAATGGCTGTCTGTCAGCAAGCTCTTGGATGCAGAATCGTACTTGACTTTTTTCTTGAGAAATCAACAAACTATGAGTAATACCATGTATGAGTGCGGGGATAAAACACAGACAACCTGGGGGAAGGTCTCTGCCACTGACTCTTCTAACCAGACTGCCTGCAATGTTCATTTCCATGGACTAATTTGGAATCAGTTTGCTCTTTCACATATGCTGCATTTTACGCTCACATTTGGAAATATTGTAAATGTTCATGTGGTAAGAGTTGCCACTGGGCATAACCTTCAGCTTGCTCTACTTGTCCTTAGTTAACCTGCAGTTCACTCTTAACATTAGAAATAGTATTCTTTGTATGTTTTATATACTAAAACCCATTGAAATGACCATTTATTTTACAAAACCATCCTTGACTTTTCAATTTACTTATATCCCATGTATATTTTCCTTCTTTTTTTATAGAGGGCCACCCCTTTAGAAAATTAATCTTCATTGCAATTTTTTTTTAAATCAAGCAATTTTTAATTCATAAACTGTTCCTATGATGTCTACTACGTGCCAACTGAATTAAAATACCACCCTACTTCCAACAGGTGGCACTATAGAGTGTAAGTCCTCTTTTTCTCTGAAGAGGCAATTTGAATATTAATTCACCCTCCTTAAAGAAAGACATAAAGCCATTGAATAATAGGGAGTATTTATAAATAGCCAATAAAAGAAAGAATCCAACACAAACATTTTCCTAAACACGACCGCACAAAGAACATACAGATGATTGAAACACAATTAGTATCTTCTATTAATCTACATATGTGTTAAGTGAGCTGTAACTGGACACATACAAGGCACGTGATCATATACATGGCGAAGTCCTCAAGCTGAAAAACCTGTACATCTAACATCCACAGTGCAAATAGAAAAAGTAAGTGAACCTTTGTAATAATGATTTCTCTAAGAGTTAATTGGCAAAAGGTGATTGAATTAAAGGGAACCTGTCACCCCGTTTTTTCAGATTGAGATAAAAATACTGTTAAATAGGGCCTGCACTGTGCGTTACTATAGTGTATGTAGTGTACCCTGATTCCCCACCTATGCTGCGAAATACATTACCAAAGTCGCCATTTTCGCCTGTCAATCAGGCTGGTCAGGTCAGGTGGGCGTGGTGACATCGCTGTTTCTTCCCCAGCTTTCCGTTGGTGGCCATTTTCCTGAAGCCGAGATGCAAACTCGGCTTTGGGAAAATGGCCGCCACGATCTCCATCTGCGCACGCGCGGCATCCCGTGGCCATTTTCCTGAAGCCCCGTGCAGCAGAGCACTCCATCTGCGCACGCGCGGCCTCAGGAAGATGGCCGCCCCCACCGATGACAAGGGTAATAGCGCAGATCGCGCGCTTTTTCTTCACCTGCGCGCAGTGGATTCGACACTTGGACATGCGCACACCACTACGCCACCAACGGAAAGCTGGGGAAGAAACAGCGATGTCACCACGCCCACCTGACCTGACCAGCCTGATTGACAGGCGAAAACGGCGACATTGGTAATGTATTTCGCAGCATAGGTGGGGAATCAGGGTACACTACATACACTATTGTAACGCACAGCGCAGGCCCTATTTAACAGTATTTTAATCTCAATCTGAAAAAACAGGGTGACAGGTTCCCTTTAAAGTAGGTGAGATTGGACGCATAGGCTTCACAGAGGCATGGTTCATTAAAGGGGTTTCTCTCTACATGTATATTGATAACTTATCCAGGGGATGGGTCATCAATATCAAATCAGAGTCCATCCCCTGGCAGCAGTTACCAGCTGTATGAATAGGATAGGAGCTCATCGGCAGTACCCAACAGCCAATATTAAGCAGTGTGAATGCATACACAGCGCTCCGTCCCAGTGGGTGCATGGGTAGGGTACCATCTGGTAATAATAAAATAGAAAGAAACTAGCATTCATATTTGTCATGAAAGTGGAACTTAGCTTATTTTCTAGATCTGGTTGTTTATCAATCCACGCCTAGACAAATTGTCTGCAAATGGAGAAATGCAGATCTGGTGTGTCTTCGTTTATAAGAGATACAAAATGTCATGTGTCAAGTCAAACCTCAGTGTTAAAGCTTTTCCTATATCGTCCCAGTTTATAGTTTATACTAGATTGTGGCCCGATTCTAATGCATCGGGTATTCTAGAATATGCATGTCCACGTAGTATATGGACAATGATGATTCCAGAATTCGCGGCAGACTGTGCCCGTCGCTGATTGGTTGACGCAACCTTTATGACATTATAGTCGCCATGGCAACCATTATGACATCTACGTCGATACTGTGCCCGTCGCTGAATCAGAAACGTGGGATTTCTTCCATCTAGATTGTGGCCCGATTCTAACGCAGAATTCCAGAATTCGCGGCAGACTGTGCCCGTCGCTGATTGGTCGAGGCAAACTTTATGAAATCATCGTCGCCATGGCAACCATTATGACATCTACGTCGATACTGTGCCCGTCGCTGATTGGTCGAGGCGAATTCGCGGCAGACTGTGCCCGTCGCTGATTGGTCGAGGCAATCTTTATGACATCATCGTCGCCATGCTGTGCCCGTCGCTGATTGGTCGAGGCCGCCAGGGTATTCTAGAATATGCATGTCCCCGTAGTATATGGACAATGATGATTCCAGAATTCGCGGCAGACTGTGCCCGTCGCTGATTGGTCGAGGCAACCTTTATGACATCATCGTCGCCATGGCAACCATTATGACATCTACGTCGATACTGTGCCCGTCGCTGAATCAGAAACGTGGGATTTCTACGTCCTTTATGACATCATCGTCGCTGTGCCCGTCGCTGATTGGTCGAGGCCTGGCGGCCTCGACCAATCAGAGACGCGGGATGTCTACGTCCTTTATGACATCATCGTCGCTGTGCCCATCGCTGATTGGTCGAGGCCTGGCGGCCTCGACCAATCAGAGACGCGGGATTTCCAGGACAGACAGACAGACAGAAAGACAGACAGACAGACGGAAAAACCCTTAGGCAATTATATATATAGATGGCTTTTATATTAGATGGAACTTATATGGGACTATATTGAGCCAAATCTGATTTCTGAATTTCTAGCAAAGCTCTAGTTACAAATTGAAAGGGAAGCTGTCACCAGGTTTTAACAATATAAAGTACAGCTACCAACTTTAAGGCCTCCTTTAAAGCAGTCTAGTATGCTGTATGCAAGTCCCCAATGCTCTCTGTATAGCACAAAAAATAGCTTTTATTATACCTACAGCTGATGCGCTCCAGTCCTATGTGCGTCGCTGGTCTTATTTTGGCGCCTTCTCTCTTGTCACAATCGCTATTTTCCTGTTTCTTCAGATGGATCATGTTTTCTACGTCATCCACACAGTGTCCCCCAATCTTGCACCTGCACAGGCGTACGTTCCTCTTCCCTTCTGAGGGCAGAACAAAATACTGCAAAGTGCGCGCACTAGGAGAGGCCTAAGAGCACCCTTGACCCAGAAATAAAACCAGCACATGCGTGATACATTACTGTGTGCTGCCCACCGCAGGCCACAGCGAAGGACATCTGTGCAGGATCCTGAATGGGGAGCACTGTGTGTATGACATAGGAAGCAGGAGAACGCACTGTATAGGGGGATAATACAAGGCATTTTTTGTACTACTTAGAGGGGATTGGAGCTTAAATATAGCTTACAAGAATACTGTAAAGGAAGCCAACGGTGGTGGCCATACTTTATAGTGAGACAACATGGTGACAGGTTGCCTTGAAGCTCATGGGCTCATCATAAATATCAACAATCATAAACTTTAATGTCCTTTAGACTTTTAGAACATTTATATAATCAATTAAGTGTCTTCAATCAAGTTATATAAATGCCAGTATTGTATCTGACGGTCACCTACTGCACTGGACCCTATAAACAGAGGCATGTTTCTCTAGAGTGAATGTGCTGTAAATTTGCAACAGACTTTTTTCTGCAAAAAGCAAAATGTGCATGGAAATTTTCCATAGAATCTAATCACGGTTCCTGAAATGGCAATAGCATGCGTGACATGTGGACTGTCATCAGATATGGCATGGATTTGGTGCAGATTCCGAGCCGAACTCCTTATTTAATCAGCTTTATAAAACCTTCAGAATAAGTTAGGCTAGGTGGGTCCCTATAGCATTGTGCGCGACCCTGAGTCAGTTTACAGCAGTCTTTTTTCTGTCTTTATATAATGGATTTCTGTTGAATCAGGTAGGATAAATATGGGGTGTACTGTATTGAATGCTGTATTATAAGTTCTATATGTTCATAAGTTCTTTTAAATACCTTACAAAGTAGGTGTACTGTGTATAACAATATATGATTGGTGCTATGAAATAGATAATGGTTATATAAAGATTATATACAGCACACTAAATAGGAATTCAGAAGTAAAGTTAACACAGGGTTTGATATATCTTTATCATATATATAAGGAGCATGTTCCTAAAGATCTGAGCCATAGACATTTGGCAGATATAATATTGTCTGTCAGCTCTAATATTATTTGAACAAAGCGATTCATGGGGACAATTTCCTACGTATGACTAAATACATCAGATGTCTGAATACGGAATATGAGACCTCGCTTAGTCGGTCAGAGAACAAAGGTGTGGGCAGGTTCTAATGGAAAGCAATTCAGTTAATCTACACACGGCTTATCTGACTGTCAGTCTACTGAATGATGTCATTGTTTCTGGTTTGCCCTGAGCAGACAGAAGATAGGATTACATGTATTGAAAATCTAAATTAATTATCTATGGACAATTTTATTAATCCTGGCATTTCAGACTGCATATTCTATTTGGGTTAGTATGAAATCAGACAATGAACCTAATGCAAGAGAATTGGTACGCTGTTGACTATAATAACCAATTAGACTACTACTCTTAATATCAAATATGATTAAGGAAAATGGAAGCAAGAATAAAAGTGGCAAATCTACAGCTCTAGATTACATAAAGCGAAGAAATCACCTACAGAAATGCTACTTCCCTATGGATATAGTGAAAATCTAGGTAAATAGCATTGCAATCATATTTGGCACTGTAATAGGAACAGTGGCTACAGGGAGAAAATTAAGTTACAATATATTTTCCCTGCAGCTGCTTTCCTGCAGTCATTGGGGAGGTGACGGGGACTGTAACAGCCCTGGCTCACTACACATTGAGCATGCTATAATCACTCGCCTGCATCTTTACTGACAGCCAGCTCTGCAGTGTATGTGTGCAGCATATGTGTGCAAAGCAGGCTGTCTGCCAAGGTGCAGGGGAGTTATCACAGCTGTGCTTACTGTGTAGTGAGCAGTGACTGCAAAGGCCCCCTGCACCAGCCCGATGACTGGGAATGAGTGGCTGCAGGGAGAATATAACTTATTTTTCTCGCTGTTGCTGCTGTTCCAATTACAGTTACTGGCAAACATGATTAAAATGTTATTTACCTGCATATTACTGCCTTATCTGTAGGTAAATAGCATTTTTGTATATCACAGATTCCTTTTAATTGCTAATAAGGTAAATGCATTGTCACAAGTATTACAGTTATGAAAGGAGGGGAGAGGAACTGTATCAAAGTATGGACTGCTCTAAAAGTCACCTGTATTTTGCTGACTTTCTCAATGTTGCTCTATTGTCAAATAATTACCCCCATAAAGGGAATATCTTTAGTAAGAAATTACTTTGTGTGTATGTAGTTCTCTAATAGTACACTGACACTATCCGACATCAGCCGATAATTGACCACCGATCGGTTACATCCAAGCTTATTGGTAGTCATTTAAAAACCTGATTAATAAGTAGGACAACCACATTATCATGAATACACTCATTCTGTGAGCATAGAATATTATTTTTTTTTCTCAGCAGCACATATCCTGTTTACAAGGGATAATATGCTGCCGAGAATTATCAATTTTAAGGAAGTTAAATAATTATTTCACCTGAAGAATGAAAGTTCATCCAGTGTTTGGTGGCCTCTTTAAACATGCCAATGATGAGGAACTAGCATCCCCAGGGATATTAAATCACAATTATTGGCCAGTGTAAATGAACTGGCACAGATCTTTTATATGGGAATTGTCATTTTCGAGGTGGAATCCCTTTGACTATTACTGAACACCAAAGAGTCTGACCCTTCTGTCACCTGGAAAATAGTTGACTCTCTAGCAACTATCCTGGAAGTCAAAGACAGAACCTTATTTTACTTTATGAAATAGACCACATGCTTCAAACCAATACTCAGGGAGAAACAACATAACGTACATTAAAAGTATTTTAACTCACATTCGATCATCTTTCACAGAACTGTCAGCTTTGTCCTTGTTGTTACAGATCAGACCAGACTGGCTATAAAGTGATGTGACATCTCTCGGTGTGCTATACAGGCAATGCCGAGGGGCATTAAGGCATGAAGCATTCTGCAATGTTAGTGCACCCCATACACTAAACTTTAAACTTCCACAGCAGTGATAAGAGCCTGTATTTAATACTTTATATGATTATGTGCCAGAGATTAGACAATCTTTTAAACTACAGATTTGCCAGATTCTAAATTTCCCAGGAAATTCACTTCAAAAATACTCCTCAAATTGCCTTGATAAAGGGGTACGACACTACTTTCTTTTCCTTAGGCCTCCTTTACACGTCCGTGTTTAAATATGTATGTGAGAAAATGGTGCCAGTGTCATCAGGGTTTTGGATTAATATGTTGTCAGTGTGTAATGTCCTCTTACTATCCAGTTTCACCACAAAATGGCTCGTTTCTCTCTGCCATGTATGAATTACATATGAAGCTGCAACTCATAGTTAATTTTGTGGGTTAAATTTAAAGGATTGTCACTTTATATTGATGTCCTATCCTTAGAAAAGGTAATCAATATCAGATCGGCTGGGGTGTAACACAGTGCACCTCCAGCAATCAGATGTTCTTGGTGCTGGCAGTGGCTGGTAGTGGTCAACTGCAAAGTCAAACAACACAGCTCCGTCAACTGTACAGTGGCCACAGTGGGGTAATGCAGATCCCCCCTATTCATTTGAATAGTGGAAGTTGTGTAGTACCTGGCTGTGGCCACTATACAGTTCATGGAGCTGTGTAGTTTCATTCTGCAACTACCCACATCCAGCCACTGGCACTGAGAACAGCTAATTGGTGGGAGTGCTGATCGTCGCAATCCTACTGGTCTAATCCTGAGGATAGGCACCAATACAAAAGTAGTGGATAACCACTATTATATCCTCAAATAATCCCTAAGCCTCTGTGTAACACAGTAGGACAAAGCACGTAATGGTGATAGTTCATGTAATCTGTGTTATATGGATCATGGATAGCGGACAAAGTAAATTCTAGAGATTAGGACAGATGAGCAATACCTTCTAGTCATGTGCGCACCCTAGCAGGCACCTGTTGGTGCAAAGACTTCATTGGAGAACCCCTGTATGTTAGTTGTGCTGTACAGAAAGCGATTGCATGTTATACCTTTAAGGGACCTGGGGTATCCCTGATCTTTTGGGAAAACAGTAGGATCTAACAAATTTTAAAAAAACCACGACTGATCACTATTTATCCTGAACAGAGGATAATGTACGTGAAAACCTGATAATTTTTATTTCAATAGCACCAACATAATCCACAGCACTTTACATTTTAGAGGGGACTTGTACAGACAATAAAGATATTACAGAACAACACGTAACACATAATTCAGTACATCCCAAGAGAAGTGATGGTCCTGCTCACAAGCTTACAATCTATGAGGAAATAGAGCAGATGCGAAAGGTAACTAATAAAAAGTGTTTGTATTGTACGGTCCAGCCATCAATATAATAAATAGGGTATTTATATAACGCTGTATGAGGCAGTCACCAGCCAGTATTAGTACACGTACAGACACAGAGGGCAAGTAAGTGCATGGAGGGTGTGTAAACAGATGCTATAATGGTCCTGATTTTGAAGGAAATCTTGTATGGGCAAAACAGGGATAGTTAGAAAAGTGAGCTGAGGCGATATAGCCTAAAAACGCATTTCTTTAGACTGACCTGCTTAAATCTGTGAGTATTGGGAATTAATCCAATTGTCCTGGGTAGTGCATTCCAAAGAATTGAAGCAGCAGGCAAGAAGTCTTGGAGATGGGAAGTTTGGATTATTGAGGATGTTAGTCATAGGTCAATAGTAGTGATGAGCGAACGTGGTCAGATAAGGTGTTATCCAAGCATGTTCAGGTGCTAACAGAGTGTCCTTGGCATGCTCGTATAATACATTCGAGTCCCCGTGCCTGCATGTTTTGCGGCTGTTCGACAGCTGCAACACATGCATGGATTGGCTGTTATTTAGGCAATCCCTGCTTGTGTTGCAGCTGTCGAACTGCCAAGAGACATGCATGTGCAGGAACACTAACATACTGTTCGAGCACGCTGAAGACACTCGGTTAGCACATGAGCATGCTTGGATAACATCTTATCTGAGCACGTTCACTCACCACTAGTCATTAGCAGAACGGAGGGCATGGGTAGGGTGGTAGACTGTGACAAGGGAGGAGATATACAGTGGTGCTGAACCGTGGAGCGCTTTGTGGGTGAGAGTGATAAGTTTATATTGGACTCTGTAGCAGATGGGCAACCACTGCAATGACTGGAACAGGGTAGAGGCATCGATGTAGATGTTGGAGAGGAATATGATCCTGGCTGACACATTCAGGAAAGATTGGAGAGGGGAGTTTAGTGAGAGAGAGACTGATTAGTAGAGAGTTGCAATAGTCCAGATGAGAGTGAATAAGAGCAATAAGATAGAAACTGACCATAAATATTTTTATTCAATTGGAACACAGAATTTGGGATATTGCAGGCATTTATGATGTTCTATAGCTACGACAAAGCTTTATTGACTCATATGATGAAATAGAAAATTAATATTGGAAAATACATTGTATGAAATGCTGAAAGTTGTAATTCCAAACAATGAGACATGAACATGGATGTCATACTAACGATTACTGACATACTATATTTTATGTCAAATCTAGGATCTTGGGATGTGGTTTTGGCTGTGTTTTTTGGAAAAAGGAAGCTGTGGAAAATCAGCGCGTGACCCTCAAGCTTTACATTTGAAATCTTAGAAGTGAAGGTTTTAGCTGTCCTTTATATTTCGTTTCACATTATGTAGTGTGTGTGTGGTATGGACACTGCAGTCTTACTGTCGGATTCTACAATGAAGCCAAGTTAAATCCAGAACATCTGGTTAGCACATTTTGCTTCAGTATGAAGAATATTTATGCATGTGCAGAAAATAAAAGCTGCAAACTTGCCAAAAAGAATTAACTTAAAATCAGAGATGGGTGAACCCGAACAGTAAAGTTCGGCGTCTGTACCAAACACCTACTGTTCGGGCACTGATACCGAACACGGACTTTACCAGGAAGTCAGTGTTACTGTTCGGGTTCGGCTGCCCGAACACTGGGTGTTTGTCACGCTGTTATGTGCATGATAGTGCAGCAAATACTGTTTCTGATCGGCGTTAAAATCATTACCACCATCAGACAGCTACGGTTCCTACGCTGTCAAAAGACAGTGTGAGCGCGCAGCTGTGATCGGAGGTATACAGTTAACCTCCAGTCACTGGTGTCAGGTGATGGAACTATCTCTCCCATCAGCCGCTAATAGCAGTGAGAGCGGGAGCAGCTGATGGGAGTATTCAACAGCTGGCTCCTGCGCTGTATATAAATAATAAAAAAAACAAACAGAGTGGGTTCCCCCCAGCAACCAGCAAGGCAAAACTCACAGCTGGGGGTTGTAACCCTCAGCTGTCAGCTTCAGCAAGGCTGGTTATCAAGAATAGATGGGTGCTCACATCATATTTTTTAATTATTTAAAATTAAAACATCGTATCTACCCCAAAATGGTATCAATAAAAACGTCAGCTCTGTATGCCAAAAGTAAGACCTCACCCAGCACAAGATCATGAAAAATGTACGGGTCTCGGAAAATGATGCCTTTTAAAAAAAAAAAAATAATAATTTTATTTATATAGCGCCAACATATTCCGCAGCGCTTTACAAATTATAGAGGGGACTTGTACAGACAATTGACATTACAGCATAACAGAAATCACAGTTCAAAATAGATACCAAGAGGAATGAGGGCCCTGCTCGCAAGCTTACAAACTATGGGGAAAAGGGGAGACACGAGAGGTGGATGGTAACAATTGCTTTAGTTATTCGGACCAGCCATAGTGTAAGGCTCGGGTGTTCATGTAAAGCTGCATAAACCAGTTAACTGCCTAAGTATGTAGCAGTACAGACACAGAGGGCTATTAACTGCATAAAGTGAATGAGAACATGTTGCGAGGAACCTGATTATGTTTTGTTTTTTTGAATGGGCCACACAGGGATAGTTAGGTTAATGCGTTGAGGTGGTAGGCCAATCTGAACAAATGAGTTTTTAGGGCACGCTTAAAGGCCCCTTCACATTAAGCGACGCTGCAGCGATACCGACAACGATCCGGATCGCTGCAGCGTCGCTGTTTGGTCGCTGGAGAGCTGTCACACAGACCGCTCTCCAGCGACCAACGATGCCGGTAACCAGGGTAAACATCGGGTAACTAAGCGCAGGGCCGCGCTTAGTAACCCGATGTTTACCCTGGTTACCATCCTAAAAGTAAAAAAAACAAACACTACATACTTACCTAACGCTGTCTGTCCTCCAGCGCTGTGCTCTGCACTCCTCCTGCACTGACTGTGTGAGCACAGCGGCCGGAAAGCAGAGCGGTGACGTCATCACTCTGCTTTCCGGCTGACCGACGCTCACAGCCAGTGCAGGAGGAGTGCAGAGCACAGCGCTGGAAGACAGACAGCGTTAGGTAAGTATGTAGTGTTTGTTTTTTTTACTTTTAGGATGGTAACCAGGGTAAACATCGGGTTACTAAGCGCGGCCCTGCGCTTAGTTACCCGATGTTTACCCTGGTTACCAGTGAAGACATCGCTGGATCGGTGTCACACACGCCGATCCAGCGATGTCCACGGGAGATCCAGCGACGAAATAAAGTCCTAGACTTTCTTCAGCGACCAACGATCTCCCAGCAGGGGCCTGATCGTTGGTCGCTGTCACACATAACGATTTTATTAACGATATCGTTGCTACGTCACAAAAAGCAACGATATCGTTAACAATATCGTTATGTGTGAAGGTACCTTAACCCCTTAAGCCCCGAGGGTGGTTTGCACGTTAATGACCGGGCCAATTTTTACAATTCTGACCACTGTCCCTTTATGAGGTTATAACTCTGGAACGCTTCAACAGATCCCAGTGATTCTGACATTGTTTTCTCGGGACATATTGTACTTCATGATAGTGGTAAAAATTTTTTGATAGTACCTGCGTTTGTTTGTGAAAAAAACGGAAATTTGGCGAAAATTATGAAAATTTTGCAATTTTCCAACTTTGAATTTTTATGCAATCAAATCACAGAGATATGTCACACAAAATACTTAATAAGTAACATTTCACACATGTTTACTTTACATCAGCACAATTTTGGAACCAAAATTTTTTTTTGTTAGGGAGTTATAAGGGTTAAAAGTTGACCAGCAATTTCTCATTTTTACAACACCATCTTTTTTTTCGGGACCACATCTCATTTGAAGTCATTTTGAGGGGTCTATATGATAGAAAATACCCAAGTGTGACACCATTCTAAAAACTGCACCCCTCAAGGTGCTCAAAACCATATTCAAGAAGTTTATTAACCCTTCTGGTGCTTCACAGGAATTTTTGGAATGTTTAAATAAAAATGAACATTTAACTTTTTTTCACCAAAAATTTATTTCAGCTCCAATTTGTTTTATTTTACCAAGGGTAACATGAGAAAATAGACCCCAAAATTTGTTGTACAATTTGTCCTGAGTACACTGATACCCCATATGTGGGGGTAAACCACTGTTTGGGTGCATGACAGAGCTCGGAAGCGAAGGAGCGCCATTTGACTTTTCAATGCAAAATTGACTGGAATCGAGATGGGACACCATGTTGCGTTTGGAGAAGCTGGACATTTCTTTCTTTTTTTGCGTTTGGAGAGCCCCTGATGTGCCTAAACATTAAAACCCCCCACACGTGACACCATTTTGGAAAGTAGACCCCCTAAGGAACTTATCTAGAGGTGTGGTGAGCACTTTGACCCACCAAGTGCTTCACAGAAGTTTATAATGCAGAACCGTAAAAATAAAAAATCATATTTTTTCACAAAAATTATCTTTTCACCCCCAATTTTTTATTTTCCCAAGGGTAAGAGAAGAAATTGGACCCCAAACGTTGTTGTACAATTTGTCCTGAGTACGCTGATATCCCATATGTGGGGGTAAACCACTGTTTGGGCGAATGGGAGAGCTCGGAAGGGAAGGAGCGCCGTTTGACTTTTCAATGCAAAATTGACAGGAATTGAGATGTGACACCATGTTGCGTTTGGAGAGCCACTGATGTGCCTAAACATTGAAATCCCCCACAAGTGACACCATTTTGGAAAGTAGACCCCCTAAGGAACTTATCTAGAGGTGTGGTGAGCACTTTGACCCACCAAGTGTTTCACAGAAGTTTATAATGCAGAACCATAAAAATACAAAATCATATTTTTTCACAAAAATTATCTTTTCGCCCCCATATTTTTATTTTCCCAAGGGTAAGAGAAGAAATTGGACCTCAAAAGTTGTTGTACAGTTTGTTCTGAGTACGCTGATACCCCATATGTGGAGGTAAACCACTGTTTGGACGCATGGGAGAGCTCAGAAGGGAAGGAGCGCCGTTTGACTTTTCAATGCAAAATTGACAGGAATTGAGATGGGACGCCATGTTGCGTTTGGAGAGCCACTGATGTGCGTAAACATTGAAACCCCCCACAAGTGACACCATTTTGGAAAGTAGACCCCCTAAGGAATTTATCTAGATGTGTTTTGAGCGCTTTGACCCACCAAGTGCTTCACAGAAGTTTATAATGCAGAGCCGTGAAAATAAAACAAAAATTTTTTCCAACAAAAATTATTTTTTAGCCCCCAGTTTGGTATTTTCCCGAGGGTAAGAAGAGAAATTCGACCCCAAAAGTTGTTGTCCAATTTGTCCTGAGTGCGCTGATACCCCATATGTGGGGGGGAACCACTGTTTGGCCGCATGGGAGGGCTCGGAAGGGAAGGAGTGCCATTTGGAATGCAGACTTAGATGGAATGGTCTGCAGGTGTCACATTGCGTTTGCAGAGCCCCTAATGTACCTAAACAGTAGAAACCCCCCACAATTGACCCCATATTGGAAACTAGACCCCGCAGGGAACTCATCTAGATGTGTTGTGAGAACTTTGAACCACCAAGTGTTTCACTACAGTTTATAACGCAGAGCCTTGAAAATAAAAAATCTTTTTTTCCCACAAAAAATATTTTTTAGCCCCCAGTTTTGTATTTTCCCAAGGGTAACAGGAGAAATTGGACCCCAAAAGATGTTGTCCTATTTGTCCTGAGTACGCTGATACCCCATATGTTGGGGTAAACCCCTGTTTGGGCACACAGGAGAGCTCGGAAGGGAAGGAGCACTGTTTTACTTTTTCAACGCAGAATTGGCTGGAATTGAGATCGGACGCCATGTCACGTTTGGAGAGCCCCTGATGTGCCTAAATAGTGGAAACCCCTCAATTATAACTGAAACCCTAATCCAAACACACCCCTAACCCTAATCCCAACAGTAACCCTAACCACACCTCTAACCCTGACACACCCCTAACCCTAATCCCAACCCTATTCCCAACTGTAAATGTAATCTAAACCCTAACCGTAACTTTAGCCCCAACCCTAACCCTAACTTTAGCCCCAACCCTAACTGTGGCCCCAACCCTAACCCTAACCCTAACCCTAGCCCTAGCCCTAACCCTAGCCCTAGCCCTAACCCTAGCCCTAATCCTAGCCCTAACCCTAACCCTAGCCCTAACCCTGACCCTAAAGCTAGCCCTAACCCTAACCCTAGCCCTAACCCTAATGGGAAAATGGAAATAAATAAATTTTTTTAATTTTTCCCTTACTAAGGGGGTGTTGAAGGGGGGTTTGATTTACTTTTATAGCAGGTTTTTTAGCGGATTTTTATGATTGGCAGCCGTCACACACTGAAAAACGCTTTTTATTGCAAAAAATATTTTTTGCGTTACCACATTTTGAGAGCTATAATTTTTCCATATTTTGGTCCACAGAGTCATGTGAGGTCTTGTTTTTTGCGTGACGAGTTGACGTTTTTATTGGTAACATTTTCGGTCACGTGACATTTTTAGATCGCTTTTTATTACGATTTTTGTGAGGCAGAATGACCAAAAACCAGCTATTCATGAATTTCTTTTGGGGGAGGCGTTTATACCGTTCCGCGTTTGGTAAAATTGATAAAGCAGTTTTATTCTTCGAGTACTTATTCTTCGAGTCAGTACGATTACAGCGGTACCTCATTTAAATCATTTTTTTATGTTTTGGCGCTTTTATACGATAAAATCTATTTGATAGAAAAAATAATTATTTTTGCATCGCTTTATTCTCAGGACTATATCTTTTTTATCTTTTTGCTGATGATGCTGTATGGTGGCTCGTTTTTTGCGGGACAAGATGACGCTTTCAGCGGTACCATGGTTATTTATATCTGTCTTTTTGATCGCGTGTTATTCCACTTTTTGTTTGGCGGTATGATAATAAAGCGTTGTTTTTTGCCTCGTTTTTTTTTTTTCTTACGGTGTTTACTGAAGGGGTTAACTAGTGGACCAGTTTTATAGGTCGGGTCGTTACGGACGCGGCGATACTAAATATGTGTACTTTTATTGTTTTTTTTATTATTTAGATAGAGAAATATATTTATGGGAATAATATTTTTTTTTTTTTCATTATTTAGGAATATTTTTTTTAATTTTTTTTACACATTTGGAAATTTTTTTTTAAACTTTTTTACTTTGTCCTGGGGGGGACATCACAGATCGATGATCTGACAGTTTGCACAGCACTCTGTCAGATCACCGATCTGCCATGCAGCACTGCAGGCTTCACAGTGCCTGCTCTGAGCAGGCTCTGTGAAGCCACCTCCCTCCCTGCAGGACCCGGATGCCGCAGCCATCTTGGATCCGGGTCCAGCAAGGAGGAAGGAGGTAGGAGACCCTTGTAGCAACGCAATCACATCGCGTTGCTGCGGGGGGCTCAGGGAAGCCCGCAGGGAGCCCCCTCCCTGCACGATGCTTCCCTATACCGCCGGCACATCGCGATCATGTTTGATTGCGGTGTGCCGGGGGTTAATGTGCCGGGGGCGGTCCGTGACCGCTCCTGGCACATAGTGCCGGATGTCAGCTGCGATAGGCAGCTGACACCCAGCCACGATCGGCCGCGCTCCCCCTGTGAGTGCGGCCGATCGCCTATGACGTACTATCCCGTCGGTGGGAATTAAAGCCCACCCCACCTCGACGGGATAGTACGTCGTATGGGATTAAGGGGTTAAAACTGTGGGGATTGGGGATTAATCGTATTAACCTAGGTAGTGCATTCCAAAGAATCGGCACAGCATGTGTAAAATCTTGGAGACGGGAATGGGAGGTTCTGATTATTGAGGATGCTAACCTGAGGTCATTAGCGGAGAGGAGGGCATGGGTAGGGTGGTAGACTGAGACGAGAGAGGAGATGTAGGGTGGTGCTGAGCCATGGAGTGGTTTGTGGATGAGGGTAGTAGTTTTGTACTGGATACTTGAGTGGATGGGTAATCAGTAGTGTTGAGCATTCCGATACCGCAAGTATCGGGTATCGGCCGATATTTGCGGTATCGGAATTCCGATAGCGAGTTCCGATATTTTTGTGATATCGGGAATCGGTATCGGGATTAAGATTCATGTGTAAAATAAAGAATAAAAATAAAAAATACTGATATACTTACCATCGGACGCGCCCTGGTTGTCACCGCTGCAACCGCGACGTCGCGGCTTGTGATTGGTCGCGTGAGCAGTCACATGACCGCTCAGCGACCAATCACAAGCCGCGACGTCATCGAAGGTCCTTAACGCGCTCATTCTTAAGAAGGGAAGCATGGCGGTTGCAGCGGTGACAACCAGGGTGCGTCCGAGGGTAAGTATATCAATATTTTTTATTTTTATTCTTTATTTTACACATGAATATGGATCCCAGGGCCTGAAGGAGAGTTTCCTCTCCTACAGACCCTGGGAACCATAGAGGATACCTTCCGATATTTGTGTCCCATTGACTTGTATTGGTATCGGATATCGGTATCGGCGATATCCGATATTTTTCGGATATCGGCCGATACCATCCGATACTGATACTTTCAAATATCGGACGGTATCGCTCAATACTAGTAATCAGTGTAATGACTGGCACAAGGTAGAGGCATCGGAATAACGGTTGGCGAGGAATATCATATTAATCTAGGTAGTGCATTCCAAAGAATCGGCGCAGCATGTGTAAAGTCTTGGAGACGGGAATGGGAGGTTCTGATTATTGAGGATGCTAACCTGAGGTCATTAGCGGAGAGGAGGGCATGGGTACGGTGGTAGACTGAGACAAGAGAGGAGATGTAGGGTGGTGCTGAGCCATGGAGTGCTTTGTGGATGAGGGTAGTAGTTTTGTACTGGATACTTGAGTGGATGGGTAATCAGTGTAATGACTGGTACAAGGTAGAGGCATCGGAATAACGGTTGGCGAGGAATATTATCCTGGCAGTAGCATTCAGGACAGATTGGAGCGGGGAGAGTTTTGTAAGAGGGAGGCCAATTGGTAGAGAGTTACAATAGTCCAGATGAGAATGAATAAGTGAAACAGTAAGAGTTTATGCAGAGTCGAAAGTAAGAAAAGGGCGAATTCTAGAAATGTTTTTGAGATACAGATAAGAAGAGCAAGCCAGTGATCGGATGTGGGGGTGAATGAAAGCTCGGAACCAAGTATGACCCCAAGGTAGCGGGCATGTTGCTTTGGAGTAATGGTGGAACCGCACACGGAGATGGCAATGTCCGGCAAAGGTATGTCAATAGAGGGAGAAAACACGAGGAGTTCAGTTTTTGACAGGTTCAGTTTCAGATAGAGGGAGGACATAATGTTAGAGACAGCGGTAAGACAATCACTGGTGTTTACTAAAAAGGTCAGCGTGATAACAGGAGAAGAAGTGTATAATTGGGTGTCATCAGCATAGAGATGGTACTGGAAACCAAATCTACTGATTGTCCAATAGGGGCAGTATACAAAGAGAAAAGGAGGGGGCCCAGGACTGATCCTTGAGGAGCCCCTAGAGTAAGGGGAAGGTGAGAGGAGGAGGAACCAGCAAAAGATACAGTGAAGGAGCGGTCAGAGAGATAGGAGGAGAACTAGGAGAGAACGGTGTCCTTGAGGCCGATGGAGCACAGCATAGTGAGGAGGAGCTGATGATCCACAGTGTCGAATGCTGCAGAGAGATCCAAGAGAATTAGCATGGAGTAGTGACCATTAGATTTAGCTGTTAGTAGGTCATTAGAGACATTAGTGAGGGCAGTTTCAGTAGAGTGTAAAGAGCGGAAACCAGATTGAAGAGGGTCGAGAAGAGAGCTATCTGAGAGATAGCGGGTAAGACGGGAGTGGACCAGGCATTCGAGGAGTTTAGGCTGGTTTCACACTTGCGTTTCAAAACGCATGCGTTTAAAAAAAACGCATGGTGAAAAAACGCATGGTGAAAAAACGCATGTAAACGCGTGCAAACGCTGCGTTTTTTTGACGCATGCGTTTTTGCATGTGGTGAAAAAAAACGCGGCGTTTTGACGCGTTTACATGCGTTTTTTCATGTGTTTGCGTTTTTTAAACGCATGCTGAGAAATGTGTGACAGCTGCCAATCATCAAAATAAAGTAAAAAACCCACTATAAACAGAAATAGTTAGGGTTAGGGTTAGGATTAGGGGTAGGGTTAGGGGTAGGGATCATAACCCTAACCCTAACCTTAAAGGGATCCTAACCCTAACCCTAACCTTACCCCTAACCTTAAGCCTAAAGGGATCCTAACCCTAACCCTAAAGGGATTAGGGTTAGGGTTAGGGTTAGGATCCCTTTAGGGTTAGGTGTAGGGTTAGGGTTAGGGTTAGGATCCCTTTAGGGTTAGGGTTAGGGTTAGGGGTAGGGTTAGGGGTAGGGTTAGAATCCCTTTAGGGTTAGGGTTAGAGTTAGGATCCCTTTAGGGTTAGGGTTAGGGTTCGGATCCCTTTATCACCTTTATGGTGGGGGGTGGCATATCAGTGTGTTTTCTGTTTTTTAAAAAATAAAAACGCATGCATTTTTAACACAAACGCATGTGCTTAAAATGCGTTTACATAGACATCAATAGGTTTTTTTGCCGCGAAAAAACGCATGCGTTTTTTTGCGGCAAAAAAACGCCGCTAAAATTACTACATGTTGCATTTCTGCAAATGAACGCATGCAGAAAAAAACGCATGCGTTCATAAACGCTACCAAACGCGTATACAAAAAAAGCATGCGTTTTTTATGTTAAAGATAGGGAAAAAAACGCATGCTTTTTTTGCGGTAAAAACGCTGCAGATGAAAACGCAAGTGTGAAACCAGCCTTAGAGATGAAGGGAAGATTAGAGACAGGTCTATAATTAGCGGCACAGTTTTGATCGAAGGATGGTTTTTTAAGTAATAGATGTATGATGGCATGCTTAAATGAGGATGGAGAAATACCGGAAGTGAGAGAAAGGTTGAATATTTTTGTTAGGTGAGAGGTGACAGCCGGGAAAAGGGACCGGAGGAGATCTGACGGAATGGGGTCACTGGTGCAAGTGGTTGGGCGAGAAGATGCAAGGAGCCTGATTACTTCTTCTTCTGTAACTGGTTCAAAGTCAGAGAGTGAACTAGATGCAGTAGGGGAGGGAGGACAGTGAATGGTATGAAGAGATTGGGAGATGATTTCCTGTTGAATGTGGTCAAATTTTTCTTTGAAGTAATTGGCCAGATCGTCAGCGCGGAGATACGTGGTTGGGGCCTGCACTCTTGGGTTGAGTAGGGACTGGAAAGTGTCAAAGAGACGTTTAGGGTTATTGGACAGTGAGGTGATGAGGGTGTTGAAATAGGTTTGTTTGGAGAGGTGAAGGGCAGAGTTGTATGTTTTTAGCATGAACTTGTAATGGATGAAATCTTCGGGTAGATTAGATTTTCTCCACAGACGTTCGGCGCACCTGGAGCACCGCTGCAGGAAACGTGTGTGCAGCGTGTGCCACGGTTATTGCCATCTGTGCTGAGTTGTTTTATGTATAGGAGGTGCAACTTCATCCAGGGCACTTTGCAGGGTTTCATTGTAATGCTTCAGAGCAGAATCAGGACATGAGATGGAGGAGATTGGGGCCAATGAGGACTGCAAGTTCTTCATAAGTTTCTGGGTGTTAATAGCCTGTATGTTTCTATAAGTGTGGAAAGTGGGGGTGACCTGAGCGGGATGGCAGTTCTTGATAGAGAATGAAAGAAGCTTGTGGTCAGAGAGCGGGAGAGGGGAGTTTGTGAAATCATCCACTGCACTGAGCAAAGCCGCGAGAAGACTAAGTCGAGGGAGTTTCTATCTTCATGCGTTGGAGAGTTAGTATGCTGCGAGAGGCCGAAAGAGGAGGTTAGAGATAAAAGGTGAGAAGCAGATGGGGAGAGGGGAGAAGCAATGGGGATGTTGAAATCACCCATGATGAGGGTGGGGGTGTCACAGGAGAGAAAGCGTGGAAGCCAGGTGGCAAAGTGATCCAGAAACTGATGAGAGGGGCCGGGAGGACGATACACCACCGCAACTCGCATGGATAAGGGGATGTAGAGTCTGACAGCATGGACCTCAAAGGAAGGGAAGACAAGTGAGGGTACTTGGGGGATAACTTGGAAGGTACATTTGGGTGAAAGGAGCAGACCAACGCCTCCACTTGCTCTGTTGTCCGATCTTGGGGTATGAGAAAAGTGTAGTCCACCATATGAAAGAGCAGCAGCAGCGGTGGTGTCTGACTGCTGGATCCAGGTTTCAGTAAGAGCCAGGAGATTAATAGAATTAGAAAGGAAGAAGTCATGGATGAAGGAGAGTTTATTAGACACAGAGCAAGAATTCCAAAAGGCACAATTGAAAAAGACAGAAGGCATGCATGGAATATTAATAAGGTTAGAGGGGTTTCTGAGCGTAGCAGTTGGGAGGTTTGACTGGCTATAACATGGGTGGCCAGGGTTGGGAGAGATGTCTCCAGCAACTAGGAGAAGGAGGATAGAAAGAGTGAGCAGATGGTTAAGTGATTTGTGAGAGCGTCTCTTGTGTTGGATGGTGGGACTGAATGGATCTGTGCTATTAAGCAATGTGAACAGAGCATGAGTGCTATACGTAGGAGAGGAAAGGACAGAGGGGCCGATATGGATGGAGTGTAAAGAGTTTATGCAAGGGTGATGAATGTGAGTGAATGCAGTGACCAGGATACAGAATATACAAATGCATATGGTGAGTATTTGTTCTGTTCCAAATGAACAGGGAATAGATTTAGATTGTCTTACCTGTCTCCTGCCCTGTCTAACTGCCATGTTATAACTGCGAGTACTTAGAAAAAGTACTTTGAATAAATGTACACGAATAATAGTGCACGAATGCACCCCTGCACGAATGCATCCCCAAAGTATGTCTACATTTATAGAAGGCTAGCTCTTAGATCTCACTTTATTTTTTTTGGTTTCCCTCTCGTTAGCAATCAATCTAACTCAGTTGAGACAGCAGGACACAATAAATGTAGTGAACAGATAAACAAATGTCCAGGTCTACATGGATCATAAACCGCTTTGAAACAGTTATGTGATCTCTCTGCATGAGGACAAGCAGAAGTGAGTTCGATATCTATAAACAAAAACAATTGCATACTGGGGCTACTTTCACATTTGCGTTAGAATCTGCAGCGTATAATCCGCAAACGCAAGTCCCGGAAAAATGCATAGAAGCGTGTACAAACGCAGCAGTTTTGGGGCGCATGCGTAAACACATGCGGTTTAAAAACGCTGCGTTTCCATGCTTTTTACTGCATTTTTTCATGCATTTCCGTTTTAGTGCGCATCTTGGAAAATTTTACAGGAGAAAAATCTAGCAGACACTGCCAATAGGACTACAGAGGGCGTGTATTATGGGATCTCTATATATAGACCCTCGGACTGCTGAAATCTTAACAGTGTGCTACTGTATCCTGTGTCATGATGGATCTTCCCATGGGTAGCTTTTACTTCAACCTGGATCTAAATGTACCTTCACACATAACGATATTGTTAACGATATCGTTGCTATTTGTGACGTAGCAACGATATCGTTAATGAAATCGTTATGTGTGACAGCGACCAACGATCAGGCCCCTGCTGGGAGATCGCTGGTCGCTGAATAAAGTCCAGAACTTTATTTCGTCGCTGGACTCCTGCTGACATCGCTGGATCGGCGTGTGTGACACCGATCCAGCGATGTCTTCACTGGTAACCAGGGTAAACATCGGGTAACTAAGTGCAGGGCCGCGCTTAGTAACCCGATGTTTACCCTGGTTACCATGCTAAAAGTAAAAAAAAACAAACACTACATACTTACCTACCGCTGTCTGTCCTCCAGCGCTGTGCTCTGCACTCCTCCTGTACTGGCTGTGAGCCGGAAAGCAGAGCGGTGACGTCACCGCTCTGCTTTCTGGCTCACAGCCAGTACAGGAGGAGAGCAGAGAAGCAGAGCGCAGCGCTGGAGGATAGACAGCGGTAGGTAAGTATGTAGTGTTTTTTTTTTTTTACTTTTAGCATGGTAACCAGGGTAAACATCGGGTTACTAAGCGCGGCCCTGTGCTTAGTTACCCAATATTTACCCTGGTTACCGGCATCGTTGGTCGCTGGAGAGCGGTCTGTGTGACAGCTCTCCAGCGACCAAACAGCGACGCTGCAGCGATCCGGATCGTTGTCGGTATCGCTGCAGCGTCGCTAAGTGTGACGGTACCTTAAGCATCAAGCTTTTTATTGTCTGTGTGTTTGCTTGGGAGCAACACTGAAACCGCGAAAGACTGAGAAGTAGACGAATGAGGCGTTTTTGGCAACACCCCATTATAGAACTGCGGGAGAGCCGTGGTGCATATCACACACTGTATGGGGAGCTTAATGACAACCCGGAAAAATTCCCGGAATATACCAGGATGTCGCAAGCCTCTTTTTTGGAGTTGCTTGCTCGTGTTCAAGGAGTCATTAGGAGACATGACATCCAGCTCCATAGAGCGATTCCAGCAGAGGAACGTCTCCTGGTTACCTTAAGGTACGTAATAATTCTAAACAAATGCCAGTCATAATTATTGTTGGTCTGACATGTATTCTTTGTATTTTTTTAAAATTATTTTTTCTTTATTTTATTACAGATTTCTGGCAACCAGAGAGAGCTTGTCATCTCTCCACTTCCAGTACGGGCTTGGCATTTCCACCCAGTCCGGAATAGTTTTTGACACCTGCCAGGCTTTGTGGAACGTTCTCCGTGAAGAATTTATACACATACCCACCGAGGACATATGGATAGAAATTGCTGATAGATTCTGTACTGTGTGTGATTTCCCCAACTGTTTCGGTGCGGTGGATGGGAAGCATATCCGGATTATCAAACCAGCCAGAACGGGATCACAGTTCTTCAACTATAAAAAATATTTTTTATTAGTTCTCATGGCAATAGCCCATGCGGACTGTCGCTTCATTGCTGTGGACATTGGTGCTTTTGGCAACGATTCACAGACTTTCAAAAACTCGGATATGGGCCGACATGTTTATGGCAAAAATGTTAATTTTCCACAGCCACGATTTCTCCCCAACACTCAAGGCCCACCGATGCCATTTTTAATGGTTGGGGATGAGGCCTTTCAGATGTGCGAAAACCTACTGAAGGCATATTCCAGTCATGACTTGAACCACACTAAAAGGATCTTTAACTACAGACTGACCAGGGCACGAAGAACTGTAGAGTATACCTTTGGGATTTTAGTCCAGTCTAGACGCATTCTTGCAAAAGCCATAAATCTAAAAATGGAGACAGTGGATGAGGTGGTCAAAGCCTGTGTGGTTCTCCACAATTACATTCTGACTAAGGAGCGACCCACCATTGAACTTGATGAACAAGTTGCAAACCCTTTGCCTGATTACCGGCATCACCCGCTGCGGTCAACTGTTGAAGTTGGCCACATGCGGGACCAATTTGCTGCCTTCTTTGATTCTGAGATTGGACGTGTGGCATGGCAGGACAATATTGTGTAAAATGTCCTGTTGGCTTCGGGTCGGAAATGCTTTAAATGTTAATAATGTTTGTTATTAATAAAAAAAACATGTTTTATTATCTTGACCATGTCTCATATGTATTTCCTATAAAAAACAATTTGGTTTTTTGGGCTTAGGTTGCTGACGCCATTGCGTCTGACTCCTGACTCGATTCACCAGTAGCTATTTGACGCAGACTGAAGAGACGATGGCTGTTTGGTGCCGTCACATTAGCAGTCTTTGTTCAGTACTTAACATCAGTATTTGTAAACCAAAACCAGGAGTGGGTGATAAATGCAGAAGTGGTGCATATCTTATTATTATACTTTTCCTCGCATTGTTCCACTCCTGTTTTTGGCTTACCAATACTGATGTAAAATAGTGAGCAAATAGTGACAGTGAGACGGCAGCCTACACCACAGATCTATAGTCATCAAGTCAGGTGTCAGAAATAATAAATTCATGAAGCACAAATAAATGCCTCATGAATTCATTATTTCTGACACATGTCCTGGTGAGTATAGATATGCCTTGTATGACCTCCATCGTCCCTTCACTTTCTGTGACGGTCGGAAGGTAAGTATATCCATAATTTTTAATTTTATACACAAATGGATCCCAGGGCCTGAAGGAGAGTCTCCTCTCCTCCAGACCTGGGAACCATCCGGGACCGCTCCCTGCACACGCCGTATAAGACGACACCTGGTGTATAAGATGACCCCCGAAAAGTTGAGGGTCGTCTTATACGCCGAAAAATACGGTATATTATATATATATATATAATATACCGTATTTTTCGGTATAGTCTATATAAATACTGTATACAGTGCCTTGCGAAAGTATTCGACTCCCTGGAACTTTTCAACCTTTTCCCACATATCATGCTTCAAACAAAGATACCAAATGTAAATTTTTGGTGTAGAATCAACAACAAGTGGAACACAACTGTGAAGTTCAATGAAATTTATTGGTTATTTTAAATTTTTTTGGAAATTAAAAAATTGAAAAGTGGGGCGTGCAATATTATTCGGCTCCTTTACTTTCAGTGCAGCAAACTCACTCCAGAAGTTCATTGTGGATCTCTGAATGATCCAAAGTTGTACTAAAAGCCTAATGATGATAAATATAATCCACCTATGTGTAATCAAGTCTCCGTATAAATGCACCTGCTCTGTGATAGTCTCAGGGTTCTGTTTGATGCACAGAGAGGATCATGAAGACCAAGGAACACAACAAGCAGGTCCGAGATACTGTTGTGGAGAAGTTTAACCCCTCTGTGACCTTAGACGTACTATCCCGTCGAGGTGCCCTGGGCTTATCTGACCCTGGACGGGATAGTACGTCATAGCCGATCGGCCGCGCTCACGGGGGGAGCGCGGCCGATCGCGGCCGGGTGTCAGCTGCTTATCGCAGCTGATATCCGGCACTATGTGCCAGGAGCGGTCACGGACCGCCCCCGGCACATTAACCCCTGGCACACCGCGATCAAACATGATCGCGATGTGCCGGCGGTATAGGGAAGCTCCCTGCGGGCTTCCCTGAGCCCCCCGCAGCAACGCGATGTGATCGCGTTGCTGCGAGGGTCTCACCTCCCTCCCTGCTTCCTCCAGCCCCGGATCCAAGATGGCCGCGGATCCGGGTCCTGCAGGGAGGGAGGTGACTTCACAGAGCCTGCTCAGAGCAGGCACTGTGAAGGCTGCAGCGCTGCATGTCAGATCAGTGATCTGACAGAGTGCTGTGCAAACTGTCAGATCACTGATCTGTGATGTCCCCCCCTGGGACAAAGTAAAAAAGTAAAAAAAATTTTTTCCAAATGTATAAAAAAAAATAAAAAAAAATATTCCAAAATAATGAAAAAAAAAAAATATTATTCCCATAAATACATTTCTTCATCTAAATAAAAAAAAAAAACCAATAAAAGTACACATATTTAGTCTCGCCGCGTCCGTAACGACCCGACCTATAAAACTGTCCCACTAGTTAACCCCTTCAGTAAACACCGTAAGAAAAAAAAAAAAAAACGAGGCAAAAAACAACGCTTTATTATCATACCGCCGAACAAAAAGTGGAATAACCCGCGATCAAAAGGACAGATATAAATAACCATGGTACCGCTGAAAGCATCATATTGTCCCGCAAAAAACGAGCCGCCATACAGCATCATCAGCAAAAAAATAAAAAAGTTATAGTCCTGAGAATAAAGCGATGCAAAAATAATTATTTTTTCTGTAAAATAGTTTTTATCGTATAAAAGCGCCAAACCATAAAAAAATGATATAAATGAGGTATTGCTGTAATCGTACTGACCCGAAGAATAAAACTGATTTATCAATTTTACCAAACGCGGAACGGTATAAACGCCTCCCCCAATAGAAATTCATGAATAGCTGGTTTTTGGTCATTCTTCCTCACAAAAATCAGAATAAAAAGCGATCAAAAAATGTCACGTGCCCGAAAATATTTTCAATAAAAACGTCAACTCGTCCCGCAAAAAACAAGACCTCACATGACTCTGTGGACCAAAATATGGAAAAATTATAGCTCTCAAAATGTGGTATTGCAAAAAATATTTTTTGCAATAAAAAGGGTCTTTCAGTGTGTGACGGCTGCCAATCATAAAAATCCGCTAAAAAACTCGCTATAAAAGTAAATCAAACCCCCCTTCATCACCCCCTTAGTTAGGGAAAAATAAAAAAAAATGTATTTATTTCCATTTTCCCATTAGGGCTAGGGTTAGGGCTAGAGTTAGGGCTAGGGTTAGGGCTAGGGTTAGGGCTAGGGTTAGGGTTAGGGCTAGGGTTAGGGCTAGGGTTAGGGTTAGGGCTAGGGTTAGGGTTAGGGCTAGGGCTAGGGTTAGGGTTAGGGCTAGGGTTAGGGCTAGGGTTAGGGCTAGGGTTAGGGTTAGGGTTAGGGTTAGGGCTAGGATTAGGGCTAGGGTTAGGGCTAGGGTTAGGGCTAGGGTTAGGGCTAGGGTTAGGGTTAGGGCTAGGGTTAGGGTTGAGGCTACAGTTAGGGTTGGGGCTAAAGTTAGGGTTAGGGTGTAGATTACATTTACAGTTGGGAATAGGGTTGGGAATAGGGTTAGGGGTGTGTCAGGTTTAGGGGTGTGGTTAAGGTTACCGTTGGAATTAGGGTTAGGGGTGTGTTTAGATTAGGGTTTCAGTTATAATTGGGGGGTTTCCACTGTTTCGGCACATCAGGGGCTCTCCAAACACGACATGGCGTCCGATCTCAATTCCAGCCAATTCTGCGTTGAAAAAGTAAAACAGTGCTCCTTCCCTTCCGAGCTCTCCTGTGTGCCCAAGCAGGGGTTTACCCTCACATATGGGGTATCAGCGTACTCAGGACAAATTGGACAACAACTTTTGTGGACCAATTTCTCCTGTTACCCTTGGGAAAATACAAAACTGGGGGCTAAAAAATAATTTTTGTGGGAAAACAAAAAGATTTTTTATTTTCACGGCTCTGCGTTATAAACTGTAGTGAAACACTTGGGGGTTCAAAGTTCTCACAACACATCTAGATAAATTCATTGAGGGGTCTAGTTTCCAATATGGGGTCACTTGTGGGGGGTTTCTACTGTTTAGGTACATTAGGGGCTCTGCAAACGCAATGTGACGCCTACAGACCAATCCATCTAAGTCTGCATTCCAAATGATGCTCCTTCCCTTCCGAGCCCTCCCATGCGCCCAAACGGTGGTTCCCCCCCACATATCGGGTATCAGCGTACTCAGGACAAATTGGACAACAACATTTAGGGTCCAATTTCTCCTGCTAACCTTGGAAAAATACAAAACTGGGGGCTAAAATATAATTTTTGTGGAAAAAAAATATTTTTTATTTGCACGGCTCTGCGTTATAAACTGTAGTGAAATACTTGGGGGTTCAAAGCTCTCACAACACATCAAGATGAATTCCTTGGGGGGTCTACTTCCCAAAATGGTGTCACTTGTGGGGGGTTTCTACTGTTTAGGTACATTAGGGGCTCTGCAAACGCAATGTGACGCCTGCAGACCATTCTATCTAAGTCTGCATTCCAAATGGCGCTCCTTCCCTTCCGAGCCCTCCCATGCGCCCAAACGGTGGTTCCCCCCCACATATGGGGTATCAGCGTACTCAGGACAAATTGGACAACAACGTTTGGGGTCCAATTTCTCCTGTTACCCTAGGGAAAATACAAAACTGGGGGCTAAAAAATAATTTTTGTGGGAAAAAAATTTTGTTTTATTTTTATGGCTCTGCATTATAAACTTCTGTGAAGCCCTTGGTGGGTCAAAGTGCTCACCACACATCCAGATAAGTTCCTTAGGGGGTCTACTTTCCAAAATGGTGTCACTTGTGGGGGGTTTCAATGTTTAGGCACATCAGTGGCTCTCCAAACGCAACATGGCGTCCCATCTCAATTCCTGTCAATTTTGCATTGAAAAGTCAAACGGCGCTCCTTCCCTTCCGAGCTCTCCCATGCGCCCAAACAGTGGTTTACTGCCACATATGGGGTATCAGCATACTCAGGACAAATTGGACAACAACTTTTGAGGTCCAATTTCTTCTCTTACCCTTGGAAAAATAAAAAATTGGGGGCAAAAATATAATTTTTGTGAAAAAATATGATTTTTTATTTTTACAGTTCTGCATTATAAACTTCTGTGAAGCACTTGGTGGGTCAAAGTGCTAACCACACCTCTAGATAAGTTCCTTAGGGGGTCTACTTTCCAAAATGGTGTCACTTGTGGGGGGTTTCAATGTTTAGGCACATCAGTGGCTCTCCAAACGCAACATGGCGTCCCATCTCAATTTCTGTCAATTTTGCATTGAAAAGTCAAACGGCGCTCCTTCCCTTCCGAGCTCTCCCATGCGCCCAAACAGTGGTTTACTGCCACATATGGGGTATCAGCGTACTCAGGACAAATTGGGCAACAACTTTTGAGGTACAATTTCTTCTCTTACCCTTGGAAAAATAAAAAATTGGGGGCAAAAATATAATTTATGTGAAAAAATATGATTTTTTATTTTTACGGTTCTGCATTATAAACTTCTGTGAAGCACTTGGTGGGTCAAAGTGCTCACCACACATCCAGATAAGTTCCTTAGGGGGTCTACTTTCCAAAATGGTGTCACTTGTGGGGGGTTTCAATGTTTAGGCACATCAGTGGCTCTCCAAACGCAACATGGCGTCCCATCTCAATTCCTGTCAATTTTGCATTGAAAAGTCAAACGGCGCTCCTTCCCTTCCGAGCTCTCCCATGTGCCCAAACAGTGGTTTACTGCCACATATGGGGTATCAGCGTACTCAGGACAAATTGGACAACAACTTTTGGGGTCCATTTTCTCCTGTTACCCTTGGTAAAATAAAACAAATTGGAGCTGAAGTAAATTTTTTGTGTAAAAAAGTTAAATGTTCATTTTTATTTAAACATTCCAAAAATTCCTATTAAACACCTGAAGGGTTAATAAACTTCTTGAATGTGGTTTTGAGCACCTTGAGGGGTGCAGTTTTTAGAATGATGTCACACTTGGGCATTTTCTATCATATAGACCCCTCAAAATGACTTCAAATGAGACGTGGTCCCTAAAAAAAAATGGTGTTGTAAAAATGAGAAATTGCTGGTCAACTTTTAACCCTTATAACTCCCTAACAAAAAAAAAATTTGGTTCCAAAATTATGCTGATGTAAAGGAGACATGTGGGAAATATTACTTATTAAGTATTTTGTGTGACATATCTCTGTGATTTTATTGCATAAAAATTCAAAGTTTGAAAATTGCGAAATTTTCAAAATTTTCGCCAAATTTCCGTTTTTTTCACAAATAAACGCAGGTACTATCAAAGAAATTTTACCACTATCATGAAGTACAATATGTCACGAGAAAACAATGTCAGAATCACCAGGATCCGTTGAAGCGTTCCAGAGTTATAACCTCATAAAGGGACGGTGGTCAGAATTGTAAAAATTGGCCTGGTCATTGACGTGCAAACCACCCTTGGGGGTAAAGGGGTTAAAGCTGGATTTGGATACAAAATGATTTCCAAAACTTTAAACATCCCAAGGAGCACTGTGCAAGCGATCATATTGAAATGGAAGGAGCATCATACCACTGCAAATCTACCAAGACCCGGCCATCCCTCTAAACTTTCATCTCTAACAAGGAGAAAACTGATCAGAGATGCAGCCGAGAGGCCCATGATCACTCTGGATGAACTGCAGAGATCTACAGCTGAGGTGGGACAGTGTGTCCATAGGACAACGATCAGTCGCACACTGCACAAATCTGGCCTTTATGGAAGAGTGGCAAGAAGAAAGCCAATTCTCAAAGATATCCATAAAAAGTGTATTTTAAAGTTTGCAACAAGCCACCTGGGAGATACACCAAACATGTGGAAGAAGGTGCTCTGGTCAGATGAAACCAAAATCGAACTTTTTGGCAACAATGCCAAACGATATGTTTGGCGTAAAGGCAATACAGCTCATCACCCTGAACACATCCCCAATGTCAAACATGGTGGTGGCAGCATCATGGTTTGGGCCTGCTTTTCTTCAGTAGGGACAGGGAAGATGGTTAAAATGATGGGAAAATGAATGGAGACAAATACAGGACCATTCTTGAAGAAAACCTGTTGGAGTCTACAAAAGACCTGAGACTGGGACGGAGATTTGTCTTCCAACAAGACAATAATCCCAAACATAAAGCAAAATCTACAGTGGAATGGTTCACAAATAAACGTATCCAGGTGTTAGAATGGCCAAGTCAAAGTCTAGACATCAATCCAATCGAGAATCTGTGGAAAGAGCTGAAAACTGCTGTTCACAAATGATCTCCATCAAACCTCACTGAGCTCGAGCTGTTTGCCAAGGAAGAATGGGTAAGAATTTCAGTCTCTCGATGTACAAAACTGATAGAGACATACCTCAAGCGACTTGCAGCTGTAATTGCAGCAAAAGGTGGCGCAACAAAGTATTAAGTGAAAGGGGCCGAATAACATTTCATGCCCCACTTTTCAATTTTTGAATTTCCACAAAAATTTAATATAACCAATAAATTTCGTTCAACTTTGCAATTGTGTTCCACTTGTTGTTGATTCTTCACCAAAATTAACATTTGGTATCTTTATATTTGAAGCATGATATGTGGGAAAAGTTGAAAAGTTTCAGGAAGTCGAATACTTTCGCAAGGCACTGTATACAGTATTTATATAGACTATATATATGTTTTCAAGAATATTTGATCCCATGGATGCATTATATGTCCATTTTGCGAGCTGGTGAGAAAATCTTGCCATACTGATGTCATGTGGATGTCATACGGATGACACAGATATTTTTGGAGCAAAAATTGCATCCTTGCACTGCACACGGATCACTGTTTATGAAACATTTGTGTGATTCTCGTCCGTGTAAAACGGACCGATTTTTTATATGTTGTGTGTGACGCCGGCCTAACTTCTATTCTCAGGGCTCCAGTCCATCCATGTGTTCCTGACATACCACTAATTCAAGTGGTTAGAATGCAATACTAAATGTCCTCTGTAGAATATCCGTATGGCAATAATAATAAATTTACCCTTTGTTATATGGTCCAGTAGAAAGGTATGAAGCTAATTCATTATTAGGAAAGGTTTTTCAGGACAACCTCTTTAATAATCTCCATTATCTTCTATAATACTACTACAATTAACCATGTAATCATGTAGGGAGGGATGTGCGAATTAGATCTCTCAAAATATTCATGTACTGTAATCTTAGTAACTGCTTTCTAAGGTGGATCCAACGTAGCTCAGTCTCAGTTTTTTCCTTAGCTTCAACTCCATTGTTTTGAACTGGATGGAGATATTCCAGAATTAAAGTCTGAAATGGGCATAAACCTGGAACAGAAGTAAAATGTACCATATTCTAGTTCTTATGTACAACAGCATCCTATGGACCTACATGTGGGGTGAGGGGCAACCAAGGATATCTTACAATGGGAAGAAAAGTAACAGGTCATTTGTTTTCAAAAGGAAATGGATGCAGAAAATATGCAATAAATAGAATTGTTCTTCACTTAGATAAAAATGATTTACAGATGCGATCCTGTCCAAGGAGCTAGTCATGGCAGAGAAGTAATTGGTCACAGATGCACACGGATGTCATTGCTCCTTAGCATTACACTAAAAGGTTTGCAGACTATAAATTGGGAACTATTACCTACAGTAATGTAGGAAGGACTCGCCGTATGCCATCTGTCTACATGATAAATATTCATGTACTGTATGTATACAGTACAGACCAAAAGTTTGGACACACCTTCTCATTTAAAGATTTTTCTGTATTTTTCTGACTATGAAAATTGTACATTCACACTGAAGGCATCAAAACTATGAATTAACACATGTGGAATTATATACTTAACAAAAAAGTGTGAAACAACTGAAATTATGTCTTATATTCTAGGTTCTTCAAAGTAGCCAGCTTTTGTGTTGATGACTGCTTTGCACACACTTGGCATTCTCTTGTTGAGCTTCAAGAGGTAGTCACATGGAATGGTTTTCACTTCACAGGTGTGCCCTGTCAGGTTTAATAAGTGGGATTTCTTGCCTTATAAATGGGGTTGGGACAATCAGTTGGGTTGTGCAGAAGTCTGGTGGATACACAGCTGATAGTCCTACTGAATAGACTGTTAGAATTTGAATTATGGCAAGAAAAAAGCAGCTAAATAAAGAAAAACGAGTGGCCATCATTACATTAAGAAATGAAGGTCAGTCAGTCTGAAAAGTTGGGAAAACTTTGAAAGTGTCCACAAGTGCAGTGGCAAAAACCATCAAGCGCTACAAAGAAACTAGGTCACATGAGGACAGCCCCAGGAAAGGAAGACCAAGAGTCACCTCTGCTTCTGAGGATAAGTTTATCCGAGTCACTAGCCTCAGAAATCGCAGGTTAACAGCAGCTCAGATTAGAGACCAGGTCAGTGCCACACAGAGTTCTAGCAGCAGACACATCTCTACAACAACTGTTAAGAGGACGCTTTGTGCAGCAGGCCTTCATGGTAAAATAGCTGCTAAGAAACCACTGCTAAGGACAGGTAACAAGCAGAAGAGACTTGTTTGGGCTAAAGAACACAAGGAACGGACATTAGACCAGTGGAAATCTGTGCTTTGGTCTGTTGAGTCCAAATGTGAGATCTTTGGTTCCAACCACCATGTTTTTGTGCGATGCAGAAAAAGTGAACGGATGGACTCTACATGCCCGGTTCCCACCGTGAAGCATGGAGGAGGAGGTGTGATGGTGTGGGGGTGCTTTGCTGGTGACACTGTTGGGGATTTATTCAAAATTGAAGGCATACTGTACCAGCATGGCTACCACAGCATCTTGCAGGGGCATGCTATTCCATCCGATTTGCATTTAGTTGGACCATCATTTATTTTTCAACAGGACAATGACCCTAAGCACACCTCCAGGCTGTATAAAGGCTATTTCACCAAGAAGGAGAGTGATAGGGTGCTATGCCAGATGATCTGGCCTCCACAGTCACCAGACCTGAACCCAATCGAGATGGTTTGGGGTGAGCTGGACCACAGAGTGAAGGCAAAAGGGCCAACAAGTTCTAGGCATCTCTGGGAACTCCTTCAAGATTGTTGGAAGACCATTCACGGTGACTACCTCTTGAAGCTCATCAAGAGAATGCCAAGAGTGTGCAAAGCAGTCATCAAAGCAAAAGGTGGCTACTTTGAAGAACCTAGAATATAAGACATAATTTCAGTTGTTTCACACTTTTTTGTTAAGTACCGTATATACTCGAGTATAAGCCGACCCGAGTATAAGCCGACCCCCCTAATTTTGCCACAAAAAACTGGGAAAACTTATTGACTCGAGTATAAGCCTAGGGTGGAAAATGCAGCAGCTACTGGTAAATTTCAAAAATAAAAATAGATGCTCTATACCGTTCATTATTGCCCCATAAGATGCTCCATATAAAGCTGTGCCATATATAATGCTCCATACTGTTCATTATTGCCCCATAGATGTGCCATAGAAAGCTCTGCCATATAGTGCTCTGCACCGTTCATTATTGCCCCATAGCTGCCATATAGTGCTGTGTGCCGTTCAGTACTGCCCCATAGCTGCCATATAGTGCTGTGTGCCGTTCAGTACTGTCCCATAGCTGCCATATAGTGCTGTGTGCCGTTCAGTACTGCCCCATAGCTGCCATAAAGTGCTGTGTGCCGTTCAGTATTGCCCCATAGCTGCCATATAGTGCTGTGTGCCGTTCAGTACTGCCCCATAGCTGCCATATAGTGCTGTGTGCCGTTCAGTACTGCCCCATAGCTGCCATATACTGCTGTGTGCCGTTCAGTACTGCCCCATAGCTGTGCCATAGAAAGCTCTGCCATTGCTGCTGCAATAAAAAAAAAAATGCCATACTCACCTTTCTTGCTTGCAGCTCCTCTGCGTCCGGTCCCGGCGTCTCTGCGCACTGACTGATCAGGCAGAGGGCACCACGCACACGATATGCGTCATCGCGCCCTCTGACCTGAACAGTCAGAGCGGAGCGACGCCGGGAAGATGGAGCGACGCCCGGCGGCTGGAACGCGGACAGGTGAATATTACATACTTACCTAGTCCCAGCGATCCTGACGCTCCCTCTGCCTGTCACAGCTGGTCTTCGGTGCCGCAGCCTCCTTCTCTATCAGCGGTCACTGGCACCGCTGATTAGAGAAATGAATACGCGGCTCCACCCCTATGGGAGGTGGAGCCGCCTATTCATTTTTCTAATGAGCGGTCCCACGTGACCGCTGAAAAGGGGAAGAAGCTGCAGCACAGAAGACCGTGGGACGGCAGGGGGAGCACCAGGATCGCTGGGACTAGGTAAGTATACCTCAGCGCCCTCTCCCCCTCACCCGCCGACCCCACCGCTACCGTGACTCGAGTATAAGCCGAGAGGGGCACTTTCAGCCCAAAATTTTGGGCTGAAAATCTTGGCTTATACTCGAGTATATACGGTATATAATTCCACATGTGTTAATTGATAGTTTTGATTCCTTCAGTGTGAATGTACAATTTTCATAGTCATGAATATACAGAAAACTCTTTAAATGAGAAGGTGTGTCCAAACTTTTGGCCTCTACTGTATGTATACACAGGCAGTTAATATTTGCATAATACGTGCTTAACAGGAATGCCACATACTTAGAAAAAAATACTGGAAACAATGATGATTGGGATGTGTAGCACTGAACTGGGGATTTACACTTACATGCATAATATCTACCATATGGGGATTCTAGACCGAATATATTATATTATTTGTATAATTGGACAGCATGGCTGCTCAGTGGTTAGCACTGCAGCCTTGGAGCTCTGGGGTCCTTGGATGAAATCCCACTGAGGACAACATCTGCAAGATGTTTGTATGTTCTCCCCGTATTTGCGTGGGTTTCCTCTGGGTTCTCTGGTTTCCTCCCACATTCCAAAGACACACTGATAGGGAATTTAGATTGTGAGTCCCATCAGGGACAGTGATGATAATGTTTGTAAAGCGTTATGGTATTAATGGTGCTTTACAATGAGTAAAATAATTTGATAATCAGCATCACCTCTGTCAGTTTAATTCAAGGCAAGATTCAAAGGATATTGAGGCCTCTATGCAACAATGTGAAATTGAGAATAGCTTTTAAAATTAGGAATAAATAGAACAATAACAAGATCAATAACAGTATTCTGTCATGTCCAATAACAGCAATGGCATAAAAATGCTATATACCATATTACAATTAGGAAGGGCACACCTAAGGGCAGGTGAGAAAGGCTGTAGATTCTCACAACCGAGAAAATCGGGTCAGTTATGCAAATGACATTCTGATCAAATTTTGATCAGAGTGTGATCACAGCATGATACAATTCTCTCAGAAAGGCCGGGATCACACTTGCAAGTGCAATGCGAGAAACTCGCACGAGTCTCTCGCCTCAATACCCAGCACTGCCGCCGGCACTCAGGACATGCATGTATTGTATTGAGGCGAGAGACTTGTGCGAGTTTTTCGCATTGCACTCGCAAGTATGACCCCCGCCATAAGGAGGAGATGGAGAAAAAAAAATGACCATCTTCTCTATTCTGTCAGTGCACGGACTTCGGACTGCATTCAGATGTTATCCGAGTGCATTTTGATGTTTTCAATGCTCTCATTGACTCGCATGGACGAGTGCGATCTGAATATCGGATCAAACTCAGGCATGTAGTGATTTTCTTCTTCGGACAGTCTCTGTCTGAAGAATATTTGAACATGAGCATGGCCCTATAGCATTGGTCAGAGTGCAATCCGATGTTTGTGGCCATGATCAGACTAGGACCCGCTGCACAACATCCCTGCTCCCGTATGCACCAGTTAATACATATATTTTGCCTAGAGCAACACGGATAATACATCAATGCAAACAGATATATCAAAGTATAATTCAGTACTATGTGCCCATATTAATTAGGTAACGTACAGTAACCAGGTATCTTTGATGTTCAAGATTATGTGAAACCCACACAGATCCGTTAGAGTTGCCTCTTATATTTAAGGGTGATTTTTCTTTTAATCCATTTTCATTGTGGATGTTGCACATAACTATACATTTCTGGAGAATGTAAGTTCCATATGAAGAGCTAGAACACTTTTGAAAAGGTTATGAGTAAGTTTTGATGCTTTTAGAATTTTCCTAAATGTGATGATACAATTTCCATACTTTTAAAATTAAGCATCATTTTAATGTTTGCATGTAACATCCACAATCCCAGAAGACTGCTGTAACTAATGAGAACTCCGACCCTCACTCCATCTGCAGTAATATGACATTAGAAATTCATGTATTAGATTAACAAGGTGTTCCCAGAGGAACGTGCCTGAACCTAGTCTTACCCTATAATAATATGCATTCAGCATTCGGGACCTTGTATAATAAGCGAATAATTGGGAATTAATAAGAACATGAAGCACAGCCAACTAGATCACTTTGTACAGAAGATTTAGGAGGTGCTGAGCAGTAATGTTACTTGTGGTCCAATTATACACCATGGTATAAAATCACTCCCATGGATTTCCCTGCAGAATTCGTAGGCAAGGAAGTAAATAATAATACTGTATGGTACATGTAATGAGGATTGCAGTAGTATAGAGTTAACTTTGGCACTAATGTGTAACAGAATCATTCTATTTTCTCATAAAACCACAACTCCATTTAAAACCGTATGGGCACAGAGGGTGATGGATGTCGTATTACGGCTTTATACAATGACAGTTGAATAAAATAATATACCTGTGTGCATGTGCCCTGACATAGTACTAAAATCTGGATATCTGGCAGATAATTTTTACTTTATAGTCTCCCACTGGGTTAAAATAACAAACAGATCTTTACTTACCCTCCCCTGCTCCAGCTCTGTCTCTTCACCACTGCCCCAGTCTTTGTTGACAGGCTGCAGTGGTGACATCATGTCTAACAGGGGCTTGTGCCATCCACATTGCAGGGCCGCTGAGCCTAATGATTGGCTGCACATGCCCGTAAACTGTTAAAACCAGGTAGCTGGTATACATCATTTACATAAGCCTCATACTGACAGCTCCATGGGAAGGAAATATAGATATCAATAGTTGTAATCATTTTGCATTATATACACAACAATGTGAAAAAAAAAACAAAAAAAAAACTACTACTAATAATAATACATTTAGTTAATAAAAATGTTTGCAAATAGGGGAACACAGACATAATTGCCAGTCTGGATAGTTTTTACTAGAAGTGTTTTTTTTAACCACATATTTGTAAAATATGTAATATCAGGGTGTAGCTTTGGAGTAAAATGTTCAAATAATCTTTAACCTCTGTAACTCCATTGTTCTTTTTATTAGCTAAGCTGACACACAGGAAAGCCTGGTCACATACCCAGAGACTAGGATTTGTAATGGTTTCACTGAAATCATTTTTCTTCATGACAGTAATTTAGGTAGTATATTTTTAGAGTTTAGACGGACAGAAAACACTTATTACATATCTATCTATATCAATCATTATAATATATATCTATATCTATTATCTATCTATTTAATATCTATCTAATATCTATCTATAGTCCAAAAAATGAAGGCAGCACTCCAATAGAAAAAATGAAAGTGATTCGCCCATGTGCGACGTTTCAGTCCAGGATGTGGACCTTTCTCAAGCAGTCCACATCCTGGACTGAAACGTCGCACATGGGCCAATAAATTACTTTCATTTTTTTTCTATTGGAGTGCTGCCTTCATTTTTTGGACTATAGTATGAGGTTTGGTACATACCTGGAAGGATTTTTTGCACCCTTTGTTTTCTTTTGGTGCTGCTTTTTGTTTTCTTTTTCTAATATCTATATCTATTATCCATCTATCCCATATCTATCTGTCTAGCTTTATAATATCTATTATCTATCTAATATCTATCTATTATCTACAGTTGTGCTCAAAAGTTTACATACTCTTGCTTTCTTGGCCTTTTTTCAGAGAATATGAATGATTACATTAAAACTTTTTCTCCACTCATGGTTAGTGGTTGGGTGAAGCCATTTATTGTCAAACTACTGTGTTCTCTATTTTTAAATCATAATGACAACTCAAAACTTTCAAACAACCCTGTCGAAAAGTTCACATACCCTGGTGATTTTGGCCTGATAACATGCACAGAAGTTGACACAAATGAGTTTGAATGACTACTAAAGGTTATGATCTTCACCTGTGACCTGTTTGCTTGTAATCAGTGTGTGTGCATAAAAGCTGAGTGAGTTTCTGGGATCCAAACAGACTCTTGCATCTTTCATCCAGCCACTGAAGTTTCTGGATTGTGAGTCTGTCATGATCCCAATGGCAGGGGATCACAAAAAGGACAAGCACAGATACAAACAAGCTCTAGGGCGATGGAACCTGAGCTGACCGCGACCCTGAACCTAACACACAAATAAAAGTAGCCGGGGAACGTGCCTACGATGATCCTAGACGTCTCGCTCCAGCCGAAGATCTAACTTCCCCTATCAGAAGAAACACAGACCTCTCTTGCCTCCAGAGAAATACCCCACAGCAAATAGCAGCCCCCCACATATAATGACGGTGAAATGAGAGGAAAGCACATACGTAGTATGAAAACAGTTTCAGCAAAATGAGGCCCGCTAAAGCTAGATAGCAGAGGATACAAAAGTGAACTGTGCGGTCAGCGAAAAACCCTTCAAAAAACCATCCTGAAATTACTTGAACTCATGTGCCAACTCATGGTACATGAAAAGCAATTTCAGCCCACTAGAGCAACCAGCAGCAGAGAATCACATATCTGCAGGCTGGACTAAAAACCAAATTAAGCAAAACACAAAACAGGAAAATCCAAACTTAGCTTGTCCAGAAGGTTCTAGGAGCAGGGAGCAGAGGTAACAAGACACACTGGATACATTGATAACCGGCGAGGAAATGCCAGCAAAGCCAGGTTAAATAGGAAACTCCCATATGCTGATGGAACAGGTGGAACCCAGAAACCCAGGAAAGACAAGTCACCCAGTACCATCAGTAACCACCAGAGGGAGCCCAAAAACAGAACTCACAACAGTACCCCCCCCTTGAGGAGGGGTCACCGAACCCTCACGAGAACCACCAGGGCGACCAGGATGAGCCCTATGAAAAGCGCGAACCAAATCATCAGCATGAACATCTGAGGCAACCACCCAAGAATTATCCTCCTGACCATAACCCTTCCACTTGACCAAATACTGGAGTTTCCGTCTGGAAACACGAGAATCCAAGATCTTCTCCACAACATACTCCAATTCTCCCTCCACCAGCACTGGAGCAGGAGGCTCAAGAGAAGGAACAACAGGTACCTCATACTTCCGCAACAACGACCGATGAAACACATTATGAATAGCAAACGATGCCGGGAGATCCAAAAGAAACGACACAGGGTTAAGAATTTCCAAGATCCTATAGGGACCGATGAACCGAGGCTTGAACTTAAGAGAAGAGACCTTCATAGGAACAAAACGAGAAGACAACCACACCAAGTCACCAACAAGAAGTCGAGGACCCACGCGGCGACGGCGATTAGCAAACTGCTGAGCCTTCTCCTGGGACAACTTCAAATTGTCCACCACATGACTCCAAATCCGATGCAACCTATCCACCACCATGTCCACTCCAGGACAATCAGAAGGTTCCACCTGACCGGAGGAAAAACGAGGATGAAACCCCGAATTACAAAAGAAAGGAGAAACCAAGGTAGCAGAACTAGCCCGATTATTAAGCGCAAACTCGGCCAGCGGCAAAAAGGTAACCCAGTCATCCTGATCAGCAGAAAGAAAACACCTTAGATAAGTTTCCAAGGTCTGATTAGTTCGTTCAGTCTGGCCATTCGTCTGAGGATGGAATGCAGACGAAAAGGACAAATCAATGCCCATCTTAGCACAGAAAGTCCGCCAAAATCTAGACACAACCTGGGATCCCCTGTCAGAGACGATGTTCTCAGGAATCCCATGCAAACGAACCACATTCTGAAAAAACAGAGGGACCAACTCAGAGGAGGAAGGCAACTTAGGCAAGGGTACCAGATGAACCATTTTAGAAAAGCGATCACACACAACCCAGATGACGGACATTTTTTGAGAGACAGGGAGATCCGAAATAAAGTCCATGGAAATGTGCGTCCAAGGCCTCTTCGGGATAGGCAAAGGTGACAACAATCCACTGGCCCAAGAACAGCAAGGCTTAGCCCGAGCACAAACCTCACAAGACTGCACAAAAGAACGCACATCCCTCGACAAGGAAGGCCACCAAAAAGACCTGGCCACCAAGTCTCTAGTACCAAATATTCCAGGATGACCTGCCAACGCAGAAGAATGGACCTCGGAGATGACTCTACTGGTCCAATTATCCGGAACAAACAGTCTCTCAGGCGGACAACGATCAGGTTTAGCCACCTGAAACTCCTGCAAAGCACGTCGCAAGTCTGGGGAGACAGCAGACAAAATCACCCCATCCCTAAGGATACCAGAGGGCTCAGAATTTCCAAGGGAGTCAGGCACAAAACTCCTAGAAAGAGCATCCGCCTTCACATTCTTTGAACCTGGCAGGTATGAAACCACAAAATTGAAACGAGAGAAAAACAGTGACCAACGAGCCTGTCTAGGATTCAGACGCCTGGCAGACTCAAGGTAAATCAAATTTTTGTGATCAGTCAAGACCACCACACGATGTCTAGCACCCTCTAGCCAATGACGCCACTCCTCAAATGCCCACTTCATGGCCAAAAGTTCCCGATTACCAACATCATAATTCCGCTCAGCCGGCGAAAACTTTCTAGAAAAAAAACGCGCATGGCTTCATCACTGAGCCATCGGAGCTTCTCTGTGACAAAACCGCCCCCGCTCCAATCTCGGAAGCATCAACCTCAACCTGAAAAGGGAGCGAAACATCTGGCTGACGCAACACAGGAGCAGAAGAAAACCGGCGCTTAAGTTCCTGAAAGGCCTCCACAGCCGCAGGAGACCAATTAGCAACATCAGCACCCTTCTTAGTCAAATCCGTCAAAGGCTTAACAACACTAGAAAAATTAGTTATAAAACGACGATAGAAATTAGCAAAGCCCAAGAACTTCTGTAGACTCTTAAGAGATGTAGGCTGCGTCCAGTCACAAATAGCCTGAACCTTGACGGGATCCATCTCAATAGTAGAAGGGGAAAAAATATACCCCAAGAAAGAAATCTTCTGGACTCCAAAGAGACACTTTGAGCCTTTTACAAACAAGGAATTGGCCCGCAGGACCTGAAACACCTTCCTGACCTGCTGAACATGAGACTCCCAGTCATCAGAAAAAACCAAAATATCATCCAAATACACAATCATAAATTTATCCAGATATTCACGGAAAATATCGTGCATAAAGGACTGGAAGACTGAAGGAGCATTAGAAAGTCCAAAAGGCATTACCAAATACTCAAAATGGCCCTCAGGCGTATTAAATGCGGTTTTCCACTCATCACCTTGCTTTATTCGTATAAGATTATACGCACCCCGAAGATCAATCTTAGTGAACCATTTAGCCCCCTTAATGCGAGCAAACAAATCAGTCAACAATGGCAAAGGATACTGATATTTTACGGTAATCTTATTCAAAAGACGATAATCTATACAAGGCCTCAAGGAACCATCTTTCTTGGCCACGAAAAAAAAACCTGCTCCCAAAGGGGACAAAGATGGACGGATATGTCCCTTTTCCAAGGACTCCTTAACATAATCCCGCATAGCAGTATGCTCTGGCACTGACAGATTGAACAAACGACCTTTAGGAAATTTACTGCCCGGAATTAAATTTATAGCACAATCGCAATCCCTGTGAGGAGGAAGCGAACTGAGCTTAGGCTCCTCAAAAACATCCCGATAGTCAGACAAAAACACAGGAATCACAGAAGGAGTAGATGAAGCGATAGAAATCGGAGGTGCATCATCATGAACCCCCTGACAACCCCAGCTTAACACAGACACTGATTTCCAGTCAAGGACTGGATTATGAGTTTGTAACCATGGCAGACCAAGTACTAGAACATCATGCAAATTATACAGTACCAGGAAGCGAATCACCTCCTGATGAACGGGAGTGATACGCATGGTCACTTGTGTCCAGTACTGAGGTTTATTCATAGCCAAAGGTGTAGAGTCAATTCCCTTCAAAGGAATAGGGACTTCCAGAGGCTCCAGACTAAACCCACAGCGATTGGCAAATGACCAATCCATAAGACTCAGGGCAGCGCCTGAATCCACATAGGCATCGACGGAAATGGATGATAATGAACAAATCAGAGTCACAGACAGAATGAACTTAGACTGTAAAGTACTAATGGCAACAGACTTATCAACCTTTTTTGTGCGTTTAGAGCATGCTGATATAACATGAGCTGAATCACCACAATAAAAGCACAACCCTTTTTTCCGCCTATACTTTTGCCGTTCACTTCTGGACTGAATTCTATCACATTGCATTATCTCAGGTGACGGTTCAGACGACACCGCCAAATGATGCACAGGTTTGCGCTCCCGTAAACGCCGATCAATCTGAACAGCCATAGTCATAGACTCATTCAGACCAGCAGGCGCAGGGAACCCCACCATAACATCTTTAATGGCCTCAGAAAGGCCATCTCTAAACTTTGCAGCCAGAGCGCACTCATTCCACTGAGTAAGTACCGACCACTTCCGAAATTTTTGACAATAAATTTCTGCTTCATCTTGCCCCTGAGAGAGGGCCAACAAAGCTTTTTCAGCCTGAATCTCTTGGTTAGGTTCCTCATAGAGCAAACCCAATGCCAGAAAAAACGCATCTGCATTAAGCAACGCAGGGTCCCCTGGTGCCAATGCAAATGCCCAATCCTGAGGGTCACCCCGCAGGAAAGATATAATTATCTTGACTTGCTGAGCAGGGTCTCCAGAGGAGCGAGATTTCAAAGAAAGAAACAACTTGCAATTGTTCCTAAAATTCAGAAAACGAGATCTATCTCCAGAAAAAAACTCTGGGACAGGAATTCTAGGTTCAGACATAGGAGCATGTACAACAAAATCCTGTATATTTTGAACCTTAGTGGCAAGATTATTCAGGCTGGAAGCCAAACTCTGGACGTCCATAATAAACAGCTGAGATCAGAGCCATTCAAAGATTAAGAGGAGGAGGAAGTAGCCAGGCTGCAATAAGGCTAGGCAGCAAACTCTGAGGGGAAAAAAAATAAATAAATAAAACTTCCTCAGACTACTTATCCTCCTACTTCAGCCAATACAATTAACACTTTGTGGGCCGGTTATACTGTCATGATCCCAATGGCAGGGGATCACAAAAAGGACAAGCACAGATACAAACAAGCTCTAGGGCGATGGAACCTGAGCTGACCGCGACCCTGAACCTAACACACAAATAAAAGTAGCCGGGGAATGTGCCTACGATGATCCTAGACGTCTCGCTCCAGCCGAAGATCTAACTTCCCCTATCAGAAGAAACACAGACCTCTCTTGCCTCCAGAGAAATACCCCACAGCAAATAGCAGCCCCCCACATATAATGACGGTGAAATGAGAGGAAAGCACATACGTAGTATGAAAACAGTTTCAGCAAAATGAGGCCCGCTAAAGCTAGATAGCAGAGGATACAAAAGTGAACTGTGCGGTCAGCGAAAAACCCTTCAAAAAACCATCCTGAAATTACTTGAACTCATGTGCCAACTCATGGTACATGAAAAGCAATTTCAGCCCACTAGAGCAACCAGCAGCAGAGAATCACATATCTGCAGGCTGGACTAAAAACCAAATTAAGCAAAACACAAAACAGGAAAATCCAAACTTAGCTTGTCCAGAAGGTTCTAGGAGCAGGGAGCAGAGGTAACAAGACACACTGGATACATTGATAACCGGCGAGGAAATGCCAGCAAAGCCAGGTTAAATAGGAAACTCCCATATGCTGATGGAACAGGTGGAACCCAGAAACCCAGGAAAGACAAGTCACCCAGTACCATCAGTAACCACCAGAGGGAGCCCAAAAACAGAACTCACAACATGAGTCATGGGGAAAGCAAAAGAATTGTCAACAGATCTACTGTATGGGAAAAGGAAGTTGAACTGTATAAAACAGGAAAGGGATACAAAAATATATCCAAGAAGTTGATAATGCCAGTCAGCAGCGTTCAAACTGTGATTAACAAATGGAAAATCAGGGGCTCTGTAAAAACAAAACCACGGTCAGGTAGACCAACATAAATGTCGTACACAACTGCCAGGAAAATTGTTTGGGGTGCAAAGAAAAACTCACGAATAACATCAGATAAAATACTGGACTCTCTGAAAACTAGCTGTTTCAAGATGCACACTAAGGAAGCACTTGAAGAAAAATGGGCTGCATGGTTGAGTCACCACAAGAAAGCCATTACTGTGTAAATGCCACAAAGTATCTTGCCTACAATACGCAAAGCAGCACAGAGACAAACCTCAAAACTTCTGAAACAAGGTAATTTGGCGTGATGAGTCCAAAATTGAACTTTTTGGCTGCAACCATAAATGTTACCATTCCTACTGCAAAGCACGCAGATGGATCGCTGATGTTTTGGGGATGTGTGAGCTACAAAGGCACAGGAAACTTGGTCAAAGTTGAAGGAAAGATGATTGTAGCAAGTTATCAGCAAATACTGGAGGCAAATTTGCAATCATCAGCCCAGAAGCTGAACATGGAACATACTTGGACGTTCCAACATGACAACGATCCAAAACACAAGGCCAAGCCGACCTGTCATTAGCTACATCAGAACAAAGTGAAGTTTCTGGAGTGGCCATTTCAGTCTCCTGATCTCAATATCATTGTGCCATTATGGGGAGATCTCAAGCACGCAGTTCATGCTAAACAGCCCAGGAATTTACGGGAACTGGAGGCTTTTTGCCAATAAAAGTGGGCAGCTTTACCACCTGAGAATATAAAGAACCTCATCCACAACTACCACAAAAGACTTCAAGCTGTCATTGATGTTAGAGGGAGCAATACATGGTATTAAGATGTAAACTTTTGATCAGGGTCATTTGGATGTTTTGGGTTGTCATTATGATTTAGAAAGAGAAACCACAGTAGTTTGACAATAAATGGCTTCGCCCAACCACTAACCATTAGAGAAAAAGTTTTGGTGTTATCATTCATATTCTCTGACCAAGACATCAAAAATTCTGCCAGGGTATGTAAACTTTTAAGCACAACTCTATCTATATATCAAACTGGAGTTTTGTCTCCTTTTTTCCATTAGATAGATAAAACTGTGATGTGGAAAGTTGTAGAATTATTCAAATTACTTGATCGATAGACATGTTAATAATTTGCAAATGATGAAAAACGGAAACAACATTTTCAAAGCATCTCAATTTACACAGTATTGAGTATGAGCACCATGCGCAGATATACATGCACTTGCATGCCTTGCCTTCATATCAGTGAGGTTAAAGTGAATGAGTAAATTCCCTGCCTAACCATATAACATTTTTCTGTAAAAATGAGGTTTAAAAAAAGCATTTATTTTGTCCCGTTTCCTATGCTAATTAGGGCTTTGACTAGTCGATGGGGCATTAGTTTCCCCAGACTAGTCAGCCCTCTTTCCATGTTATCACGCCCCTGTGACAACATAATTTGCAGGAGGAGTTTTCTTTTCCAGTTGCTGTAAATCTGGCACACGCACGCCACACATTGCGGCAGCGTCAATGCACCTCTGCAATCAGGTGTACACTTCCCCTCTGCAGATGCGCACTGCGCATGACTGGAGGCCAACTTCTGAACTTCCAGTCATGCACACTGCGCCATTGAAGTCGGAGAATGGTACAGTCATCCTCTGAGGCGCACTGTGCAATGATTCCCGCTTTAGTCTTGAATGCAATGATAGCCAGAGATTGGTCTGAAGAACAGGTGGGCAACACCATGAAGAGGCTTTCGTTAGAGAATGCTATGGCAGTCCTACTCCTGTTTTATGGAGTGAGGTGGAATAATGTATGATAGCCAGACCCCTCTATTCTTTATTCCAGGTACACTAACGACTTGGAATAAGGCTATATTCACACAACCAATATTCTCTCATCCGAGAAAATCAGGTTGAATATGCTAATCAGAGATTGCTCACAGTGTGATCCAATTTTCTCAGGTGGAGAATGAAAAAAATCCATTCTGTCAGCAGCGATAGTGATCATCCAGGTGCCGTCCAATTTTACAAACCCATAGATATGAATGGCTGAATGCAATCCGATAATCAGATAGAACTTGTGCATGCTACATGACCACATATATGTGCATGGCCCCATAGAATCACATGGGAATGATTGCTATCTGTCTGATAGATAGCGCTGGTCTGATTTTGTGTGAACAAGCTCTTACATTGATTTGGTGGTGGAACCAGTAGTACCATCATTTCTTCAAAGTGTACAAGGAGACATTTTTCAACACGACAGCTCTTAGCTGCATGTTGTTTGTGCTATTGTGAGCCCTACTTGTCTCCTATTCAGTATATCGAGATGTTATTGGTTGGCAATTGCAAAGGGAGCTGTCAACTGCGGATCTTGATGATTTGCCCAATTGCAATCAGCATGGCAGAACAGTCCTCAGACCAGACCATTAATAATCTCAATGATAGCATGCCAAGTGTGTGTTTCTGCGTGAAGCGTGTGTATTTCTGCATTTACCGCTCGATACTGAGTAGATTGAGCAGTTTTGAAAATTTCATTACAGTTTTTCATCATTAGCAAATTATCAAAATATCTATCTATGTCCAATCAAAAGAGGAGCTGTGAATGGCGGGGGGTAGGGATATTTGCATGTTTCACATCACAGCATACTGACCTGGCAAAGGAACTGGAGTCCTGTGACTCAATTCTCCCATGTCTAATGTGGCCCAATTCTCCCTTGTCTTATAGATATATTAGACATGGGAGAATTGAGTCACAGGACTCCAATCCTTCGGCCAGGCCAGTATGCTGTGGCCCCTGGACGTGAGACATGCAAATGTTCATGTAAGTATGTCATTAAGCTCATGTTAGTATGATGTGAAATATTTTCTGTATGAATTTCACAGTGGACGTGAAGGTTTGTGTCCTATACAAGGTCACTGAGCGCTTATGTTAGTATGATATGATGGCATATACAGTGGGGCAAAAAAGTATTTAGTCAGTCAGCAATAGTGCAAGTTCCACCACTTAAAAAGATGAGAGGCGTCTGTAATTTACATCATAGGTAGACCTCAACTATGGGAGACAAACTGAGAAAAAAAAATCCAGAAAATCACATTGTCTGTTTTTTTTATCATTTTTTTTGCATATTATGGTGGAAAATAAGTATTTGGTCAGAAACAAACAATCAAGATTTCTGGCTCTCACAGACCTGTAACTTCTTCTTTAAGAGTCTCCTCTTTCCTCCACTCATTACCTGTAGTAATGGCACCTGTTTAAACTTGTTATCAGTATAAAAAGACACCTGTGCACACCCTCAAACAGTCTGACTCCAAACTCCACTATGGTGAAGACCAAAGAGCTGTCAAAGGACACCAGAAACAAAATTGTAGCCCTGCACCAGGCTGGGAAGACTGAATCTGCAATAGCCAACCAGCTTTGAGTGAAGAAATCAACAGTGGGAGCAATAATTAGAAAATGGAAGACATACAAGACCACTGATAATCTCCCTCGATCTGGGGCTCCACGCAAAATCCCACCCCGTGGGGTCAGAATGATCACAAGAACGGTGAGCAAAAATCCCAGAACCACGCGGGGGGACCTAGTGAATGAACTGCAGAGAGCTGGGACCAATGTAACAAGGCCTACCATAAGTAACACACTACGCCACCATGGACTCAGATCCTGCAGTGCCAGACGTGTCCCACTGCTTAAGCCAGTACATGTCCGGGCCCGTCTGAAGTTTGCTAGAGAGCATTTGGATGATCCAGAGGAGTTTTGGGAGAATGTCCTATGGTCTGATGAAACCAAACTGGAACTGTTTGGTAGAAACAACTTGTCGTGTTTGGAGGAAAAAGAATACTGAGTTGCATCCATCAAACACCACACCTACTGTAAAGCATGGTGGTGGAAACATCATGCTTTGGGGCTGTTTCTCTGCAAAGGGGCCAGGACGACTGATCCGGGTACATGAAAGAATGAATGGGGCCATGTATCGTGAGATTTTGAGTGCAAACCTCCTTCCATCAGCAAGGGCATTGAAGATGAAACGTGGCTGGGTCTTTCAACATGACAATGATCCAAAGCACACCGCCAGGGCAACGAAGGAGTGGCTTCGTAAGAAGCATTTCAAGGTCCTGGAGTGGCCTAGCCAGTCTCCAGATCTCAACCCTATAGAAAACCTTTGGAGGGAGTTGAAAGTCCGTGTTGCCAAGCGAAAAGCCAAAAACATCACTGCTCTAGAGGAGATCTGCATGGAGGAATGGGCCAACATACCACCAACAGTGTGTGGCAACCTTGTGAAGACTTACAGAAAACGTTTGACCTCTGTCATTGCCAACGAAGGATATATTACAAAGTATTGAGATGAAATTTTGTTTCTGACCAAATACTTATTTTCCACCATAATATGCAAATAAAATGTTAAAAAAACAGACAATGTGATTTTCTGGATTTTTTTTTCTCAGTTTGTCTCCCATAGTTGAGGTCTACCTATGATGTAAATTACAGACACCTCTCATCTTTTTAAGTGGTGGAACTTGCACTATTGCTGACTGACTAAATACTTTTTTGCCCCACTGTATATACATACTATACGTACTATACATATACATACTAACATAAGCACAGTGACCTTGTATAATACACAAACCTTCAGGTCCACTGTGAAATTCATACAGAAAATATGTCACACCATGTGTAAAAGTCACCACTAATAAACACTTCCTGCCATTCATACGGCCTCAGAAGTATCCATTCATCTCTTAGCCCAGTCTTCCTACTGCTCAGCCTCTTTCTTCCTGCCCCCACCCAGTTCATGTATATTAAAGGGATGTTATTTAACTAATGCTTGAAGAAGTGATGTGAGTTTCCAGGAAATGCCTATTAGGGAGCACGAGATGTCTAACCTTCTCTCTTACAAATTCTCCAATGGCTATGACACTGCAAGGCACTAATGATAATATTCAATCATGGAGTCAATATAGAGTGAGCAGTTCATCCATGTCTACTGTAGGCCTTAGGCCTGTCCTTGTCATTACTCTCTATGCTCGTTTAGAGTTGATTTTATACAGTATAACACAAGACAATCAATCCCCAACATTAGGCATTTTCCAGTTTATTGATTCACTGTGAACACATGATACACAACAATTATGTGTAAAATATGTTCTTGGTTCACCAGTGGGAATAGAAAACATTTTAGTTCAATGTAAAAAAGGTACAATAATGTTACATACTGAAAATGAAATAAGATGGGGAATTAAAATGGCTGGGAGAACACTACACATGACAATATGTATAATTGCCCTTGACTGCCACAGTTATATATATATTATATATATACCGTATTTTTCGGACTATAAGACGCACCGGACCATAAGGCGCACCCCAAAATTGGGGTGAAAATTGCAGAAAAAAAGATATTTTATAATATGGGGGTCCGTCTTATTGTCCGAATTTACAGTATCTTACCTGAGGGCTGGCGGTGGCAGAGCAGGGTCACAGGAGGCAAGGTGTCGGCAGAGGTGGGGTGATGCTGGGATGAGGAGGTGCTGGGATGAGAAGGTGCTGGGATGAGGAGGTGCTGGGATGAGGAGGTGCTGGGATCAGGAGGTGCTGGGATCAGGAGGTGCTGGGATCAGGAGGTGCAGTGAGAGGTATGGCGTGAGAGGGGTCCCAGGCTTACCGTGGTGGCAGAGGTGCGGTGGCAGAGTTGCGGTGGCAGAGGTGCGGTGGCAGAGGTGCAGCGGCAGAGGAGGCGCAGTAAGCGGGGTCCCTTTCCCCGTTATGGTGATGCAGCAGCCCGGTAAGCAGCAGAGCCGGGTGAATCCTGTTGTTATCGGTGGGGGCGGCCATCTTCCTGAGGCCGCGCATGTGCAGATGAAGCGCTCTGCTTCCCGGGGCTTCAGGAAAATGGCCGCGGGAGGCCGCGCATGCACAGATGGAGATCGCAGCGGCCATTTTCCTGAAGCCCCGGGAAGCAGAGCGCTCCATTTGCGCACGCGCGGCCTCAGGAAAATGGCCGCCACCACCGATAACAACAGGATTCACCCGGCTCTGCTGCTTACCGGGCTGCTGCATCACCTCACCGGAGAAAGGGACCCCGCTTACTGCGCCTCCTCTGCCGCCACACCTCTGCTGCCGCACCTCTGCCGCTGCACCTCTGCCACCGCACCTCTGCCGCCACGGTAAGCCTGCATTGCGACTATTAGATGCCCCCCCCATTTTCCCCCCTTTTTTTGGGGGGAAAAAGTGCGTCTTGTAGTCCGAAAAATATGGTATATACGGTATGTAGGTGTATGTGCATATATATATATATATATATATATACTGTATATGCACATACACCTACATACATGCTGTATCTATGCAATATATATATATGGAGGTCAATTCCATTCCAAAGTACAGTACAGTACATATGGGTGAAAACAGCTTATTTACCTGTACGAGAAGTTCTAACTTCCTATCATCTAGGAGGTGAACTTGACATCGCCGCCCCTCCGTCATCTGCAAATGAACAGAAAATTTGGTTAGGGATTTGCGAGATGCGTCATGTAAGAAAACCATCAAGTCAAATACGGTGTTATCTGCTCAATAAGCTCAATAATAAGTATTCTCCAGTTCTGTAACAGTTACTCACTACAGACTTGACATAGACCAAGCCAAATAAACCAAATCATTTGCACAACATCAATCATGGCAACATGTAAACCCATAGTGCAAGGCATGGATTTTGGACCCGCTACCAGTTTTCATCTCTTGGGTAATTCCAGGAAACTATTATTATGTGTCTGATTTGAGAATATCTAGACAGTAATATATATAATTAATTGTTTTCTATTGTACATATTGCAAGCCATCAAACTGCCAGCATGAAGACAGAAGATTTTGGTGAGTGCTTCAAAGGAAACCGTAAGAAATTGCCCACATGTTTCTCTCACTCAGAGGTCTGACTCTGTTGGATATATTTTTTACAAGCTCCTTAGCTGCACTATCTGTATACCTGCTGTATAAACAGGAGTAAATCCTCTAAAATGATTCCATTCAATGAAAGAAAACAGAGATCTTAGAAAATGATGAGGAAATAAAACCGCACGACTATACATAGTCTTACCACATTTATTAACCGCATATAATATTGATAACCTGTCCTTTACAGAAGTCATTAAAATCAGGTGGGTGAGGGTCTGACACTAGGTACCCCCACGGATCAGCTGTCATTACCTCTAATGGCATCCGGATGCGAGCACTGAATTGTGCTGCACAGCACAGCTCCATTTAACCCTAGAATGCGTGACCCGGTTTTTTAAGCCCGGTAGCTTACTTTTTGCAAACAATTATAATTACAATGTTGTGCATTTTTCAAATCTTACTTTGTAATTTTGAAATAAACTTGTAAAAGTTTATTTGACTTCCTCCATATGATTTGCACAAGGGCCTAAAAGGCCTGGGTTATGTGAAAGTGTATGTTTCAGATGTCACGCATGTGCAGCAGCCACTCCTGTGTACCGCAGATCAGCTCCTAAATGAGAGCTGATCTGTAGCTATTGCAGCTGCTGCGACACATTGAAGGGAGCTGTACTGTTCAGTGTTCACATTAATAACAGCTGATCAGCTCACGTGCCAGTTCCTAAATAATCTGATATTGATGAGATATACTAATTACATGCTTGGGCTTGAGATCGTTATCTATATAAAAATATACAGTGCTAAGCTAAATGAGTACACCCTTTTTCTAAATTCATGTATCTACTTTTTTCTAAATGCACGTTGCTTACAGTGAAATGTGGTGACGTTAGTGTCCTTATGTTTGGCTACATGAGTGCTGCTGGTGTCGAGGAATAACATTTCAGTGATGGTATCATGAATTCACACATGTACGGCTCTATATTGGAAGAGAAGATGCTACCATCGCTCCGTGCCCTTGGTAGACACGCAGTTTTTCAACAAGACAATGATCCAAAACACGCGTCTGTTGCATTTCTAAAGAAAGCGATTCAGTGGCCAAGTATGCCTGATCGGAACCGAAATGAACACCAGAAGGGAGTCCTGAAGAGACAAGTTGAGCATCAGTCTCCTTTCAGCATCCGGGTGCTAAAAGAGGTCATTCTTCAAGAACGGGGAAAGGTAGATGTTTCATTTTTGCAGCCTCCAATTTGAGTAAAACTGAAGATTTTGTAATGGAAGTTATATTATTAACCTTACTGTCATGTTATGGGCTAAAAAAAAAGTGTTCCATGAAACTCAGTCTTGTCAAAATTTTGGAAACTGTTCTTATATTCTGAGAGATATTGATTAAAATCTTAATTTTCAAAAAAGGGGTGTACTCATTTACTCTGAGCACTGTATCTTGTTCCTTTAATTATAGATTTTGTGAGTTGGCGCTACTAGAATATACCCGCAAATCTGCAAATCTTTGCCTAGAAAGAGCATTTCATTTTAAAATCCACAAAACACAGTTTGAAAGAGTAAAAAATAAAAGTGGGTCTAAGCATTCATATAGATACACAAGACTCAATGCAGTTAATATTGGGCAGGATAGTACTTTACAAATCGATAGGCGGTCTGATAGGCGTCTAAAAGGACTGGTTATGTGTCACCCTTACCATTCTGCGAATCTCGCGCATTCCATATTCAGTACACTATGATGACATGCTTGACAGATTACAATTCACACCAAAACCACTGGGCTGTCCCATATAGACACATTTAGTATAAATATCTCCCGACAGAGTGCTGCAAAATTAGGAGTTTTTTTTAAGGCTGCTCATCTTGCGCCACACATCTCTGGATATATCGAGCCAAAGGGAAAAGTGAGGAAGGAAGGACACATCTGTAAGTCTCTAATAAGACACAAGTCTATAGATAGGGTTTCCTGATTCAGGTTTCTAAAAGCTAAAAATGAAAACGACATCCATCTCAGCTTTGGAGGACCAGAAGTGTCCATTTAAAGTGATGACCAGCAATTCCAACAGGCACACTGAAATACCTGCATCTGCCACGTAACAGCAATACTAGGATGAAAACTATGAGCTCCTCTCTCAGGGGCCACATGCAATCTGACCTGTTGTACTAGTTGGATAAATTGCCTTAATCACAGATATTTCCAATGTACCACATCTGGAAGGCAGTCTGGCAATCACTTGGAAAGAAACAGCACCTACTACAAATATAATTCATGAAGAGACCCGTGTCCCCTCTGCCGGCTCACGGGAACGGGGTCAGTGAACGCTTCTACTGAGTTCTGTGCTGAGTACGGACTATGTTTGTAGAGGACAGGACTGACTCAGTTGTTTGCCTAGGATTTAGAAAGTTTGGGATTTTACTGCATTAACGGGTATGGGTATGCAAAATATTTATATTTAAAGGGGAAACAGAATGCAAATATAGTGATTGGAAACTTACAATTAGTGAATTAAACATGGTGTTTAAGATGAGGACACATCCTTAGGGCAGGAGGAGTAGATCCAATGTTAAGCATACAGAAAGTGATGGGCTATTAGGAGTATTGCTGCAATAGTACAGCCAGGCTGCGAATCAAGCAGCCCAGTAAGTGACAAATCGCTAGAATCAGGGTCACTGTCTCTACATTATGCTGCTTTCAGGTATGGTGGCAAAAACCTGGTGACAGATTCTCTTTAAGCCTTCACGATATGGAGATTTAGTATACTAAATATTGTATAAGGATCATAGCTAGACGTTACCTATCCATTCCTGTGTGGTGCTGAATGCTTTTTATGGAAATACATTGATATTCTTATTATCCATAAATCTCTATGTTTCATCTTGGAAAATTAAGACAAAGTTTTAATTGATTCAATGATTAATCATTTTCCTGCCTTTATAAATCACTTTCAATTTACTAATATAGGTTTGTAACAGTGTAGATGGGATTTCCTGTGTTCTGTGCACGATAACATTCTAAAAACCAGCACTTTACTTCCGTCCGCGTGTGAAACATTTCATTGTGTCTCCATATGATTCAACACTAAGGAATGTGATCCCACAAAAGGGAGCAACCAGCAATATAAAGTACATTGTACATTTTCTGTAAAGGTCTTTAGTATGTTAGATGAATTAATAGTCATTACATTTTCTATACATCTGTGTTAAACAGAATTTTCAAAATGTTATAATATATATATATATACATATATATATATATATACAGTATATATATATATATATATATTTATATATATATATATATATATACTGTATATATATATGTATATATATATATATATATATATTTATATATCACAACCAGTGATATCCACTGAATGCATTTCTCTGATCAATATATGAGCCTATATACGTGCAATAGACATCTAAAACCATAGTGAATATTAATTTCTAATTTTCTTTCCGATTTACACAGGATGATTATTGCTGTGAATTCTCCTTATTGCTTACATTAGACTTATAAACTGGCTTTAAGAGGTACAATCCCATGGGCTTATACTTAGTTTCCACGAGCCTTATACCATTTGTACTGCATGTATTATGTATTGTATATTTTATACAGGATCAACATATTCATAGCACTATATAGAGAACATATCAGTTCAGCCCCAGTGATCCAGCGTACAATTTAATTTCCAAATAACTGACATAAACAAAAGCAGATTTTATAGAGGTCAATCAACTTAGCGGTATATATGGTATTTTGAGAACGGAGGAATCTCACTCACATAGTGATTATTGAGCATGCTCAGGTGCTAACCAAGTGTGTTCGGCATGCTTGAATTATATGTTCGAGTCCCTGCGGCTGCATGTCTTGCGGCTGTTCAATAACACATGCAGGGATTGCCTGTTTGACAGACAGCTGCAGTAAGTGCAGGGATAGCCTGACAGCCGCGAGACATGCAGTTGCGGGGGCTCGAACATACTTTTCAAGCATGTCGAAGACTCTGGGTTAGCACCCGTTATCGGAGCATGTTTGCTCGCCATTACACTCAAGCACCAGATAATATACATTCTTAATTCAGAAGTTGTGCTGGTTGGGTTCAGAATCTCCATAAAACCACCAGTATTATCCACTATAACACTATGACTCTCAGCATTCTACACTTGAAACATCCTCTACAATTAGCCAAACAGACAATCCAAAACTTTGGTGAACATAACAGAATTTGGGATGGCCATTATTTTTCTTCAAAGGGTCATGTAGCAATATAATTTTTTAGAGAACTGTCAGGAAGAAAGCCAGTATGTAATGAAATTGTGCACCGATACATTTATGTACTGCGTATAGTTTAGCACCGATTTCAATACAACAAAGGAATCATATGCACGCTGTTGTGAATTCTGTGGCTGAGTTCACTTCTGTGGTCACAAGTGGTATTGCAGTCTCTGGGCTTCCTCCCTCAGGTGTTTTGGTGAGCTCGTTGGCTGCCTTGCTATTTAGCTCCACCTGAGTCTGTCTTCCTTGCTCCTTGTCAATGTTCCAGTGTTGGATCTGAGCTACTGCATCTTTCCTTGGGCCTGCTGCTCTGCTAGATAAGTGCTTCTAGTTTGTTTTCTGTTTTTTCTGTCCAGCTTGCTATTAACTTTTGCTGGAAGCTCTGAGAAGCAAAGGGGTGCACCGCCGTGCTGTTAGTTCGGCACGGTGGGTCTTTTTGCCCCTTTGCGTGGTTTTCGTTTTAGGGTTTTTTGTAGACTGCATAGTTCTCTTTGCTATCCTCGCTCTGTCTAGAATATCGGGCCTCACTTTGCTGAATCTATTTCATTCCTACGTTTGTCTTTTCATCTTGCTAACAGTCATTATATGTGGGGGGCTGCCTATTCCTTTGGGGTATTTCTCTGAGGTAAGTCAGGCTTGTATTTCTATCTTCAGGCTAGTCAGCTCCTCAGGCAGTGCCGAGTTGCATAGGTAGTTATAGGCGCAATCCACTGCTGCTTATAGTTGTGTGAGGATAGATCAGGTACTGCAGTCTACAGAGATTCCACGTCTCAGAGCTTGTCCTATTGTTTTTGGTTATTGCCAGATCTCTGTATGTGCGCTGATTACTGCACGCTGTGTTGCCTGATTGCCAGCCATAACAGCACGCCTGGTAAATGTCTGCGTTTCCTAGATTCGGCTTCCCACCAAGATTAGAAAACTTTTATTTCATCTTTTTGAAATACATAGCAATGTTTCAGCCACAAATGGCTATTTTCAAGCCAAGGGTATGAAAGATATGAAAGCTGTACTTTTCGTTCAGTACCTACTTGAAAAAAGCCATTTGTGGCCGAAACGTTATATTTTAAAAGGATGACATAAAAGTCTAGTGTTTTTCCAAGAAGAAAGGGCATCACTAATGTTTAGGGTTGATGTGATTTGATGCACAGGATCCAGTCTAGCAGCCAGATCAGCAATCTCTGGTGGGAGCCCGATGACTGCCTCATACCTTCGTGGCTCTTCTTTTGACTAGCCAGCCTGGTACGTTGCATTGTGATGCACATGTGACATCGTGCTAGGCTGGATAATCAAAAGGAGAACCATGGATGATGCTAGGTAGGAGCTGGTTCTCAAGGCTCCCATCCAGCATTCATAGATTACTGACCTGGCCGCTGGACTGGGTCTTGTAAAAGTATTAGGAAAGACAATGAACTCGAATATTATCATTTTATTTACTTATCACATGTCAAAATGTAAATTGTATTCAGTTCTCTGAGATCCCACCATTGATTTGCCAATAACCCAACAAATATAATCCAGGTCTATAAAGCTAATATATGCAGACGTAATTAGATTTCACTATGCATCTTGTGCTAGAATCGTGATTGAGGACAGCATCTTCTGAAAGTGTAAAGTTGATTGAAACTCAAAAATCAAAAGATATTAGTGCACTGACTCCAAAGGAAAAGGCGAGCAAGACGTAATTTTAATAAACACCTATTTAATCAAAAGCATTTTTTTTATCTCCGTGAGGAATACTTTGATTCACCACTGAGTGAAGAGACTTGAGGCAAGATAAAATTAAAATCCAACAGAGTAATCAGTGACAGATTTATAACCATGGTCTGCTTACCAGCCTTCTTCCCCTTATTCCATATTAAATTTGTCTAGTTAATATCCGTGGATTTGCAGACAGACAATAGTCAGGGGCATTTTGACATTGATATCTCATGACTTATTCACGTATGCTTGCAGCAATATGTCACCTAGCACGTATGTTGTGTATGACGTCATATACAGGTCAAGCGTCTTACAATAATAGCAGCTGAGCAGTAAAACATGGAGAGGAGACACAGTACAGGGGCGTCCAGCCCTTGGAACACTTGAAGTGTCCTCTATATAGGAAAGAAACATCTCACCTCTACTGACATTAGAACTGTGGATAGTTCACAGATGCTTAACACCTGTCTAAGGCTACGTTCACACTAGCGTTGCGCCGCCCTGCGTCGGCGACGCAACACGCGACGCACGGAAAAACGTGCGCAAACGCGCGCAAAAACGCGCGCGTTTTGCGACGCGTGCGTCGTTTTTTGACCAAAATCGGACGCACAGAAAATGCAACTTGTTGCATTTTCTTGCGTCCGACGCTAGCGTCGGAAACGATGCAAGTGTCGAAAAACGCCACACAAAAAACGCACGCGTCCCCTATGTTAAACATAGGGGCGCGTCGCCGCTGCGTCGCCGCTGCGTCGCCGGCGCAACAGCGACGCACATTGGCGGAACGCCAATGTGAACGTAGACTAAGACAGCCATGACTCAACAGTCCTTTCTCTCTGGAGACCCCACACTTTCCTCCCACCAAGAGGTCTACATTTCCTGCCATATGCAAACATTGCTTCATCCAATAGGAGGTTTGTAAAATCTTCCATATGCATAGGTCTTATTAGATATTTCCAATATGATAATAATATTCATGGACTTCACTGGTTCTTCTCAAGAAATGTTACAATAAAGTGTTCGTTATATGGGATGATGTAAAAATCTATTCCAAAGTTCTTCGCTGACTCTTCTCGTGGCACAATATTGGTCACTGCTAGATTAATATATTTCACAATGAAAGACCACATCAGCACTATGCAATACCTTAAAAGGGATCTGTCATGAAAGTACATTAAGATCTCCCGAGGCTCAGGAGCTTCAACTTCCTCTGCCAATACCAGCCTGAGTCCTGGGAAAAGAGCAGGCACGGCCAGAAGCAATGTAACACAATACCCAGCTCTTACATAAGAGTTGGTCTTTTGCATGAATGATATACTGATATTCTGATATCATGTCTGAAAGACTAGAATTGGATCCAATGTACCGGTGACACCTTTGGCATTTAATCACGTTAATTCACAACACACGTTTTCTTATTTTCCACTTGAAGTCTTTTACTGCAATACATACATCATTACAAAACATCTTAATCCATTTTCACAGACAAGATATAGTAGTCACCACATTTTTAAGGGTACAAATAATGTCCTTAATTCCGTGACATCTTGATGATCCAAATTTTGTAGTGTTCACAAAAGCAATAGCCTCACGCAGAACCTACGAGGATTTTCGGGACCCTTTTCTCAAGCATGCTTTTAGAAATACAAGTCGCGACCTAAATACAAAGGAAATCTCATGATAATACATTGATATATCACTTCTATTTCACTATTACAAAATAATGACTATATAAAAACACAAAAAAACCTCTACAAGACGGGATATAAATATACACAATAAATATGCACTATTTATGGACACAAACGCCTCGGAAAACTTCTCTCCTTAAAAAATAAGTTAAGCATACTGTATATTATCTATCAAAAATGGATTGAGATGTTTTTAATGAAATAATGAAGTATATATTTAAAGTGCAAAATAAGAACACGTGAGTTGTGTGCCTTCATATGAGTATACACGGGATCAGGAGAACGCAATTTGAACATGACTGAATCTCAGTGCCAAACTAAATACCTTTCAAGGTTACCTACGCCACCTTTGACATTAGTAGCAAGAGGAAAACAAATTATTTAGTTATATTTTTTTCCCCTTTAACAAGTCCTATTTATACAAAACATTTTTTTATGTATCGCAGGGGCAATCAAGTTACTGTAGTTTTTGTAATAAACATAAAAACTTTATTAAAAGAAAGGAGAGAAAGTCTCCCAAGAACAATACAAAGAGCAGTACAGTACATTTCAAGTTTAGCATAATAGAATCGATATACCAGTCTACAAATACAACCTTGGAATGGAAAAATGGAATAGTACATTTGAGAGAAATACATTTTCTACATCACAATGAGAAGCAGTATTGAACATCCAGTATTGAACATCCAGAGAATGACGTCAATTCATCCACGTCCAGGACAAAGTATTAAAATGATCAACCATGTCTGCTCTAAATGCCCCCAATCCTCACAAACTGCAATATTTTTAATTCTAGCAATGAGTGCAGAAACATTGAGGGATCTTCCACATAGTGGCTATAATAAAATTTGTCACCTAATAAACATATGGCACGCAATTTAGGGCAATGTACCCCAGGGACCACTTCCACTAATTAAACAATTTGTGACCAAAAATGAGCTACTACTGGACAGGACCTCTAAGTGTGGTACATTATACCTCTATTAGGAAAGACATTACAGACTTTGGAGGTCGGATAGGAAAATCCAAAAGCCACTTGCATTTTTCTAGTAGCCAGACAATAGAAAAATGGCCTAAAACATTACATGGAAAACAAACCAAAGAGATAGACAGCCAAAAGACATTTAAAAAGACATTGAAAAACTGAAGCAAGTTCAGAGAAGAGCTACCAGGATGGTGAGCAGACTGTAAAGTATGTCCTACGAGGAACGGTTAAAGGATCTGGGAATGTTTAGCTTGCAAAAATGAGGCTAAGAGGAGACTTAATAGCTGTCTACAAATTTCTGAAGGGATGTCACAGTATAGAGAGATCATCCTTATTATGATTTGCATGTGGAAACATGAGAAGAAATGGAATGAAACTGTAAGGGAGAAGATACAGATTAGATACCGTATTAGAAAAAACTTTTGATAGTGAGGGTGATCAATGAGTGGAGCAGGCTGCCACGAGAGGTGGTGAGTTCTCCTTCAATGGAAGTCTTCAGAGGCTGGACAGACCTCTGTCCGAGATGATTTAGTGAATCCTGCACTGTGTTGAGCAGGGAGTTGGACATGATGACCCTGGAGGTCCTTTCATACTCTAACATTTTATGATTCAATGATTCTAGGAACCATGCATAAATATTGGAAAATCATGGCCAAGTCATGTATGGTCACCTTAGGGTTGCATTCAATCTGGTCTGTTTTCTTTAAGAATAGAAATGCCAGCACAAGGGGAAATGAAACATTCACTAAGAAAATCCTGTTTTAAGTTTTCCCTACTCTCATTTGTAGGATTTCTTTGCTTCTTTGATAAAAAAAATAATACATGGCAGAAACAAATAGACAACAAGACATTTCTAGCTACTCCAAATCAAACTTATGACAAAATTATAATTGCTGCATGGACAAAAGCAACAAAATAATTAGTTTTGCCTTGTACATTTACAGGCCTACCAATAAATTCCTTTTTGCCTCTAAGAAACTTACAACTGTCCAACAAACTAAGACTAGAAAGATCACAGTGGAACCGAAACCTACCATAGAAAGAACAAGGCTTTGAAGAATCTAGCAGCAAAAACAACAAAACTGATATTTATATTATACAACTGCATATTTCATAAAATATTATCATAAGCAGAAGTGGATTTCAGTAATTCGCTGGCTTGTTAAATTTCTATGAGTAGCATAAGGTTTAATAGTTGTGTTTTGACACCTTATCCTGCTGGTGTCAATCAGCGCTGCCATTCACTCTCCTCGCTGCGCAACATTTTCAGATTTCTTGAAATTATTTGTTGCCTAAATAAAATTTGCAACCATAAGGCTACATTGCCACAATGAGCTCATGGTGCGTTTTTTTTTACTTTTCGTATTTGTAAGCCAAAACCAGGGTTAGGTAACAAATTCAGAAGTGGTGACGTGTTTCTATTATACTTTTCCTCAGATTGTTCCACTCCTGGTTCTGGCTTACACATACTGAGGTAAAAAAACTCACCAAATACTCAACATATGAATGTGGCCTAAAGCGACGTTCCCGTGATGAACTTTTGGTGCGTCTTTGACGCTGCATATTTTCGCTGTGTCAAAAATGCAGTGTCTTAAAGTTCCAGCAAAGGGTATGGGATTTATAGTAATCTCATGCTCAGTGTGCTTTTATTTTATTCAGAGTAAACTGACCTGTGATGCGTGTGGGCATCCACAGCATGTCAATTTCTCTTGTGGATACGCTAAGCTTTCTGTGTGGATTTTCCCCATAGACTTGCATTAGACTACGTTCACACTATCAGTATTTGGTCAGTATTTTACATCAGTATTTGTAAACCAAAACCAGGAGCGGGTGAAAAATGCAAAAGTGGTGACACGTTTCTATTAGGGTACTTTCCAACGATTAGCTTTTGGTGCGTTTTTGATGTTGCAAAACTTCTGCACCTATTATGTAAATTAGGATACTCTCGTTTTTTCTTTGCGTTTTGTGTGCATTTTTTAACATGCATTTTTATCTGGTTTTTGACGCTCCATTTTCTGTCTCTGTTTGCTGTGTCATGGTTTAAATAAAATTGGTTTGTTTTTTATACTTCCTGTTTTTTGCTTTGACAAAACTTTATTGCTATACCTAGGTGTGGATTACATGCGTGGTGTGGATTACATGAGGACGCATGTAAGTTTTTTTGCATCAGATTTTCCGCATCTAATGTAAGTCTATGGGGAAAATCCGTACAAAAAGCTCAGCGTACCCACAAGAGAAATTGACATGTTCTGATTTGAAACACGCACATCAGGTCAGTTAATGCACAGTGAGCATTAGATTACTATAAATCCCTTTCACTTTGCTAGAACTGTAAGACGCTACATTTTTGATGAATCATCCAAAATGCACCGAGAGCTCATCATTGGAACATGGCCTTTTACTTTTCCTCTGATTGCTCCACTCCTGGTTTTGGCCTACAAATACTGAGGTAAAAAACTGAAATACTCAATGTGTGCACGTGGCCTTAGACGCGGAAAATCCGTAAGAAAAAAAACGCATGTAGTCCGCACCTATGTATAGCAATGAAGTTTTGTCAAAGTCAAATACAAGGAAGTATCAAAAGCAAAGCAGCTTTACTTAAAGCATGACACACCAAAAAGACAGAAAACCTCAGCGTCAACAATGAGATAAAACAGCATGTTAAAAAAATGCACACAAAAACACTATGAAAAACTGCAAGTAACCTAACTGAACTAATAGGTGCGGAAATTCTGCAGTGTAAAAAACTGGCCATGGGAACGTAGCCTGTGGAGAAAGTAGAATTATTCTAATTTTTACCAGTTCTCCTAAGGGCGCAGGTGTCCTGGAATATTATTATTATTATTATTATACATTTTTATAGCGCCATTTATTCCATGGCGCTTTACATGTGAATACGGGGCAAATATAGACAAATACATTAAACATGATAACAAGGCACACGAGTACATAAGGAGGGAGGACCCTGCCCGCGAGGGCTCACAGTCTGCAGGGGGTGGGTGAGGATACACTAGGAGAGGGAAGAGCTGGCTGTGCGGCTGTTCAGTAGGTTGAGGATCACTGCAGGCTGTAGGCTTGTCGGAAGAGATGAGTCTTCAGGTTCTTTTTGAAGGTTTCTATGGTAGGCGCGAGTCTGATGTGTTGGGGTAGAGAGTTCCAGAGTATGGGGGAAGCACAGGAGAAGTCTTGGATGCGGTTATGGGAAGAAGAGATGAGAGAGGAGTAGAGAAGGAGGTCTTGGGAGGATCGGAGGTTGCGTGTAGGTAGGTACCGGGAGACCATGTCACAGATGTATGGAGGAGACAGGTTGTGGATGGCTTTGTATGTCAGTGTGAGGGTTTTGAACTGGAGTTCAATATATAACTGGAATATTATACTTTACATACATGTCGGCTTAAAGCACACACCAAGAGGTTAGCTAATGTCATTTTTGAAAATGACTGAATGTACATACAAATTCTGTACATCATTAATAAAATCTAGTAATAAAATAGAATAATACACATTCAGTGCATTTTTAGTACTGATGTTCTGTCAGAGGTAACCATATACCACTACTGAAGTAATGGAGGCTCTCTGTAGAATCCAGAATGGCCACACAGGTTTGAAGCCTGATGAGGTGGCTGTATTGGATTAGTAATCCACTTATAGAAGCTTTTATTTCTACACAGCAACTAACGTATCTCACATATCTTAGCAACTTGCAACCGAAATGTCTGTATGACGAGGCTGGATGCTAGGCAAGGTTTTGTAAGGATAACAGGAGACATTTTCATGGCATCCATTCTAGCAACAGACAGGAGATTCCTAACAGAATGTGGATGTAGATATGCCTATGAAACGATAATTAGACACACTGGTGGTCCGCACTGGTGACCTGGTATCGCATAGTATAGTCTGGTGATGACATGTCGGCTCATCTCCGCCGGTTGTAGCTCTGCGATCATAATTGAAATTCTATGTGAATATGGGAGTGAGTGAAAACTCTGCGTCAGGTGACTCCTACTCCCTCCATGACAGACCAAATGCAAAGCGTGTGCAAATAATATTCATGAATTATTTACCAGCCAGATACTGGAAGCAACATGAGCCTGTTCACACAACCTTTACAATGAGCTAAAAGGTAATGCTGCCCACTTAAATATGCAGCAGACGATGACAGGGGAAGATGCCCTGCACCAACTCAATTTAACGCTTTACATTGCTGAAGTGGACCAAACCACTTTGGACGTGTTAACATCGCTTCAACAAGAACTTCCGTCATTTGATATGTAAAAGTCCATTAAAGCCTCGCTTTCCGCCACCATCCCCCCAACACATTGCAGCTTTTTTTCCTTCTTTTTACTACCATTGAGCGAGTATTATAATGGACGTGTCTCATGTTTCCTAGCTGTATGCTCCGTCTGGTTAGGCTGCCTGCATCACTGTGTATAGCACTAAATTCGCTAAGGCTATTTATAGAACTGAGCGCCTCCTAAAACACGGTGACCATGGAAAAGGTGAAACCTGTAATATTTGACTCTCTCGAGCAATGAGCAGGCCAGCTGGATATGTCTCTGCAGTACCAATCGGCATTGCCACCTTCATCATCATGCAGTTTGCATGTCTTCTAGTGTGGCCCCGAATGAACAACATCCTGTTCCCTAAGCCATCATCCTGAGGTCGGTCTCCTTGGTCTGCACTTACTGCACCTCAAAGTGCAACATAATATCCACAATATCCGCCTCAATTATTTCTGCCTTTCCACCTTACATTTATGGTGGAGATCAACGAAATAGCTCTGCCCGGTACAGCATGTGCAGAATATAAAAATGCCACATCTATTCCTACTATTCCTATTTCATTTCACAAATTAAAAGATATATATATATATATATATATATATATATATATATATATCTACATGTATATATACACACATACATATATTGACACACACAAACATACACGTATATATATATATGTACACGTTACACATACACACACTGCAATTCTGTAGTATGTCTCACCAAAACATACACACATCTACATTTGCACACATTACACATACACACACACATACACACTGCTAGTCTGTTTTATGTCTCACTATATATCATTGCATCAATGTGCAAGTTACATAACATTACATGCTATATATTACATTACATAACTTGCACATTGATGCAATGACATATAGTGAGATATACACACACATATGTATACATATACATGATATATATGCACACACACACACACAGATACAAAAACTGCAAGTCTGTTGCGTCTCACCAGGTAACATGGCATTAATGTGCAAGTTACATATCATTATATTATATTATTATATATATACACACACACACACACATATATGCACTCATACATAACTGCAGAAGGATGCTGCTCCGCAGACTCTTCACCTGATTCAGGTGTGCATGCATTAAACCCACAATTCCTATGTTTCTCATGTATCCAGCATTGATTTCCAGTACAATAAAATAATATATTTCAATAGAAAACATATATGATGCTGCTACATTACCTTCTCTTTAGGATGAGACGCTCTGCAGAAGTCAACCCCAGAAAAAGCATCACATTAAATCCTGGTTAAACAGGCTCGTGGCCTAAGAAGCAGCATCCATTTCCATCTCCAGTACCTCCTCTGTGGCTTTGCTGGAATACAGACACAGCCCCTCTCGCTGGCTTCCTCCTGTATGTGTGTGTGTGTATATGTGTGTGTCTGTGATTCTGCCTCCTTCCACTGTGCTATTACATCCCATCACCCCGCTAACGGTTTCTCACATAGACACTGGCTGTGGTCCAGGGCGCACCGCAGAAATATTCGTCGCTACGAAGAGAAATAGTAGAAAGTGCTCGCCACAAGGAGATTCACACACACATAGGCAGAGCATGCCACTGGCTGCAAGGAGGGGTGAGAAAGCTGCCTCAGCCCATTGCTTTTGCCTAGGTTTTTCCTGCTGGTGCATTCCTCCCTTTTATAATGACTCACGTGCAGACAAAAACACACTTTAAATGAAAAGAGGTTGCTTGGTGATGGGGGAAGGGAAGGAGAATAGAGGAGGCTGATGCTGATCATGAGTAACCCAAGCGCCCCAGCAGGCCTGCAGTCTTCAGGCTGGGCCTGCACCGCACTCTGCAGAGCAACATCAGTGGAGAACCTGCTCGCGGGAACCTCAGCTAGAGTTACAGCAAGGCCGTCACCGCCGAGACGCCTTTATGACAATTTCTAGTTATACAGCTCTTTTACTTTTTTAAATTGTTCTTACTTATTTCATTTTAATCCTTTAAAAGAAATGAGGCAAGACAGAAATATCGTTAAATATGGTTAATACGCTTGGTAGTAACTTCTCCATCTCCAGCTAAACCCTATATTATAATCTGTCAATTTTCCAATTATCGTTTAACACAAAAACTCATTTCGATTAAAAAAATCAAATCACATTAAAGCAAATAAGTTATAGAATTTTAGTATAAGTCTTGGAGGAGGTAGGGCAAACTATCCAAAACGTCTGAGACTGAGTGAAAAGTATCTAAATAAGATTGCTACAAAGAAAAATCTATCCAATTCTAATGGTCTACATTATATTCTTTGAATTTATTATTATTATTATTATTTATTACTATAGCACCATTTATTCCATGGCGCTTTACATGTGAGGAGGGGTATACATAATAAAAACAAGTACAATAATCTTGAACAATACAAGTCACAACTGGTACAGGAAAAGAGAGGACCCTGCCCGCGAGGGCTCACAATCTGCAAATTTATTTTAGAAGTGTCTCTAATTCAGTTAATTTGAATTATTGAAGAGATACCTAGATCCTCAGCATACAGGATGCCAGTGTATGTGACAAGGTCAAGCTAGCAAGGTTAATCCAGATGCTTCCAAACCAGTGCCGGACTGGCCATCTGGCATTTCTGGCAAATGCCAGAAGGGCCTGTCTAGTAGTGGACCGCCTTGTCTGCTATGTTGTTAACATAATCAGTGCTCTCAATACACCAATACTGTTGAGTTGTGACAAAGCACAAAGTCGCTGTCTCAGTCAGTTACCCCAGCAGGCCACGGGTATCATTAGAAACATTAGTCTTGTAGTAAATCTTGCTTTCCCCCATCCAGGGTAATATTAATAATATATCCCCATCATGTGCTTGGGGGCAGTGCCAGCATGGACCTGTGTGATTTCAAATGCCAGGGCTGAATTTCAGTCTCAGTCCATACCTGTTCCAAATGTACATATATCAGCAGCATGGTTTATATCATATGGAGAGAGAGAGAGAGAGAGAGAGACATGGATCAGTCGTTCTGGTCCCTTTGCAGAGAAACAGCCGCAAAGCATGATGTTGCCACCCCCATGCATCACAGTAGGTATGGTGTTCTTTGGATGTAACTCAGCATTCTGTCTTCTCCAAAAATGACAAGTTTTGTTTCTTCCAAACAGTTCTACTTTGGTTTCATCAGACCATATGACATTCTCCCAATACACTTCTGGATAATCCATATGCTTCCTAGCAAACTTCAGACGGGCCTGGACATGTACTGGCATAAGCAGGGGGACACGTCTGGCACTGCAGGATCTGAGTCCCTGGTGGTGTAGTGTGTTACTGATGGCAGCCATTGTTACCTTGGTCTCAGCTCTGCGCAGGTCATTCACTAGGTCCCCCCATGTGGTTCTGGGATTTTTGCTCACCATTCTTGTGATAATTTTGACCCCACTGGGTGAGATCTTGGGTGAGGTCCCAGATCGAAGGAGATTATCAGTGGTCTTGTATGTCTTCCATTTTCTTATTATTGCTCCCACAGTTGATGTCACCAAGCTGCTTGCCAATTGCAGATTCAGCCTTCCCAGCCTGGTACAGGGTGACAATTTTGCTTCTGGTGTCTGTCGACAGCTCTTTGGTCTTCACCATAGTGGATTTTGGAGTGTGACTGTTTGAGATTGTGGACAGGTGACTTTTATACTGATAACAAATTCAAACAGGTGCAATACTACGGGTAATGAGTGGAGGACAGAGGAGCCTCTTAAAGAAGAAGTTACAGGTGTGTGAGAGCCAGAAATCTTGCATGCTTTTAGGTGACCAAATACTTATTTTCCACAATAATTTGCAAAATAAATCTTGCCAAATCAGAAAAGGTGATTTTCTTGATGCAAAACACGCGTCGGGTACATTTTCTTTGCTAAGTTGTGCTCCATGCCATTGTGCATTACTATCATTATGTGTACTCTTATGTGATATACATTGCTCATTATGCTCATGTAGATATTCTAGATACAACAAGTAGTAAAGAACGTGTAAACTAATGCCTGTCCATAAACCATGGTAATAATAATAAAAATAATGATATAATTCATACAAATTCAGTTCTCTGTAGTTTTAATAACAGTTTATCTTGTGCTGTTCTGTACAATTATCAAGGTCAGGGTTGCCAACCTAAGTTTTTTTTTCTGGACAATTTAGCTAAATATCAGAGTCAAAAAAAGTTTTTGATTTTTATGGACTGTCCAGGAATTTCTGAACATTTGGCGACACTGAAGGCCATATTTATATAAATTTGTTATCTAATCTTATACTTCTACAAATATTGTTTTAACATTAGGCCAGAGCTGCTTATTTCTGAATAAATCTTATAAAAGGTGTCCACTGACCATGTTTTTTTTGTCATAAACAATAAGAACTAAGCTTATAAAAATGCAGTTTTTTTAAGTTGTGACAAAGCTGTGTAAAAATTATAAACTGAATAAGGATTCTTAAAGGGGTATTCCCATCTCCAAGATCTTATCCCAATATGTGGTAGGTGTATTAATAATAATTTTAGCAAATACCTCCAATTAGAAATGTAGTGTAGTTCTTCCGATGTTCTATGCTGCTTACTCCATGTTCAGGTCAAAGCAGTAGCTTATGTTTCAATGTTTACCACAATTCTTATAGCAACAGTTAGTTAGTTGTTAGTGGTAGTAATTATGGATATCTAACCTACTGTAATGCCCTGCACATGGGGTAAGAAACATAGCAAATTAGAAGACCTATACTACATTTCTAATTGAAGGCATTTGCTAATATTATTATTATTACACCTACTACATATTGGGATAGAATTTTGAAGATGGGAATACCCCTTTAAGCCTCTTTCAGACATCAGTGATTTTCCTTGTACCCAAAAAACAGACTGATTCTCATCAGTGTTTTGGATCAGATTTTGATGTGTTTTTCAGTCTGTCAGTTTTCATCATCACGGTTTCATATTTTTTTGGGTGAAAACTTCCATCAAACAAACATGAAAATTAAGACAGCATACAGATGGCATCCAAGTACTGTTTAATTTCAATTTTTTAATGGATCAATACATTTTCCTTTGGTGAGTTTGATTTGCTGCTCACATCAAAACTGGAAATGTTTCAGTGTTTTGGTGTGGAGCCCTCAGTCTGGAAAAGTACACGGACATGTGAACATCTCCATAAACTATAATGGGTTTATAATACAAGTAGAACGTTAGCTAGGGTTTCAGCACAAGGGAGGCAAAACATCTGAGTGAGACCCTAATTAGGTAGCCATGTTTACACTACCGTGGCCCACCATAATCGTGGGTATAATGGAAACCTAAGCAGAGGACCATGCTGTTGCTGAAAATAAATCACTATGTAAATGCCAAGACTGATATTACCGCCATATGGTGACTGTAAAGTGGTAGATATCTATTCTGCAGATCATGCAAGTGATTACAGTACAGTTTACATAATGACTTACGTTCTTTCTGATTGAGTGGTTCACGTTTCACACCTTTTGCATCTGGCCCAGACCGCCATGACTTCTTCCAGCCCTGACTTGCATGCAGACTTTACAACAAAGACACATTTGGCTTTTCACATTTCCATTACCACAAACCCAATGCTGAACATTTTACTGCCATATTTAACCCTATTATTGCACTTGCTGTGTGGCATGAAAATAGTGCACCACATATTAATGCTTAGCACTGTACCCCATTCAGAGTAAAACGCCTCTTTTGTGCCCTTTAGATGGTAAAATAGCCTCTGGAAAATTTGAATGCCCTCTGAAAGTGCTCTAGATTTTGCCCCTTAGAAAATAATAATGTGCCTTTTAGACAGTCATGATACCTAGAGTGCTCCTATAACAATAATATTTATATTGTACCCTCAATATACAGTAATAAAGTCTTCATTACCCCAATGTACAGTAATAAAGTCTCACGGGTCCTTCTTTGTACAGTTTTTCTATACACAGTATTATGTCCCCACATCTCCTTTATATATAGTATACTGTCCCCACTGGTCTCTTATACACAATATGATGGCCCCCACTGCTCCCCTATACATAGGAAGATGTCCCCACTACTCCCTATATACAGTATGATGTTCCTACAGCTCTCTATGCACAGTATGATGGTCCCTATACACAGTGTGTTGACCCCTATGACCCCTATACACAGTATGATAGCCCTCAATGCGCCCCTATGCACATTATATTGCCCCCACACTGCATGATGGCTCCAACAGTAGTTATTTCACAGTATAATGCTCATCAAAGCCCCCCTATAAATAGTATAATACTCCAAGAAAACCCTATACACAGTATAATGCCACAAAGCTTTCCTATACACTGTATGATGACCCCCACAGTAGTGCCCATATTGTTTGATGCCCACACCGTCCCTCTACATGGACTAATATAATAAAAAAAATATAATCGTCTATCTCTTTATACCGGTGAGTCCGCTGGCAAACAGTGCGGGCAGAAGAATGAGTTGAGGCCATTGCTCTAGGGCAGTGTTCCCCAACTCCGGTCCTCAAGAGCCACCAACAGGTCATGTTTTCAGGATTTCCTTATTATTCCACAGGTGATTGAATGCTTGCTTGTCCATCTGATGCAATTATCACCTGTGCAATACTAAGGAAATCCTGAAAACATGACCTGTTTGTGGCTCTTGAGGACTGGAGTTAAGGAACACTGATCTATGGTATGCACAGGATTTCATGCAGGAGTACCAGCATGGTGACATCATCTCGTCGGTCTGCTTCTGCCTGAGACTCGTCCAACATGTCACCCAGCCATTTTGTACACTACAAACCTAAAGCAACCTGTGGCCTACAGAACAGAGAGCAGTAAGGCAGGGAGACCATGCATTCCGGCTCTACCACAGTGTTTAACTCTATTGACTTGTGTTTGCTCCGAGTGAGGGGCCCGGGGCATCTATCCTCAAGGGTTGCTACACTACTGGGTACGAGTACAAGTTCTATCTATAAAAAAACACAGATACAACTAAATTGTGAAAGAATGATGCTTCAATAAGGCCTTATATGCACCATTATTTTCTGTATTTTTGGACTTGAAGGGGTCACTAGGCAGGTTTGGATGTAAATGGTACTTCAGTTCTGCTAGTAGCTATACAAAATGTCGACAGGCTGAAGTGACTGCCATGGGGACGGAGAAAAATTAATCTACTTACCATAATTTACATATGTTTGTGATTCTGTCCATTTATTATGGTTTATAGAGATGAGCAAATTGATTTAAGACAAATCAAATTTGCCCTTAATTTTACAAAAAAATCAGATTGGCCAAAGCTTTGGATGAATTTGGCAAAATGACCTCTGGTTGCAATTTTCTTGGATTTTAGAGGTCGGGGAGAGGTAAAAAAAAATCTTATATTCCACTCTTCATGGCCCGCCCACTTGGCCTCTGGTACTTTTGCCTTCAATTGATGACAGGTCGAGTTAGTGCTGTGGGGCCTAGTAAATGGAAGACCTGGCAATAAATCGCTAGTTGTTCGGAAGCAAGAAGATGGGAGAGTTGACTGTAGAACCTTTAACTTTTTCCCTGTCCATGCAATTTGGATTGAATTTATTTAATATGAATCCAATTTACCCTCTAAATTGAGTTGACTCTACTTTAGTAAGTAGCAATAATGTTAATAAGGGTTCTGCATGTATGTTATTAGTGCTTGTGCACCTTTAAACCCTTACTTTGGGGGCTTTACATTTGTGTCATACAGTAAGTTATATTGACTGATCCATTAGTTTACGTTTTTTTTATATGAACAAAAAACATATGGAAAAGTGCGGTAACTATTATTTAGGTGAAACTATGGTAACTACAATCTTACAAAATAGCATTTTTTTCTCTAAACAGGAACATGGGCCAAGTAAAACTGTTCACTATTGGTCAGACCATGACTAGGATGTAATCCAGACACTTCCGCAATGATTTCACTGTAGACATGACATCACGCGGATTCTAAAAAAGTCACACACATGAAAATTAAATTGACCCAACAAACAAGAGGAATCTGTACTAGCAACCTGCATAAGCGAGAAAAGCCAGAGGTATGCAACAATAGCAAGGATCCCGGGATTCCAGAAAAGGGTCAACTGTGACTATGGAAGGGATGATCCCCTGGGGCATCAGGGAACTAAAGGGTTGTGAATACTTCCATTTTCTTCACAGCATATGGAGTCAAGATAAAGTTATGTCTTCAATTATGCTGGCAGCAGGAAAAGGAGCTGGCAGCTCGATGCTGAGTCAGTGAAAAGTCCAAGCGAAAAGAAGTCAAGAAAGGAAACAAATCGATAGAACCTGCCCTGTATGTGCTTCAGTTTCCTAGGCGGCGATTCTTTGGCTTTTTTTTTAAAAGACGATGACGTTGCCAAAATGTTACAATAACATCTTTCAGCCGTGTTTCCCTTCACACGGAAAATAATAATCCAATGTTTCCCTTAATGCTTTACATATGACCATTATTATGGCAAATTAATACACGTCGCTCAATGGTAAAAGGGAACATTCACATCCTTATGTTAGGAACTAGAAATGTAGTCATGTTAATAATTAATTCTTTGTATTTTTTTGACCAAATATTTATACAGGCAGTAGGTAGGGATCGCTGCTACAAGCTATAAAGTGTCACCCTGCCTATTCTGCACTTTTTCTCTAATTCACAGATTCGATCCCAACTGAAACGTGCCATCCTCTCCTGTGCTTCCCTTCTCTTCTGTACTCTCTCCATATTTCTACCTGACGTTCTCTAATGTTCTAGATTGACAGCTTTCACAAAGTGCATATTTGTACCATATAATGTATCACAATATGACCAACAGCCAATTACATAGACCTAATTGCAATACACATTTTCTACAAATAATAATAATAATAATAATAATAATAATATCTGGAGTATTTCTCATTTTGCAAAATAGGGTCATAACTGGCGCCAAAGATAATTTGTGCAAGGAGCTGCCAACATTTTTATCAGTAACGTTCCAGGTCACTGTTATCATGGCATAAACTATACAACAAACAGTACAGAGTCTATAAAAACATTGGGAAAACTAAAATAAAATACCCCCATCCTTTCTTTTCCTAAATAACAGCACCATCTACAGGTGGGAAGTGGAAGGTGTTTATAACACATGTAAAGATTGATGTATGATTTCTGAAATGTATATTTCCTAAACTTCAAAAACAGGAAAACGTGCAAGCCTGATGAAGTATGTAAGAAGGCTTAAGTTCTAGGGAATGATTTTTCCTGCAAAACAGTAAACCTTTCGTTTAACCCATTCTACTAACCAGCAGGCAAAAAAGTAACACTATTGTGAAAACTGATGGTCTGGTCTCCTGAACTACATGTCTCAAACTGGTAACAAGCCCTATTCATTTACAATAAGCTCAGATCAGTGTCCGGCCCAGAGATCTTAACAGCTCATTTACATATTGAGAAAAATGTGGATTTCTCTGGAATAATATAATAGATTGCAGATTTCAAGGTACCATCTTATTGACCTGAATGATCATATAGACAGTTTAGGAAAGTTGATCCTACTGATAGATTCCCTTTAAACATGTAAGACTCAATCTCTAGATGTGATATAGGGGGGACTAACCAGTGAGAGCCTAATCAACAGATTTTGATCATGTATGTTCAAGCACTACTCTTTTTTCAGCTGCTTCAATGCACCTCATGGAAAGCTGAGTAGGTCAAGAGACTCAACTCTGGGTTCCTATGCTTTGACCTCCACTAGTCTAAGATATATGATGTGTATACATCTATATATATATATATATATATATATATATACATATATATCCTTACTAAATTCCATGATATTGTCAAGCACGCAGGTGACACACGTTGTTCGTGGACCCACTGTGCCACAGCCCCAGGCTTACCTAGGAAGGGTGTAGCTAAGCAGCTACCTCATTTTTCACTGGTGCTCCTGATGGTGGAGTCAGGCATTAGCTGCAGGTAGTCGCCAGGTATCACCCGTAGGCAGTCCCCATTACTGCAGCTGCTGACCCCAGAGGTCAGCTTCACAGATACAGACTGGTCTCGGAGTAACTGGAAGGAGAGAGTTCGAACTCTGTTCAGATTATACAGGTTCTGGATCCTTGGGCAGAATGGATACTGACATAGTCACAGACAAGGCTAGATTCGGATATTGGACCAGGCTCCGACAGTACAGACTCTTTAACACTAACCAGAATTGACACAGGTACAGGACCAAGTATTGACAGAATGATTACAGGGTTCAGGAACCGCTGGTTCTCTTTCAGGGCTCAGGGACTGCCGGTGTGGCTTCAGGGTTCAGGTACAGCCGGTGCGCTTTCCAGCTCAAGGGACAGCCAGGTGCATTTTCAAGCTACAGGAACTGTCGAGTGCAGCTTCAGGTTCAAGGGACCTCCGGGTGCAGGTTCAAGTTCAGGCCCTGGTCACACAAGGATCAGGGGTGAAGGTTCAGGTTCTGGCCACACAATGACCAGGGGTTCAGGGACTGGCCACACGAGGACCAGGGTCAACTACACGGGATGCTAGGATGGGGGCCCTGTCAACATACAGTTGCAAACACTACACAAGGAACTAAAGAGGTTGCTCAGACACCTCCCTACTGAGGAGGGTACCTTTTATACAAGATGCCTCCCAGCTATTGGCTGCAGACATTTTCAAAGTGCGTAGGCTGCCCCTTTAAGAACAGGAGAGAGTGCGCACTAGGTACGCCGCTGAGAATCCTGAGCAAAGTGCACAGACCTGGAAACAGGAGACAGGGAGCTCGTGGTGTGGTCAGGGTGGCAGATATGTTGGTGTCCCTGCATTAAATGGGAAGAAGGATTACCCAGGTGTGCCGGCAATAGCGCTACAAACATTCCCTATCATTGGAACCAATGCAAGTGAATAGAGTAATTGATAGAATAATGAATATGCTGCAAATTTTAAAATCTCAATATTTTGATCAGGAGTGAGGCTAATACTCATGAGGAGCTGCTGGCACATATGTGGCAGAAATCCATGTATAAACCTGAGATTTCTGCTACAGACCGTATCCCGAATGTGTAAACTTAACCTAACTGTCACGGTTTTAACATTGACTGTGCCCAAAGAACACTGTGAGTGACCGCTCAGCCCCCTATGAGATCTGGAGTGTCCTGGACTTTCAGTTTTGTGAGCGACAGTCTAGTTATCCAATCTTGTCCTAGGTCGTGCTGGGTTGTAAACAGTTTGATTGACAGCCCTGCTGCTCAATCTGGTTTAGTATGCCGGTGTTTCCTCAGGTGCCTCCCATCCCTAATCATTTGCATGGTATTTAACTGGCTAGCTGCTAGTAGTCTGTGTCAGTTGTAGATTTTCTTTAGGTAGGTGAGTTTGTTTGCTCTTTGCCTGACTCTGATCCTGATAACTATGGATTTTGTTATGACTAGTCTTTTAGATTTCCCCTTCTGCTTTTGACATACCCTCCTGGCATTTGACCCTAGACTGTTACCTGAGCACATTTTTGTATCACCCCCGTGTACTACAAGTCTTCCTGGCATCTGACCTCAGACCTAGGAACAGACTGCTGATCACCCGATGAACGAGCAGGCTTAAAAATAATTTCATTGCTCTCGGTAGCACACTGTCCCATGTTAATAGGACTGGTGATAACTCTTCTGGAGTGGGCCAAAGTACCGGTCGAGAGGGGCAGAAGTCTTATTGGCAGTTACAGGAATCATTTGATTGCACTGATTGCCTCAAAAGGTTGTGCAACAAAATATTAAGTTAAGGGTACCATCCAGTGGCATAACTTGAAACTCATGCGCCCCGATGCGAAAGCTCCAACGAGACCCCCAAATATTTTAAATCTGTAATAGCAATAGTCTTTTTCTATAGGCTAAAGGGACTTTTAGGGCCCCCTAGGCTCCAGGGCCCAGATGCGATTGCAACCCCTGCACCTGTTGCAGTACAAAGTTGCCTTTTTTACAAGCATTTTACTATTGTTACCATTTATGATAAGATTAACCTTTTAATGGCTGACCATACACCGTGCAATAATTGGTCTGATAATTGAATCGAATATTGATAACTTTTGTCACATATTTTAAGTTCAACTATTTATTTAAAGTCTTTTTTTTTATTGTAAAATAATAACAGTTATGTGAAACCTGGACCCTACCTACACACCTATCCTTTGGGGATTAGGGAAAGGGAGTTGAGTTTTTTTATTTTTATGATTTTTTAAATTACATTTTTCGAAAATGATGTTCCAATATTGCATTTCCCATTCTCGATGATAGTGTCTTGAATATCCTGCACTCTTTTCAGTCATACGATAATAATAGAATTTGGACTTAGATTGCGTAGGACTCTGAACCGCATAGTAAATTGTTTTGCTCATAAGTCGTACCTTCCACTTATCAAACAGCGGCCTGCTGAGAATAGCTCCGTATAAGAGATTATGTGTGGGCAATCAAAATGAAATCTGTGTTGGTTAAGACACGGCTCTCTCTAAAATAAACATATTTCCGACTATACCATGTTTGAAGTGGGGCACTCAATCACCACAGTGCCAATCATCCTGGGAGAAGCTGCTTTATGAGGATATTTAGGAATCTCTGTGATATGGATGTATGTGCTTAGATGAAATTCTTGAGCAAATCACATTTCAGCTAGCCACTGTTTGCAAAAGCTATTTGGAACTTTAGTGGAATCAGTATGGCGGCATCAGTCAGTAACAAGCTTCAAGTTGATTTTCACACATATTTTAAGACACTTTTTGTTTAGTAAGAGGTAAATTGTAAAGTTGCTTGCTTGTACAAGAAATTTATAACATTACCTGTCAGCAGGTTTTTGCTATGTAATCTGACAGCAGCATGATTTAGGGACCGAGACTCTGAGTCCAGCGATGTATCACTTAGTATACTGAGTGTAGCAGTGAAAGCTATAATCACAGTTCTCTCAGCTGCAGATTTAGCAAAGCTCAGCATGTTGGGCCTTGAGTAACCCCGCCCACATCACTGATTGGCAGCTTGCTTTGTTCATTGTACAAAGACAGAAAGTTGCTAATCATTGACAGGGTTGTGGTTGGACTAGGAGGCACTGGCTTCTGCTGTATATATAATCTTCTGGTGATAAAACACTGATTGTATTGAAACAACAAAAACACGGCTTAGTAAGTGACACACCACTGGAATAAGGGTCTCAGTCCCTGCATTATGGTGCTCTCAGAATACGCAGCAAAACCTGATGACGGATTCCCTTTAATAAGATGAGACAACCCCTTTAAAGTAAACTGTTAAAAAAAGCAAACTAAAACACCACAAAATATTCTGCAAAATCAAATGTGTGAATCTGATGTAAAGCATTATATTGCCTTTAGTTGCAGTAATAGAAAAGTGCTGCCTTCACCAATGTGACGCTAGTCACTTCTCATGGCCAAGCCATGAGTCAGACTGGTAAAGGAGTCCAAGGTCAGAAGCCAGGAGGGTACGTCATAAACAGAAGGAAGAGACAAAAGCATGGTCAGACAATGTTCCAATGTCAGAATACCAGGAGGATAACGGATCAGAGCAGAAGGGGTTAAACAAAAAGATGGTCAGAATGAGGTCCAAGGTCAGGCAATGAAAGATCTAGCATACAGAACTCAAGGCACAGAGAGAACAAACCTCACTAGCTAGACCTCTGGCAGAGGTCTGGGAGAAGCAGCTCAGTTAAGTAGCATGGCAATCACCTGGGATAACGAACACTTGGAGACAGCCGACATCTCCCAGTCTCAGATTGGATAGTTGAGCTGTCAATCCACATATTGACAGCTCAGCACGCCCCTGTACTAGATTGGATGACTGAGTTGTCAATCAAAATACTGACAGCTTCAGCACACCTCTGTACTGGATTGGACAGCCGTGCTGTCAGTAACTGCATCCCAGACACACTGAGGGGTGGATCCATGACAACCATATTGTACAGTGGCATTTGTGTTCAGTTGTGCAATTTGTTTGCTGAAGACGCGCTGCCTTTCTATGATTGTGGCAGCGTTTCATTGAAAAGTAACAATCATCCCACCAGATATTGGCATATGATGGCGCTGCACTTGTGTGCTCACTATTATAAATTTGACCCTGCAATGTGGCATTTCAAATAGCAGTGACCTGTATGAAATGCACTTTCAAGAAGGAATAAGCTGGTGTAGATCGAATTATTGTTTGGTGTACTGCTGCACTATTATCCATATAACAACAGTAAGAAATTAGGGAGTTCTCTTCTGGGATCATGAATCATAAACCAAACGAAATCAGCAAAATTAGAAGTTTCCTTTATAGTCTCAGATTCCTGTGGTTCGACTGTCTTGAGGTGTTTGCATCAATTGGTTTGTTTTTGTGGGAATCGCAAGCTACTATGTACAAAAGCACCAAAGTGGAACATTCATTATATGACCAGCGACTTCTCCCTACATAATTCTGTGAAGAAGTCTGTACACCAAATATATCGATGAGTTACTGAACGCATGAATGGGAGGTAAAGCTCTTACAGTGGTAATTCTGAAGACTTCCCGTCATTGTAAGATGAATAAATATATGACAAATCTTACTCTTTATAAACAACAAAACAGAAATTATGAAAGAAAAAGTGTATTCAAAACAAGAGAACTGATGCTATATGCTGATGATTAAGTCTGGTATTTCCGGTATTTGCCAGAGGCTCCACATGTAGCCTGTCAAAACCTGATCATTTAAGATCTCTCACTGTTTTAGCCTTTTAACCCCACAAATCTTTTTTGCTTTCGTATCTTTATGTGTGGTTTTACGAGCTCATAGTAAATGACATAGAGAGTGAGTTGTTCCTTCTCAATAAGCAAGCACCTGTATTTCTCTCATTTTCTTAAGAACATACAGAGCTCAAGTTTATAAAAGGAATATTGCCACTTTGGACATTTATGGCACATCCACGGGATATGCCCGCAATAAGCTAATATTATTTTTTACCTATTTTAATTTTACATTTGTATTTTTCATACCTGGGCTGGATATAGTTTTACATGCCATTTTACACATTAGCTTTATATGATAATCATACATGAATATGGTGCTTAACTGTATAAGTGTGATTTTCAGTATATTGTCAGACTTACAGAACATCTATATAAAAATGACCATATTGTCATAGCTGTTCATTTCCAAATAAAGTGGTTATTCTTTTAACACTCTGAAAGTAGGAACAATATTTATCATATTTATTCAATTTTTTACACAGTTGGGTATACATACTTTTGTCCACACTCAGTATCTCCTATTTTTCCTTACAATAGATCATATAGATAAACGGCTGCCCACTCTCCCTTAGTCCCACAAGCTCGCTGTCTCGGGGTAATCCTTGACACTGATCTCTCCTTCAAACTGCATATCCAAGCCCTTTCCACTTCCTGCCGCCTTCAACTCAAAAATATTTCACGGATCCGTACATTCCTAAACCAAGAATCTGCAAAAACCCTAGTCCATGCTCTCATCATCTCCCGCCTCAACTACTGCAACCTCCTGCTCTGTGGCCTCCCCTCGAGCACTTTCGCACCCCTCCAATCTATTCTAAACTCAGTTGCCCGACTAATCCACCTGTCCCCGCGCTATTCCCCGGGCTCTCCCCTCAGTCAATCCCTTCACTGGCTCCCCATTACCTAGAGACTCCAGTACAAAAGCATATCCATGACATACAAAGCCATCCACAACCTGTCTCCTCCATACATCTGTGACCTCGTCTCCCGGTACTTTCCTGCACGCAACCTCCGATCCTCACAAGATCTCCTTCTCTACTCCCCTCTTATCTCCTCTTCCCACAATCGCATGCAAGATTTCTCTCGCGCATCACCCCCACTCTGGAATTCTCTACCACAACATATCAGACTCTCACCTACCATCAAAACCTTCAAAAAGAACCTGAAGACCTACCTCTTCCAGCAAGCCTACAACCTGCAGTAACCACCGATCGACCAAACCACTTCACGACTAGCTCTATCCTCACCTACTGTATCCTCACCCATCCCTTGTAGATTGTGAGCCCTCGCGGGCAGGGTCCTCTCTCCTCCTGTACCAGTTGTGACTTGTATTGTTCAAGATTATTGTACCTGTTTTTATTATGTATACCCCTCCTCACATGTAAAGCGCCATAAAATAAATGGTGCTATAATAATAATAAATAATAATAATAATAATAGATCTGTATGATATGCCATAAATGTCTGATAGGGCAGCATGGTGGCTCGGTGGTTAGCATTGTAGCTTTGCAGCAGTGGGCTCCTGGGTTCAAATCCCACCAAGGACAACATCTGTTTGTACAGTATGTTCTCCCCGTGTTTGCGTGGGTTTCCTCCGGGTTCTTTGGTTTCCTCCCACACTCCAAAGACATACTGATAGGGAATCAAGATTGTGAGCTCCAATGGAGTAAGTAATTGAGACGATGATGTCTGTAAAGTGCTGTGGAATATGACGGTGCTATATAAATTAGTACCGTAAATTAACAGAAGTGGGCATCACTTTTGACATGTGATTTGTTTGTGGAGAATAGAGGTTTCTCAACTTCTGGTTGCTGTTGGATGTGCAACTGTTTCCATAACTCCTATATAGTTGAATAGAAAAAATAGCTACTCATTCTATTACTGTGGGTCCAGAAGGGATTGCCAGAGGGTGATAAGGCAACAGTTAATGAAGAAACAATGCCAGCCAATTTCACTTCTATGAGTGAAATTCTTAGCATTTGCAATGGTAGGACACTCTGATTGCACTGGTTGAAGTCTCCACATACTGCAAAAGGAATGGTTTGTCCAGTCTGCAACCGACCAAAGAAGCACAGCAGAAAAATTACAGTCTCTGGTGGTAATCACTCCTTTTATAACTAGCATCTATCTATCTCTCTATCTAATCTGAAATACTGATTCTAAATATACCGATTCTAAATATACTGATCTATTTTAATTTCCTAAAAGAAGAGTCATTGTACATGATTCTTGTTTTGATCCCATGGGTTTAGCTTAGTCTCCAGAGTCTTCGTGGGCATTTCCTGTAACCTTTCAGTACATAAATAGAAAGTTATATCTAAAATAAGAAATAGCTTCCTATTCTGGTTTGGCTCAGCTCAACCCTATATGTAAAAATACACAAAGAAAAACCTTGCGGTCTATAGCTATCACTGGACTCTCCTAAGTCCTATTTTGCATACTTGACTGGGAGCACATGTAGTGTAGGCCTTAGGACTTTGATTCTCTGGGTATACCCTGCATTGCTCTGCTCTGCCCCACAAAAACCCATATTGACTCTTTCCCTGACAATGGTAGTACTGAAACTTTGGCCTTAAATTTCACTATTTTCTCCATTTCCGTTACAAGTCGTTTAGTTAAGAATCTTACTTTGATCTCCTTGGTATAACTGGAGGATGGAACTACCTCTATTGTCAGAGGACTTACTATCAACAGTTTTATGATCACATAATTCCCTTTAAAATCATAGAAGTATACAGGCAATTTAGCCCCTAAATCTTAGGGGAATATCTAGCACTCTATCCCTTTAGAGGTATTTTGCAACCTCCACATAATAAGTTAATAGGAGGACATTGTCTAAATACTTATAGAAGTGTCCAGGCAGTTAAAATTCCAGGCAAAATGGGAACCTCTAGCTCCCTGTCCCTTAAGAAACCTTATGCGACCAAAAAAAAAGGGGGTAGAGGTAGTCCCATCTTTCCATAATCCCCTGAGCAGATCAAGATAAGACCCTTGACTAACCATTTTGTGAAGGAAACAGGTTGTCTGGGTTGGAGTCAAAATTGGGCTTTTGAGGGTCAGTACAGAGCAATAGAGAGTGCAAGAGAATTAAAATAGAATGTTGACCTGCTACATCAAGGATCTAGGACCCTAGCTACCAACATAAATGATGTGCTCCCAACTGTCTAGTATGCCACAAACTAGGTGACACTGAACCATTTCTTATATATGCATTGTTGGATAAACTTTTGGATGGTCATTCTTCCATTGCTTAAGGATCAAGTAGACGAGTAGCCACAAATGTTTCACGGTTCATGGACTTATATGCATATGAAATCAACATAAAATTTCACAATTTATATTAATTTGCTGGTCACCACTGCTGCTTTCAGTAACCCTGTCTCTAATTTTAGAGAAGTATTATTGTGTCTAGGTAGGGAAAGAACCTGCACAGAACAATAACGTGCAGGAGAGGGTAGATTGGTTGCTAGTCTACCCTTCATTGCTTTGTTATTAGCATAAAGACATGATTTCTACATTGATTCTAAAAATAATCACCTTCGCTTTACAATTACATGTTCTGAAAATTAAGCTGCATAAAATAAATTACCTACGAATATATTACAATGGGAAGTAATCACTGTGAAAGGAATCATTTTACTTTAAATGATGATAATCAGAAAATGGCCTGTTGTTTAAATCAGTTTTTGATGTTAAATGTACTTTTTCATTTTTTTGACAATGTTTAATTTCATTTTTCAAATCACCATATAAAAAAATCTTGCAATTTTCACAATTGACACTAGGCTTAAAATTAGACTCTTGCTTCCTGCTGGACACATGTACATTAGAAGCAATATACTGGTGTAGACCCTATACCAGGCCTGGGCAAAGTGCGGCCCAGTGCTGCACACGTGGGGCAACATGGTGCTGTACACGTGGGGCGACATGGTGCTGCACACGTGGGGCGACATGGTGCTGCACATGGGGGTGACAGTGCTGCATATGGGGGCGACATGTGGCGCATGGTGCTGTACACGTGGGGCGACATGGTGCTGCACACGTGGGGCGACATGGTGCTGTACACGTGGGGCGACATGGTGCTGTACACGTGGGGCGACATGGTGCTGCACACGTGGGGCGACATGGTGCTGTACACGTGGGGCGACATGGTGCTGCACACGTGGGGCGACATGGTGCTGTACACGTGGGGCGACATGGTGCTGCACACGTGGGGCGACATGGTGCTGCACACGTGGGGCGACATGGTGCTGTACACGTGGGGCGACATGGTGCTGTACACGTGGGGCGACATGGTGCTGTACACGTGGGGCGACATGGTGCTGTACACGTGGGGCGACATGGTGCTGCACACGTGGGGCGACATGGTGCTGCACACGTGGGGCGACATGGTGCTGAACACGTGGGGCGACATGGTGCTGCACACGTGGGACGACATGGTGCTGCACACGTGGGGCGACATGGTGCTGTACACATGGGGCGACATGGTGCTGCACATGGGGTTGACAGTGCTGGATATGGGGGTGACTTGTGGCGCATGGTGCTGCATATGGAGGCGACATGCTTCACATGGGAAGACTATGGGGGCGACATGCATTGTATATAGGGAGGCTGTGTGAGGCTCATGCTGTATATAGGAGGCTGTGTGGGGATCATGCAGTATATGGGAAGGCTGGGTGGGGCTCATGCAGTATATAGGGAGGCTGTGTGAGGCTCATGCTGTATATAGGAGGCTGTGTGGGGATCATGCAGTATATGGGAAGGCTGGGTGGGGCTCATGCAGTATATAGGGAGGCTGTGTGGGGATCATGCTGTATATAGGGAGGCTGTGTGGGGATCATGCAGTATATAGGGAGGCTGTGTGGGGATCATGCAGTATATGGGGAGGCTGGGTGGGGCTCATGCAGTATATAGGGAGGCTTTGTGGGGCTCATGCAGTATATAGGGAGGCTGTGTGGGGATCATGCTGTATATAGGGAGCTATGTGGGGCTCATGCCGTATATAGGGAGGCTGTGTGGGGCTCATGCAGTATATAGGGAGGCTATGTGGGGCTCATGCCGTATATAGGGAGGCTGTGTGGGGATCATGCAGTATATAGGGAGGCTGTGTGGGGATCATGCAGTATATGGGGAGGCTGGGTGGGGCTCATGCAGTATATAGGGAGGCTTTGTGGGGCTCATGCAGTATATAGGGAGGCTGTGTGGGGATCATGCTGTATATAGGGAGCTATGTGGGGCTCATGCCGTATATAGGGAGGCTGTGTGGGGCTCATGCAGTGCATATAGGGAGGCTGTGTGAGGCTCATGCAGTGTATATAGGAAGGCTGTGTGGGAATCATGCTGTATATAGTGAGGCTGTGTGGTGCTCATGCAGTGTATATAGGGAGGCTGTGTGAGGCTCATGCAGTGTATATTGGGAGGCTGTGTGGGGCTCATGCAGTGTATATAGGGAGGCTGTGTGAGGCTCATGCAGTGTATATAGGAAGGCTGTGTGGGAATCATGCTGTATATAGTGAGGCTGTGTGGTGCTCATGCAGTGTATAGGGAGGCTGTGTGGGGATCACACAGTGTATATAGGGAGGCTGTGTGAGGCTCATGCAGTGTATATAGGGAGGCTGTGTGGGGCTCATGCAGTGTATATAGGGAGGCTGTGTGGGGCTCATGCAGTGTATATAGGGAGGCTGTGTGGGGGCTCATGCAGTATATAGGGAGGCTATGTGGGGCCCATGCAGTGTATATAGGGAGGCTGAGTGGGGCCCATGCAGTGTATATAGGGAGGCTGTGTGGGGGCTCATGCAGTATATAGGGAGGCTGTGTGGGGCTCATGCTGTATATAAGGAGGCTGTGTGGGGCTCATGCAGTGTATATAGGGAGGCTGTGTGGAGCTCATGCAGTATATAGGGAGGCTGTGTAGGGATCATGCTGTATATAGTGAGGCTGTGTGGGGCTCATGCAGTATATATAGGGAGGCTGTGTGGGGCTCATGCAGTATATAGGGAGGCTGTGTGGGGATCATGCTGTATATAGAGAGGCTGTGTGGGGCTCATGCAGTGTATATATGGAGGCTGTGTGGGGATCATGCTGTATATAGTGAGGCTGTGTGGGCTCATGCAGTGTATATAGGGAGGCTGTGTGGAGCTCATGCAGTATATAGGGAGGCTGTGTGGGGATCATGCTGTATATAGTGAGGCTGTGTGGGCTCATGCAGTGTATATATGGAGGCTGTGTGGGGATCATGCTGTATATAGTGAGGCTGTGTGGGCTCATGCAGTGTATATAGGGAGGCTGTGTGGGGCTCATGCAGTGTATGTAGGGAGGCTATGTGGGGCTCATGCAGTATATAGGGAGGCTGTGTGGGGATCATGCTGTATATAGTGAGGCTGTGTGGGCTCATGCAGTGTATATAGGGAGGCTGTGTGGAGCTCATTCAGTATATAGGGAGGCTGTGTGGGGATCATGCTGTATATAGTGAGGCTGTGTGGGCTCATGCAGTGTATATAGGGAGGCTGTGTGGGGCTCATGCAGTGTATATAGGGAGGCTGTGTGGGCTCATGCAGTGTATATAGGGAGGCTGTGTGGAGCTCATGCAGTATATAGGGAGGCTGTGTGGGGATCATGCTGTATATAGTGAGGCTGTGTGGGGCTCATGCAGTGTATATAGGGAGGCTGTGTGGAGATCATGCTGTATATAGGGAGGCTGTGTGGGGATCATGCTGTATATAGGGAGGCTGTGTGGGGCTCATGCTGTATATAGGGAGGCTGTGTGGGGCTCATGCAGTATGTATATATGGGGAGGCTGTGTGAGGCTCATGCAGTATATATAGGGAGGCTGTGTGGGACTCATGCAGTATACAGTATATAGGGAGGCTGTGTGGGGCTCATGCAGTATATAGGGAGGCTCTGTGGGGCTCATGCAGTGTATATATGGAGGCTGTGTGGGGCTCATGCTGTATATAGGGAGGCTGTGTGGGACTCACGCTGCATAAAGTGAGACTGTGTGGGGCTCATGCAGTGTATATATGGAGGCTGTGTGGGGCTCATGCAGTGTATATATGGAGGCTGTGTGGGGCTCATGCAGTGTGTATATGGAGGCTTTGTAGGGCTCATGCCGTATATATAGGGAGGCTGTGTGGGACTCATGCAGTATATAGGGAGGCTGTGTGGGGCTCATGCAGTATATGGGGAGGCTGTGTGGGGCTCATGCAGTATAGAGGGAGGCTGTGTGGGGCTCATGCAGTGTATATAGGGAGGCTGTGTGGGGCTCACACTGCATAAAGGGAGGCTGTGTGGGGCTCATGCAGTGTATTTAGGGAGGCTGTGTGTGGCTCATGCTGTATATAATGAGCCTGTGTGGGGTTCATGCAGTGTATATAGGGAGGTTGTGTGGGGCTCATGCAGTGTATATAGAATCATAGAATCATAGAATGATAGAGTTGGAAGGGACCTCCTGGGTCATCTGGTCCAACCCCCTGCTCAAAGCAGGATTCACTAAATCATCCCAGACAGATGTATATCCAGCCTCTGTTTGAAAACTTCCATTGATGGAGAACTCACCATCTCTCGTGGCGGCCTGTTCCACTGATTGATCACCCTAACTGTCAATTTTTTTTTCTAATATCTAATCTGTCTCCTCCAATTCAGTTTCATCCCATTGCTTCTAGTCTTTCCTTGTGCAAATGAGAATAAAGATTATCCTTCTACAATGTGACAGCCCTTGAGATATTTGTAGACAGCTATTAAGTCTCCTCTCAGTCTTCTTTTTTGCTAGCTAAACATTCCCAGATCCTGTAACCATTCCTTATAGGACATAGGACATAGTTTGCAGACTGGTCACCATTCTGGTTGCTCTTCTTTGAACTTGCTTTAGTTTGTTGATGTCTTTTTTTAAATTTGGTGCCCAAAACTGGACACAGTATTCCAGATGAGGTCTGACCAAAGAGGAGTAGAGGGCAATAATGACTTCACGTGATCTAGACTGTATGCTTCTGTTAATACATCCCAGAATTGTATTTGCTATTTTTGCTGCTGCATCACACTGTTGACTCATGTTCAGTCTGTGATCTATTAGTATACCCAAGTCTTTTTCATATGTGCTGTTGCTTAGCCCTATTCCTCCCATTCTGTATATGCTTATAGGGAGGCTGTGTGGGCCTCATGCCGCATATGGGGGAGGCTGTGTGGGGCTCATGCTGCATATGGGGGGAGGCTGTGTGGGGCTCAAGCCACATATAAGGGGCTGTTGGGGGGCTCATACGATATACAGAAGGGGCTGTGCTCAGGTTCAAACAATATATAGGGGGATGTCAGCATTCTTAATTCTGCTCAATATTAAGTGATACAATTAATATTAATACAATTATCAATAATATAATAATTATAATAAATCGATATTAATATTGAGCAGAATTAATTTCAGCCTATTGGTTCAGCTCTCCACAACAGTCAGGGTCTTTCATGTGGCCCATTGGAAAAATTAATTGCCCACCCCTGCTCTACACTATTCAATAAGTATGCTCTCATCAGGGCATAGATCGTTATGGAGGGGAGAGAGGAGGCAGTTTGTCATCATCGCTTTTTATGAATGGTGGACCCTGTGTTATTTTCTGTATATAGAGGTGTTACCTTACATTCTAATCCCCACTATGATAATATTGAGGATGCTGAAAAGTCATTTGTACGAAACAGAGAGTGTGTGTCTAGTATGAGACCTAGTGGTCAATTTTTTCTCTTTTTATTTTTCATTTTTAATATAGACACACAAATGAAAAATATTACATTTAACATGTACTACCATTTGAACAAAAATTGTTGCAACTGAAGATGCACATTAGAATATTGGCCAGTCCTGCCAAAATGGTGCATTTGTGTGTCAGTAGAGTGTATGGGGTTTTTGGAGAGATATTCCAGCCATATTCCAATCTACAAAAATCCCTGTTCCAGTGCGTAGACTAGTCTGGCATCACCTAAGAGTCTTCATTGGAGGACTCAAAGGCCTCGATTCATCAAGACCAGCATTCTTGCTGGTCTTAATGAGTGGATGTGCTGGAGTCAGAGGCACCTGATTCGTTAAGTAGCGTAAGAAAAGTGGCGTGGGCTTGTATGAACCTCACCACAAATTTTACCTCAATTTTGGACTGGACTAAGATTTTTGGTGTAAGTTACCCCATAGATTGTCATAAATTAGATGAGTTACGGTACTATGCACCCATTCCGTGTCAGTACCAATCCATCCTATTTTGGCAGAGCTGAAAGAAAATGGTGTGTAGAGGCCAAAAGCCACTAAAGTTTTGTGCTAATTAAAGTTGCTCAAAAAAATCACGACTTATCAAAATGCTTTATGCGAGATTTCTGATTAAAACTCTAATGAACCTACGCCTTAATTTTTTTTTTAGATTACCATAGTCACTCCCATAGATAATGTAAAATGAAATAGAATGCAAAGTACAGGATATATGTATGGCTAATGGCTTCATTCAACAACAGCACGGCATGGGGAATATTATGGAAGATTAGACCACCTAAGTCTTCTTTTTGGCGATTGGTGGAGGCTCTATTGGTGGGATCCACACTGATTTTAGAATGATCGTCTTTCCTGTGGATAAGTGATACGTTTCATAAATTTGAATATCTTTGACATTTGTTCTAAAGTACTTGATATTATGCAAAAAATGGTATGATGGTATAGTCAAAAATATAATTTATAAGGATACTTTATAACTAAAGCAATTGTTACCATCCACCTCTCGTGTCTCCCCTTTTCCCCATAGATTGTAAGCTTGCGAGCAGGGCCCTCACTCCTCCTGGTATCTGTTTTGAACTGTATTTCTGTTATGCTGTAATGTCTATTGTCTGTACAAGTCCCCTCTATAAGTTGTAAAGCGCTGCGGAATATGTTGGCGCTATATAAATAAAATTATTATTATTTATTATTATACTTTCAAGAAACAATCTCACTCGTTGTAAAAACGCTGACAATTGTTCTTGTAATAAAATCTGAACTTCATTTTGCAAAACCAGTAGGTGCTCTTGGTCCACCATTCTAGAACTGTATTCACCAGCATTTAGATACGGTATATAAAAGACTATACTACTAGAAATGTTTGCCTGTACTAATATAAGTCACCCCCAAAAATCTGCAAATTGTCCCCTAGTTTATAACAAAACGATGGTTCAAACATGACCTAAAATCATAGGGACAATATTAGTATGAAGTCTCCACTGCATCAGATCATGAGCAAAAATCATTCCATCAACCATTAGCTAAAATGGGCAAATCTGTGGCTCTGCCACTCACCAAAATGCTGTGTAGCATCAGGCCTAAAGAATGAGATTAAAGAAATATGCATGGGGTTAAACGCTGTAATCCTATCGTGTGTACTAGTGTGAGATTGATTGGGAGAGGGATTGTTAAGTAAAAGCAGAAATATTAAAGTTTGTGCATATGAGGTCATGTGTAAAATATATGTGGAGATGACATCATTGGCGAGACAAAGATGTATTTGTACCAAGAATGTCATGGGTTAAAATGTAGACGGAGATAAAATCTTACTGAGGGAGGAGATCGCTGTATCCCTATTCTGAAAGACTATGTTTCTCAAAATAATGTTCATCTGTATAATTGTGTCCAAAGCACAGGAAATGCTTCCAGAAATGAATGGAAGTGCAGAACAGTTCACACACATTGCTGTTAACACATTGGGGCCAGTATAATAATCTTCCTATGGTAGAATATGGTCCAGATGGAGTAGATGGAGGGCCTGCCAGGGCCATGGGGGATACTCGGTACTCGGCCGGTTCTTAAAGGGATGTGTCACGGCAGCAATGACACAGTCCGTGGCCCTGGATGTCCAATGAAAAATGATGATTAATGGGAAAATAAAGTTTATAAGAGATGATTCGTGACACCATCTGCGGTACTCGGCTAGGAATGGCCAATGCTGCTTAAAGAGACCACTGGAGCTGATGGTGATGCAGCAGAGTTGATACAGGTCTCCACAGGCAGAGCTTAGTCCCAGGGCATTTATATTGTTAATGATTGTAATGATGAATGTAGTGCAGGGTGAATGGCACAGTAAATAAATCCGAGGACACAGCAGGGTTCAGTTTCCACACTTTTACTCATGGCTTGAAGTGCAGGCGGGGGCACTAGTTACAGATGACAATGGAGGTCCGGGGAGCCTGCAAGCAATTTAGGATCCACTAAGCCAGATGGGTTTTGAGGCCTCCTTATTGCGTTGTCCTCTGAGGTCCTTGCTGCCTAAAGCTATGCTCAGTCATCTGTTCCTTATTGTTCTTAAGTACTTGCCGTATGGCAGGCAGCTTGAGCCTATTGCAGGTGTCGCTCCTTTATGGCAGCTCCGGGCTCTGGTCTGCTGCTGTGCCTTCAGGTGTCTGCTGGGCCAGAAGACCTGCAATCCCCTCCGGATGTAGCTGCAGGGACTATTGTACCCGTCAGCCACGGACTCCGGCTTCCAGCTTCTAGCGCTGTACTCTGGGGTGAGCTTGGTCACAGATCCAATCCCCAGATTCTCTTTTACTTCTCTCTCCTCTCTTCACTCCGACTCTGTCCCTCTCAGTTCCAGACACTGACTCACTGCCCTTCCTCCAGGCCAGAACCCATAGAGAAGCTCCCCTGAAGCCAGGTTTAGAGCTCCCCCTTCTGGTCTGGAGTCAGGAAAAGTGTTGGATCATGATGTAATTGTTATCTAGTCAGGGAAACCCTTCTTGCTTCCAGGCATGTCATCACCCTCCTTGGGAGGGAGGCAATGACACTGTGGCAACCGGACTAGACACATGACCACATAGACAACATGAGATAAAGAACAGGTATAATATTGATACATTCATTGCTTCTTTTTCTATCCGATACCACAAAAGAATGACTTTTTCCTTGAATGTGGTATAGTTGAGCAGTTCCATTGTATTAAAACTCTGTTACTTTATTACCCCGGTTATTTGCAGTTGTCATATGTCTTCTCAAGGAAGAAGTTCGCACTCCGCCCATGGTACTGTGTGCTATTAACATACACTGTGTACTATTAGCATATACTGTGTGCTATTAGCATATATTTGGCCAGTATATGTAATACAATTGTTCATAGAATTATACACAAGAAACAGGTAAATGTGTAATATCTTACATGGTATTGTAAGCACATCATTCCACCTAGATTCCGATTATATACCTTACAAGAACATTATAATTATTTTTTAAAATTATAAGTCTCCCTAGAGAATTCAACCAGAAAAGGAGAAGTTTAAAAAAGTAAAAAATAAATAAATTAAATAACAACAACACTCATCATCATCATCATCCTTACATACAATAATGAAATCTGCCAAAGGTGACGAGATGACTGCTTCAACATAAGCATATTGAGGTTGTATTGACAGATGGACATGCCAGAAGGTGGCACACTAAAATATCGCCCTAAGGCAACTTCAAAGGTCAAGGTAAAGCAAATTAGATAGCTCAGAGGTAAAACAACAAAGGTGACCTGATCTTTGTGTTGTCTAATTAATTTATTAACACATTTTGGATATTAGCTACATTTTCCTTTCGTTATATGATAGATTACAACAATAATAAATAAAAAGCTCTGCAATATCAGATATAACTAGCAGTTTCCAGCCATTGTGTGAACATTCATTTTCTGCGTTTCCTTCTGAAGTTATATCCCGGAGGCTGAATGTTGGCACAGGTTCAGATGTGGCAGCCTCAAAGTAATGGCTGCGATGCTTTGCTAATGGCGTAGTGTGCCTCGGTGCTCTGTGCTATTTGTGTAGCCTGATTGGTCTCAGTCAATCACAGGAGAACATCAGAGACATCAAATTTGGCACTGCTACTTGTGAATGAGGACCTCCCCATGTCTATGTGTGTAGCATGATGCAATGCTATATATAAAAGATACTCTCCCTTGTTAATAATTCTAAGCAAGAATACATCCATGATACACAATGCAATCAGTTACTCAGTACTGTGCAAAAGTTTTAGGCAGTTGTGGAAAAAATGCTGTAAAGTAAGAATGCTTTCAAAAATTAAAGTATTAATAATGTAACTTTTTATCATTTAACAAAATACAAACGGAATGAACAAAAGAAATCTAAAGCAATATTTAGTGTGACCATCCTTGGTCTTCAAAACAGTGTCAAATATTCCAGGTACACGTGCACAAAGTCAGGGATTGTGTAGCAGCCAGGTGCATGAGTAACCAACAATACTAAGGCTAGGGTCACATTGCGTTAGTGCAATCCGTTTAGCGCTAGCGCTAGCGGATTGCGCTAACGCAATGTTTTTAACGGGGCCGCGTCCCGGGGTCGCGGTAACGTCCCCGCTCGCGCAGATCCCCGATCTGCGAGAGCGGGGAACGGACCGCGGGCGCGCCTCGGAAGCTGCAAGCAGCGTCCGCAGCGCGCCAGGAAAGACCAGCGCGTCGCTAGCGCATGCCGAACATGGCACGCGCTAGTGCTGCGCGTTCCCATTGCCGTGAATGGGAGCGCTAACGGACGCGTTGCACGGCGTTAATTTCGCCGTGCAACGCTGTCCGTTAGCGCGTTCCCATTAACGCAATGGGAACCAAGCCTAATTAGGTGAATATTATCATTTTCAAATGTAGGTTGAAACACAATTATTAACCGAGACAGAAACAGATGTGTGGGAGATTAAAACTTTTTGTGAGGAATAGCGTACAACAACAAATTGTATTGTGGTACCGTGTTAGCCAGAAAAATCAATGTGAATACTTTTCTGTCCAATGATGACAAAAGTATTCTAGGAGTGATACCTTTATTGGCTAACCAGAAAATAATATGTTTCCAAGCTTTCAGAGCACAGTGGCTCCTTCTTCAGGCAGGATTACAAACTTTGCTACAAAGTGAGGTTCTGAAAGACAGATTGTTGTGGGTGTGAGAGAGGCCTTTCTGGGTCTCTGTCTCACCAGGTTATTACCCCCCCAAGCACCAGTCCCTTTAGCTTTATTGAAAGTTCACTGTTTAATTTCCTTGCCTAGGGCCTGAAGTCACACAGATAATGAGCTATCAATCAAGTTAAAGAGGTGAAAAAACAACTTGGAGAGATAAAGGCTCAGAAAGTACTCTGTCATGTCCAGAGTACTTAACACTTAATTTGCATAGTAATGAAAATACTGATTACCTTACCTGGTAATGCACAAACAGATAGAAGTTATAAAGGTGTTGATGGATTTCCATTTCTAAGACCTACATGCCCATATACAGTGGCAACAAAAAGTTTTGCTTTTCTTTTGTAAAGTGTGTTTACTCCTTTCTGGTTGTTACATAGGTTGAAAAAAGATCTTGGTCCATCAAGTTCAACCTTCCTGCACCATTTGTACATTTTGTCACTAATTTAACTATGACCCGCAATGTTATGTGTATCAAGGATTACAAGCTCTTTTTTAAAAGCTGTTATAGTGTCTGCCATTACTACCTTTTGTGGTATAGCATTCCACAGTCTGACTGCTCTAATTGTAAAGAACCCTTTCCTATTTAGCGGATAGAATCACCTTTCTTCCACCTATAATAAGTGCCCCCTAGTCCTCAATATGGTCTTTAGAAGGAATAAGCCATGTGCCAGTGTTTTGTACTGACCACACGTATACAGGTGCTTGTCACGAAATTAGAATATCATCAAAAAGTTAATTTATTTTAGTTCCTCAATACAAAAAGTGAGTCTCACATATTATATAGAGTCATTACAAACAGAGTGATCTATTTCAAGTGTTTATTTATGCTAATGTTGAAGATGACTTACAGACAATGAAAACCCCAAAGTCATTATCTCAGTAAATTAAAATAATTAACAAAAAACACCTGCAAAAGCTTCCTAAGCTTTTAAAAAGTCCCCTTAGTCTGATTCAGTAGGCTCCACAATCATGGGGAAGACTGCTGTTTTGACAGATGTTCAGGAGGCAGTCAGTGACACACTCCACAAGGAGGGTAAGCCGCAAAAGGTCATTGCTAAAGAAGCTGGCTGTTCTCAGAGTGCTATATCCAAGAATATTAATGGAAAGTTGAGTGGAAGGAAAAAGTGTGGTAGAAAAAAGTGCACAAGCAACCAGGATAACCGCAGTCTTGAAAGGATTGTTAAGAAAAGGCCATTCAAAAATTTGGGGGAGATCCACAAGGAGTGGCCTGCTGTTGGAGTCATTGCTTCAAGATCCAACACACACAGACGTATCCAGGACATGGGCTACAAGTGTCACATTCTTTGCGTCAAGCCACTCATGACTAATAGACAACGCCAGAAGAGTCTTGGGCGTGGAAAGGAGTGCATATTCAGTTCTCTTTAATAGCGAGCACAGTGTTATCTACAGCAGCCGCCTCCTGTCTCCTGTGACCTGCTGCTCCTTCGCTGATGCTCCTTCACCTCCCCACCACAGCCAGATTAGGGACATCCAGACTATAAGACGCATCCCTTAATTTTCCTCCACATTTTTGGAGGTAAAAAGTGTATCTTATAGTCCGTAAAATATGGTAAATGAAAAGTGAATGAATGAATGAAGAAGCAAAGCAAAATTTGGTTTGACAACCCTTTGCCTTCAAAAACAGCAATAATTCTTGTAAATATACTTACAAACAGTTTTTAAATGTTTTTTGACAGAACAGTAAAACCAGATACCCAGTGTTCCAGTGTGTTGGCTACTTAAGGCAGTGAATTTTCACTGCTTTCCTGCCATGATCTGCTTAGTTTATGGGATTAGGTAGTTCAGAGGTTAATGGCCTCACTATGGGATTCTAGGAGGCTTCTTAGAGCCTCATTGTGGGGTCATTCCTCGTCGCTTATACTCTGACCCCTGGCCAAGTGTGTGTTACCCTGTTGTGCCTGTGTCTGTTCTTTGTTCCTGTGCTTTGTGCCTGTGCTACTTTATGCTTGTCTGGTTCTGATCTGGTTCTGTCCCATTAAGAGTTCTGCCTGTCCCTCCTGTACTGCGCTGCTATCTCCATGTATGACTCCTTGCCTACGTTCCGACTATTCTCTGCTCGCCCCTCCTGTACCACGCCGCCCTCTTCATGTATGACCCCTGCTTGTCCGACCTGAGTTCCCCTATCCTCTACTTCAGGGTCCCTGTAGAATCCTGCACTCATCTCCAGCAGAAGGACGCTAAGCTCCGCCCCTGTGGTCACATGATTGCAGGTCCTTCTGTGTCACTGCCATGCGCTGCTTACAAGCATAAAGCAGCTGCTGGTACTGGAGCAGGATGCTGCAAGGAAGTGCAGGGAAGGTAAGAATGTTTTTTTTTCTGCTGGGGCCATGCATACCAGGATAAGGAAGGGGCCATGCATACCAGGACAGAGATGGGGGCCTTGCATACCAGGATGGGGATGAGGGGGCCATGTATACCAGGATGGGGGATATTAAGTATAGAATTGACAACATTTTTTGCTTCCATTTTGTTTTTCCAATTTCCTCCTCTAAAACCCAGGTGCGTCTTATGGTTCGGTGCATCTTATAGTCCAAAAACTACAGTAGTTACTTGATAAAATGAAACTATTAACACTTCTATTGTTCAAAGCATTCTTACCTTACAAAAGTTATGGGTAGATGTGGTAAAATGTTACAAAGTACTGTAAAAGACGGGTTGTTTCTATTGTCGCAGATGATACCAAGCTATGTAGTAGCACAGTGCAGTCTACAGAAGATGTAAGTTACAAGTTGACTTGGACAAACTGAGCATTTTGGGCACCCACTGAGCAGATAAGGTTCAATGTGTCTAAATGTAAAGTTATCCACTGAACACTAATTATTTATGGAAATCATTTGTTCTATGGGTACTAAAACTAGGAGAGTCATTTATAGACCATGTTCACACATTCAGTATTAGGTCAATACTTCACATCAGTATTTATAAGCCAAAACCAGGAGTGGGGGAAAAATGCCAAAGTCGTGAGTAGTGACTTGTTTCTATTATACTTTTCCTCTGATTGACCCACTCCTGGCTTTGTCTTACACATATTGAGGTAAAATACTGACCAAATACTGAATGTGTGGACATGCCCATAGAGAAGAATCTGGGTGTACTTGTACTCAAATTACTTAACAGGGTGAAATATCAATCAGCTGTTTCTAAGTCTAGCAGTATATTGCCATGTATTAAAAATGGGACAGAGACATAATGCTACCACTTTAAGAAACATTAGTTCAGTCTCATATAGAATGAAATGGTACAACGAAAAACCACAGATCTGATAAGGGACATGCAAGATCTAAATTATAAGGAAAAATTAAAAGCATTACATTAATTTACTATTGAGAGACATCTAATGGGGGATATGATTACTTTGTACAAAAACATAAATGTCCCATAAAAAATTATGGACAAAAACCTTTATTTGAATATGTCTATGCTTTTTTTTTTAGAATAAAATAATAAATCCTTTGTAAAATTCTTGTTCTGAATGTTGACTCATTCAATCGACTCGTGAGAACTGGAGGGAATAATTTGTTCTTTTAGGGCAGATTGGTGTATTCATTATGGTTGCACCTACACCCCCTTCCTTTATCATCTACCATCCCTTGGTGAACTTGATTGACATGTGTCCTCTTTCCACCGTACTAAATATGTAACTATAATTATTCCCTAATTTGTTTTCCTTTAAAAAATGTTTGTGGAATCCAATAGAAACAAACGTTTTGAATGAAATATGAGGAATTTGGAGATGTAGTAGGAGTAGGGCTACATAGAATCTGTTTTAAGCTGTGATACTTTTAAGTGCTAAAGGTCTACTATAAAAAAAATAATATCATAGTAATGATAATAACTATGTCCAATTTATATATAGCATCAACCTATTTTATGATGTTTAAAGTGAACCACACACATTAAAAATTCAGTCAACTCTCCAGGCAGCAGGCTATAGAGAAGAAGACGTTGAACTGAGTGAAATTTTGCAGAAAAATATTCTGTCTGAGCCATGTTTTAGTGTTGTTCTAACATAGCCATATTTTGTCACAATTTGGGTATGTTCACACAAATGTATTTTTGGTCCGCATAAAAAAAGGACCTCACATGGGCTACACATATGCCAATGTTAATGAATGGGCACATTCACATTGGACTAACAATCTTTGAAAAAAAGTAGCATGTTCTGGTTTGATATAGTTTTTGGATGAGACTTGCCTATATATTTTATTGGGTGGATAAAAAAAAAACAGATGCCATACTTACGCCTTCTCGATTTAATGCAATTATTAACATAAGAAACTGTATTTGTCCTTGCATTATTTTTTAATTATTGATGTATAAAAATAGATATCACAATGCTACCATATGCATGTAAAATAAATTACATACAGACAGCAAACGCATTACATGTGTATAACAATGTGGATGAAAAATGGTTTGATTTTTCTCAGTGAAAATCGGATATTTTTTCAAACTGAAATATAAACTTAGCATTTCAGATATATTTTGTTAAAGGAGTTGTTTGGACAAAATAAAAATGTGTCCAGGGCAGTGGATATGGAAAAAAAACAAACTCAGTCATAACAACCAACCATCTCCCACCTGAACCCACCAAGACGACTCTGTGGTCTGTGCACAAAAAGGAAGCGGTAATGTCGCCATTCCACCAGCAGCTCAACCGATGCTGCCTGTGATTGGCTGCAGCGGTCAAATCACTTCATCAGCACCTCATCGAATGTTTGTTATTTTTTACATATTCAGTCCATTGAGCAAAGTCTTATTTTGCCCGGACAATACCATTCAGAAAGTATATCTGAAAGTGTGATAAATACTGCCATGGTAAAGAATCACCTAGAGGCTCATCAATATTGCCATGTATGAATCTACTCTATGATTATGGGCACAATTAGATGTTGTAACGTATCCTTGGATGATGGTGCAAATATGGGAAGGGGAACATTTCTCTCTAATGGAATGGCTGTTTATATAGCTGTAATATGAACGAATGTTCATTGAAGATAAGATCAGGAGCATTTTTTTTGCTTTTTACCAGACTTGGTATTGGATGTGTGCTCTCTAACATTCCTAATCTGTACAGTAAACTGTCACATAGCGAGGTTCTTAAGATTTCATTAACATACTTTCACATACTGTATTGTTTTGAGAATGGAACATTTCTTCTTGATAAATGCCCCAATGTCCTATGTAAGTGACCCCTACATAGCAGCAACTCTGCCCTTTTTAATGCATTACCAGGATATGCATTTTTTTTTAGTACTGACATAAACATGAGGTTGTGATCGCCTGAACCCTTCTCTTTCATTAACTCGGCTGTTCACACTCATTTTTTACTAACGGCGTATTTTCTATGGCAAGATTTAATTACACGCAGTGATTTGAAAGTCAAAGGATGCAGCCAAAATAAGTTGATGTTTAATTTATGCTCTCCAATTTCCTAACAAAAACTCCCATTTTAAAAAGAATCTAATAATGTTCTCATGCTTAATTAATCCACAACATTTATTATTCTTAAGACATAATACTCAATTCTTTATAAGACCTTCTCGAAGATAATTTACTCTGGTGGATGTCCTTATTAAGAGAATCATCAGGGGAATTAACAGAGCATCTTCATGTGTGAAGCTTCATTGGTTTATTGTGTATAGTCTAGTTCATGTTTTATTCACTACATCATCTATTTTCCCATATTGCTAATAATGATGGAAAAGCTGCTTACAAAGTGTGCATGTTGCCTTAAATTGGTAGTGGCGCGCTCATTGCTCAAGCTACCTCTAAGAAATCAACAGAACATCGTCTTCTGACTTACAAGAAGCAATGGCTTTACATAGGTCTACTCCTTGATATATAAATTACATTTTCAGAAATGTAAACACCTGAGTCTTTCATCTTCAATATGATGAAACGTGTTTTTTCCCCTTCATCTTTTCTTTCTTATTTTTATTACTTCATTTTTCCTTTACTTCGACAGTGCAGTAGAATTGTTATATTCCATATACCAAATCCAGTTTCTCCTGTACAAGCTATGCACAATATGATGTAGTACCTTTCCAAAATCAATTAAATGCATCACTAAGTAATAACCATAGGACTTCGGTTCATCAAAGAGTTTACATAAAAAAACTGGAGTATAAGACGTTGAAAAGTCACAAAATTTTAGTGCAATGCAAAGTTGCCAAAAAAGTTGTGATTTTTACCCATTTCAAGCAGCTTAGCCAAAATAGATGAGGCTGCGGATAAGGCTACTTTCACACTAGCATTGTGTGACGTACGTCACAATGCGTCGTTTTGGAGAAAAAACACATCCTGCAAAGTTGCCCGCAGGATGCGTTTTTTTCCATAGACTTGTATTAGCCAACGCATTGCGACGTATGGCCACACGTCGCATCCGTCGTGTTTTGGCAGATCGTCGGCACAAAAAAAGTTGCATGTAATGGAACGGACCTTACAATGGGGCAGCGGATGCGTTGTAAAACTGCATCCGCTGCCCCCGTTGTTAATTTTTTTCGCAGTTTGCGACGGTACGTCGGGCCGACGCATGGTGATGGCCCCGTACCGACGCTAGTGTGAAAGTAGCCTAAGTTGTGGCGGGACAGGACAAAGGCCATCAATTTCTTTAAAAGTTGTGGAATTTCTTATGCCAGAAATATTATTCCACTCATTGAAAGGAGTAACATTTCTGGTGACACGCATGCTACTGTGATGTCTTGAAATCAGTAAGTGGCAAGTGCCTCTTAATGAAATTGGCGCCTCCTATTGCTGCACCCCACCCATTAAGGCTCGGCAGACAAGATGCCAGTGTTAATGATTCGGGTCCATAGTTTTTCAAATTTGCCAACATCACTGTTGGTAAAAAAAAAGGAGTTTAAGCACCGCTCTGATGTCACTGTGGGAGCTTCCCCAAATTCAGGGGGTATACTGACTGATGTGGGGGGTTTCAACAAACTGTTGTAAAATATGGTCTTTTTTTCTTAAGGCTAAAGCTAGACCCTTATTTCCTATAGCTATAATTTTTGTTTTAGCTTGAAAGGTTACACAAGATATGGCAACCTCACCCTAGATTCTGATAGCCATTACATTTTATCAAACAAAAGTTCATGTTCACAGATTCTTTCCATCTGTCATCATGTAGAAACTACACTAACATTTCCATGCTAGCCCTCCTATTACTGATGCATTATCAATTTACAGACACTTGAGATAGCAACTGATAACTGTACTCTCTTACAGTTACCTGGTTACCATCGTTAAAGTAAAAAAAACAACCACTACATACTTACCTCCCGCTGTCTGTCCTCGGCGCTCTGCTTCTCTGCTCTGGCTGTGAGCACAGCGGCCGGAAAGCAGAGCCAGCAATTGGCCTCCCCCTCACTCGACTTTCCCCTCTCCAGTCCAACCTTAATGCAGCAGCCAGGGTCGTCCATCTGGCTAATCGTTACTCGGACGCGTCCGCTCTTCGCCAGTCGTTACACTGGCTGCCCATTCATTACAGGATACAATTCAAAGTACTTGTTCTCACCCACAAAGCTCTCCACAGTGCGGCACCCCCTTACATCTCCTCCCTCATTTCTGTCTATCAGCCTAACAGACCACTGCGCTCTGCAAATGACTTTCGGCTAACCTCTGCACTAATCCGTACCTCCCACTCCCGACTCCAAGACTTCTCCCGTGCTGCGCCAATCCTCTGGAATGCTCTACCCCAAGATATTAGGACCATCCATAACTTGCATAGTTTTAGGCGCTCGCTCAAAACACATTTGTTCAGAGCGGCCTATCACGTTCACTAATCAAAGTTATGTTATGTTTGTGTGTGTGTAGCCCATTCACTATCCCCATCTATTCCCCAACCCCTGAAGATGGCTGGACCATGATTGTAAATACATCATTGTAAATACACACCTGTACTTTGTATCTCCCCCACCTCATTGTAGATTGTAAGCTCTCACGAGCAGGGTCGTCTTATTTTGCTTTAATTATTGTATTGTTAACGTTGTTACTTATGACTTTTGTGTTTGAAACTGTTAAACTGTAAAGCGCTGCGGAATATGTTGGCGCTATATAAATAAAGATTATTATTATTATTATTTCCGGCTGCTGTGCTCACAGCCAGTACAGAGAAGCACAGTGCCGGGGACAGACAGCGTAGGTAAGTATGTAGTGGTTGTTTTTTTACTTTAATGATGGTAACCAAGGTAAACATCGGGTTACTAAGCGCGGCCCTGCGCTTAGTAACCCGATGTTTACCCTGGTTACCCGGGGACTTCGGGATCGTTGGTCGCTGGAGAGCTGTCTGTGTGACAGCTCTCCAGCGACCAAACAGCGATGCTGCAGCGATCCGGATCGTTGTCGGTATCGCTGCAGCATCGCTTAGTGTGACGGTACCTTTATCCCCTTCACCAGTAGACCTCACCCACTACTATTCGTTTTCTATTGTCATCCTAAAAGGAAACTCTCACTATTGTATGTCTGTTTCATATACTGTATGTTATCTTGTTATGGGGCAGATGAAGGCACACTACAAAAATAAAAATTGGTTCCTGCTCTCACACGGTCTCATGATATGACGACCTTGAACTAGAGATGATCAAATCTGCCAAAATTCAAATTAGTTAAATCATGTGGATTTTATAAGGGAAATTCAATTTACAGTGAAGTTATGTGATGAGGATTTTCCTTATTATACCTTGATGTCTCTCCAGACTCCAGAGCATAATAAACATATGTTGTAAAAAAATTCCCCTAGCCTGTCATCTAGTCCTCCTTATCTCTTTTTTTCACCTCCCCCTTTTTTCCCCTCTATCCTTTTTGGCTTCTTCAGTTGATTGTGGTTTCTGGCTTAACAAGGCCTTTAAAGTTGCTTTGCGCCATGCCGTCACTCGGTTGACATGAATCCTAATGCACAGTGAAGTCAGAAGTTTTTTCAAGCAAGAAGCCATGGTCTGAAGTGAAGAGGATAAAGAGGATGCCCGCAATGGTGGAAGGGAAAAGGAAGAGGTGGGAAGAAGCGGACAGAGGGCTGTGGGAAAGGTGCTATGGGTAAGTAGTGAAGTGGGTATTATTATGCTTTTAAACTATTGGCCTGGCCTGCTAACGTTTAGCAAAATAGCAGCTGCAGCTGTATGGTAATTTGCTAAATTTGAGCAGAGTGAATTGCAAAAAATCCTTTTTTTTGTAAAATTTGAGGATAAGTCAATGCCACTCGAAGAAATTAGCCCACTTCTATTCAGAACTTGCTGTCCATCTCCAACCTGTTCCTTTCCCCAGAGAGGGAAGGGCATCATAAACCTTTGGTCATGTTCTCCTGACTTTACTAATTGTGCTGTGAATGTGGAAGAAGCAGAACAAAGGGCAAAGTAGAGTTTATGTTCTTATACCACAAATATCTACGGTAAATAATATCTCATACACCTTATCACTCAATTTGTAACCAATTTAATAGGGAGGACTATTATTTTTTTTATTAATGATTTACTATTTACTTTTGATTAACTTATTCAGTCTAGAACTGCAAATTTTCCTTTCTAGTTAAATGCCCACAGCTCATCTTCCATTACTTGTCTGTTAATGTTGCTTAAAGTTGGTTTCTGGCAATTTTCACTTTTCAGTCTGGACTTTGTCATTCATGGACTGGATCTTAAACCTCTGAGACTGAAAAAATCTATGTTCATAAGTGTATATATAGCGCTTCCAACATACATTATATTGATTAGTCTCAATGTACTAGGCCACGAGGATATTTATGCAGGCAAATATATTGTTTACGTTGTGATAACTTGCAGGCAAATTAGCTCATAGAATTGCCATTTTCTCAGTAATGTAAGGGTGAGATGCGTTTCTCTGAAGTGGCCTACAGAGGAGCAACAGTCTGCAGAGGAGAGATTGACTGAAACTATATGAACTTGTAAGTAAGTTGTTTATGGATCCGCCATTCTTCTCCATGCTTGAAACTTTGAGTACTTTAAAAGTCTGTTTTGTTGGAATCTTAACGTCAAATTTTCCTACCAATATTTCTGTGCCATTATATTCCTACAGCTCCTTCCACACCTACAAGTCTTATAATAACTAGGCCCTATTTTGTACTAATGGTAAAAGCAAAAAATGCCTCTTTTCTCTTATGCAAACATTCCCTGGTTGCCTGAAATATCAGGATAGGTCATCAATATGAAATTGTGGGGTCTAACACTGGTGCACCGGTGGCCGAATGTTGCTAGTGTACAGAGCGGAACAATGCAGCTCCGTAAATGGTTTAGAGGCTGCTATTCTTTTTAATAGAAGATAATCTGAAGGAACCTGCATGGGCCACCAACCAGTGTATGGAGCTGTAGTTTTCCGCTTCATAACCTGTCACATCCGGCTGTAACTGAAGGTGATAGGGATGCCGAGTGTCAGACCTGCCCCAACGATTTTAAATGAATGATGTATACTTAGCACTGGAAAACCCATTAATGTTCACAAGAACATAACATCCTCATTACCGTTATTAATAGTGTCTCTCTTTACTAAGGGAAAACTGCAAACATTACATACCGTATATACTCGAGTATAAGCCGAGATTTTCAGCCCAAATTTTTGGGCTGAAAGTGCCCCCCTCGGCTTATACTCGAGTCACGGTAGCGGTGGGGTCGGCGGGTGAGGGGGTGAGGGCGCTGAGGTATACTTACCTAGTCCCAGCGATCCTCGCGCTGTCCCTGCCGTCCCACGGGCTTCGGCGCTGCAGTTTCTTCCTCTCTTCAGCGGTCACGTGGGACCGCTCATTACAGAAATGAATAAGCGGCTCCACCTCCCATAGGGGCGGAGCCGCTTATTCATTTCTCTAATCAGCGGTGCCGGTGACCGCTGATAGAGAAAGAAGCTGCGGCACCGAAGACAGGAGGGGACAGCGCGAGGATCGCCAGGACTAGGTAAGTATAGCATATTCACCTGTCCTCGTTCCAGCCGCCGGGCGCCGATCCATCTTCCCGGCCGGCGCCTCCATCTTCCCGGCGTCTCTGCTCTCTGACTGTTCAGGCAGAGGGCGCGATGACGCATACAGTGTGCGCGGCGCCCTCTGCCTGATCAGTCAGAGCAGAGACGCCGGGAAGATGGAGGCGCCGGAACGAGACGCCGGGAGCTGCAATCAAGGGAGGTGAGTATGTGTTTTTTTTTCTTTATTGCGGCAGCGGCGGCACAAATTTATGTGGAACATCTATGGGGCACAGTGAACGGTGCAGAGCACCGTATATGGCACAGCACAGCTATGGGGCACAGTGAACGGTGCAGAGCACCGTATATGGCACAGCACAGCTATGGGGCACAGTGAACGGTGCAGAGCACCGTATATGGCACAGCACAGCTATGGGGCACAGTGAACAGTGCAGAGCACCGTATATGGCACAGCTATGGGGCACAGTGAACGGTGCAGAGCACCGTATATGGCACAGCACAGCTATGGGGCACAGTGAACGGTGCAGAGCACCGTATATGGCACAGCTATGGGGCACAGTGAACGGTGCAGAGCACCGTATATGGCACATCTATGGGGCACAATGAACGGTGCAGAGCACCGTATATGGGGCACAGCTATGGGGCACAATGAACGGTGCAGAGCACCGTATATGGCACAGCTAGGGGGCACAATGAACGGTGCAGAGCACTATATGGTTCACACCTATGGGGAAATATGAACGGTGTAGAGCACTATATGGCACAGCTATGGGGAAATAATGATCTATTTTTATTTTTGAAATTCACCGGTAAATGCTGCATTTCCACCCTAGGCTTATACTCGAGTCAATAAGTTTTCCCAGTTTTTTGTGGCAAAATTAGGGGGGTCGGCTTATACTCGGGTCGGCTTATACTCGAGTATATACGGTAACATTCATAAATGGAAAATCCTAGCTTAATAAAGAATATTACCGTACTGTATGTCCATCCAGCAACGCTACTTGAACTCAGTTCTTGGCTGACACATTAGTATAAGAGGAGTTAAAAACTACTTTTTGTATGGATGTATCACTTCACTATGCATAATAATAGTATAACATCTGATAAGTAAAAAAGCTTAATATTTACACATATACATTGTCACTTGGCTTAACTTTGCTTGTTTTCATTCTGGTAGGCTTTGGAATAGCTATATGTTTCACATACAGCATTCTTTGACCATTTAAATCACCTCTCCAGCGTTTTTTTTAAATTTCAGTGGTGGAGTGGTGCCACTAATCTAAGTTCCATGCTCTTAGTGTTCTACTGACTAGCCGCCATCTTCATCCATTCTTGGAGCTGCTCTGGGTTAGTCTTCTGCAGGTTGTGACCTGCTGGATTGCACCAGTGTTTTCTGGGTGAGCCGGAGGTCACTTCGGAATATAAGTCTATGAGAGCCAGAACAAGCCTCTCATATAGTTACATTTAGAGCTTACAACCATTACCTCTATGACTGTTACTTCTGACTCCCGGTCAGTCAGAAGTTGTGGTCACAAGATGGTGGTGCAGGACCGGTGCAGCGCTGGGAATAGCTGAAGACAGCAGCTTGTAATTATAATACTAAGGTCAGGGAACTTAGATTATTTTTACTGCTCCAGTGCTGAAATAAAAGACAAAATGCTGGAGTTGTGCTTAAAGCTCCAGTTGGCCACATATGTAAGTTTTCATAAGACTCATCCTTAACTTTCATGATAAAAAATATTATGTTCATGGTGTTACCATGATGCAATAATATTATAATATTTTCATAAATGAATATTATTAAAATAGTATGATTGACTAAATGGAAACCTTAAAAGAGTTGCCCCAAAAATGAGGGCCCCACTTCTATGAACCATAACTGAGAGCCTTTTAAAAAGTGGCTCCTGCTCAGACAGATTTGAGCTGTCCATTTATCTAATACTGCATGGGATATCACTTGCCAACGAAAGCACCCCCCCTCAAAATCAGCCAAGGGTATGAGAAGCTGTACTTGCGACTATCAGCTGATCACTGAGAGGGCTTCCATCCTTCTTTGTCAGACAACCACTTGAAGGCTAGCTCTAAGTGACAGTGTTATGAAGAATGAAGTTCTGTTCATAAAATGCCTTTATCATACACTTATGAAATCATAACATGCGAGCAACTAAATGAAACATTTGCAGACATTACTGATTCACACGCCACATCATTTATCATTTTATCATAAGTTATTAATGTTACAACGTGTGAAGCTGTTTTTTTTTTTCTAATATCTTTGTGGAAGTGATAACTTAAAAGACAGAAAAGAGAACTATTTATTCAAGTGCCATAAACCAAAATGACAAGATCCATCTCAGTAAAATATTTAGGGGCAGAGCTTCCCTTCCCAAATTTCCCAAATAGCAATGACACTCTGGGGTGATGTCACATCCGGCCCCATGGAATGCACTCTGCATGATCCTATTTTGAGACGCCAAGACCATTTCTTTTGGACAAATATTGGAGCACCGTAGTTTCAGCGACTCCTAATTATTTCCAAAGGTGCTGGCAAACAGCAATGTATTCTTTCTCAATCTGGCTATTGGATCAAATATTGGCAGCAATAACGTCAGACATAAGTATTAAATATTGGAGATGTTAATATATCAAAGCAATATGTGTCAAATAAATCTGGAAATCCTGCCATTTTTCCCTAAAGGAAACAAGTATTTGCATATTGTCTGCATGTGTTCCCTAGCACGAGCAATAGACTTTCACAAATGTAGACATTGAAAAATGTAAAGGCACAAAAGGATCATGAAATTACAGAACTAGATGCTCTTCTCTGGATATGGCTTTAGAAGGACACATTACATTGAGATTGAGGAGTAATATTTTTTCGTTACTGTGTATTATTGCTATTTGTGAGTATAAAGTAATATAATTGATAACAACATCATCAAACGAGAATCCCCAATACTTCCCTGTTTCTTCCATTCCAAATGTGTCATTATTTATGCAACGTTTATCACTATTTTCAAAAATATACTCTATGAACTAGGGGTTCAAAACCTCCTCTGATCATATCCAACCACACTAAAGCATGGTTTATTATAAGGGCTCGCTCAAATGAGCACAGAGCAAGCCCTTATAATAATAATGATAAGAATATATATCCAATGATACTAATAAAAATGGTACTTGAACATGTCCTTGTACTTGAACAGAATCGTAAAGTATCCTAGTGTTATAAACATTAAACAAAGTGATGAATGGCAAATATCTTATAACCAGCATCAATTACTTTAGAAGTGAATTTCCCACCTGGTAAACTGCCCTGGAGATGCACCAAGGTTTCAGCATCATCTGCAGAACCCTAAGGTTTCCATGCCGGCATGATCGCAGGGCTCGTGAAGTGAGGTTCCATACTAAGCTGTCCCAGGTAAACATTAAATCCTCAAAGCTTAAAAGAACAGCAGCCATCTTGATCCCATCAAAAAATAATGGATGAGGTGCAAAGCAGATAACTGATGTAGATCCCTTTGATTCCACCGAGTTCAAAGTGCTGCATGTAATTTTATACACAGGAAAATCACTTTGGCCAAATTTTGTTCAGAACTGCATCAGCAAATGAGTCCCGAGAGACAGCTTTGTGTCTAAAACAAAAAATAAACTTTTTCATACCCACTGTTCCCAAGACAATGGATAAGACATTCCTCTGTGATCTTTTGAGCTGTTCTCATAGGGAGCTCTGCTCCGATTCTGTGACTTCTCAGCTGTCTGCTGCTATACTAAGAAATATACTTACATCCAAAGTCATCACTTCATACTGCTGGGAGAGAATCCAGGGAAATGAAGTATTGTTCCACTGCCAACATTCCTGGGACGGTCCACATTTCTACTTAACTGTTTCTATCTTAAATATAACATTCCCAACATTCAGTCAAAACAAAAAGTTCCAGCAACTTCAAGCAAGTGTATAAATGAAAGGTTTTTCCATCAGGTGGCAAACTGTATGACATTTATAAGGTCCCCGAAGTAAAATTAGAAAACGGGAACTTCTGTAGATGCCATGACTGACTGCGGAACAAAAGTAGTTATATTAAGTGAATGTTTGGAAACACAGGGATCCACGATGTACCAATAGCTCTTGCTGTATATTTTCTTAACGGGGATTGACACTTTTACTAGAACTTGGTGGCAGCATAATAGATTGTCATGGATACATCACGGCTGCTTTTTATTTCTAGACATTAGAGAAACAATTGTTCTTCAGGTCTGCAGAGAGGAATAGAAATGGTCATGGCAGACCTATAGCAAGGTAATGTTTCCTAGTATTAAAGATCAAGGTGATACAGGAATCTACAAGTGCTTCTAACTAAATTAGAATAACATCAAAAAGTTAATTTGCTTCAGTTCTTCTATACAAAAAGTGAAACTCATGTATTATATAGAGTCATTACAAACAGAGTGGTCTATTTCAAGTATTTATTTCTGTTTATGTTGATGATTATGGCTTACAGCCAATGAAAACCCAAAAGTCATTATCTCAATATATTAGACTAATTAAAAAAAACACCTGCAAAGGCTTCCTAAGCATTTAAAAAGGTCCGTTAGTCTGTTTCAGTAGGCTCCACAATCATGGGAAAGACTGCTGACTTGACGGATGTCCAGAAGGCAGTCATTGACACACTCCACAAGGAGGGTAAGCCACAGAAGGTCATTGCTAAAGACGCTGGCTCAGAGTGCTATATCCAAGCATATTAACGGAAAGTTGAGTGGAAGGAAAAAGTGTGGTAGAAAAAGGTGCACAAGCAATCACGAAAACAGCAGCCATGAAAGGATTGCTAAAAAAAAGCCATTCAAAAATTTGGGAGAGATTCACAAGGAGTGGACTGCTGCTGGAGTCATTGCTTCAAGAGCCACCACACACAGACGCATCCAGGACATGAGCTACAAGTGTCGCATTCCTTGTGTCAAGCCACTCATGACCAATAGACAACGCCAGAAGTGTCTTACCTGGGCCAAGGAGAAAAAGAATTAGACTATTGCTCAGTGGTCCAAGGTGTTGTTTTTAGATGAAAGTAAATTTTGCATTTCATTTGGAAATCCAGGCCCCAGAGTCTGGAGAGAAGAGTGGAGAGGCCACAATCCAAGCTGCTTGAGGTCTAGTGTGAAGCTTCCACAATCAGTGATGGTTTGAGGAGCCATGTCATCTGCTGGTGTAGGTACACTGTGTTTTATCAAGACCAAAGTCAGTGCAGCTGTCTGCCAGGAAATTTTATAGCACTTCATGCTTCCCTCTGTCAACAAGCTTTTTAGGAGATGGAAATTTCATTCTCCAGCAGGACTTGGCACCTGTCCACACTGCCAAAAGTACCAATACCTGGTTTAAAAACAACAGTATCACTGTGCTTTATTGGCCATCAAACTCGCCTGACCTTAATCCCATAGAGCATCTATCGGGTATTGTCAAGAGGAAGAAGAGAGACACCAGACCCAACAATTCAGATGAGCTGAAGGCTGCTATCAAAGCAACCTGGGCTTCCATAACACCTCAGCAGTGCCACAGACTGATCACCTCTATGCCACGCCGCATTGATGCAGTAATTGATGCAAAAGGAGCCCCGACCAAGTATTGAGTGCATTTACTGAACATACATTTCAGTAGGTCAACATTTAGGATATTAAAATCATTTTTCAAGCTGGTGTTATAAAGCATTCTAATTTACTGAGATAATGACTTTTGGGCTTTCATTGGCTGTAAGCCATAATCATCAACATTAGCAGAAATAAACACTTGAAATAGATCTGAAATATGAGCTTCACTTTTTGTATTGAAGAACTGAAATAAATTAACTTTTTGATTATATTCCAATATTGTGAGAAGCACTTGTATATTAAAGGCATAGGCCTATTAACTGAAGTGGCTATGTTTTCAATGTCGAGGTGGGAGCTGTTCTGCATCTGTTAACTGCTATGTATTGTATTAAGAAATACTTTATCCTTGGTATTATTACTGCTAAAGGTATTGTTACCTTAATTTAATTGTGTTATAGCTGTAATGTGCCCATAACTTGTTGAAATTGATTATATTATGCTATACCCAAGAGATGTTTTCAAGTTCATCTCCTTATTCCTGACATAAACCAATCCTACTGACCTTCTAATTGTTAGACAATTAGTCAAATATAATATTAGTTAATTGTGGAATATGTGGATGCAGAAATTTACAAGCTTCATTCAAGTTTTTATCTTACAGCTGCTGGACCAGTTGGGATGTACAAAGAAATCATGGGCCCCATAGCAGCAGCCTTAACATATATGAGTTTTATTAGCATTATTTTTTTCATGTGCTTAAAGGGTTTTTCAGAAAAAAGTTAACTTCAGAGGAGAGGAGCGCACCCTCGACCTCTGTTGCATTCATTGTGTATGATACAGCCATAAATAGCCCAAAACAGAGCTTTCTGTGACAGTCCCATAGACAATGAATGGAGCAGAGGCTGAGAGAGTGCCCCCTCTGCTCTATTTAAGATGAGGTTGCTGAGCACCAATCTTAGGAACCCCGGGGATTTCAGAAGTTGGACCCTCTATGACGTACAAGTCAAACTCTGGCCTAGGGGCCAAATCTGGCTAGCCGGGTAATTATATTTGGCTTGCCCTTGACACCAGAACCACCACCCCCATGTGGAGCCAATATTCTGTATGGAGGACTTTGTGGGACCCATATTACTATAAGGACGATGATGTTGGGCCTATTATACTGTATGGAAAGCTATGTGGGGCATTATACTGTTTGGAGGACTATGTGGGGCCCGTTGTTCTGGACGGAGGACCGTGTGGGGCTCATTTTACCATATATTTATTGGCCAGCGACATTCTCCAAGTTTTTTATTTTGGCCCTCTGCGTGTTTGAGTTTAACATCCCTGCTCTAAGATCATAAAGTTATCCCGTTTCCTGTTATTTTTTGGGGGGAGAGGGAGTATGGGAAGAGGGTGGGGGTAAAGAAGGGGTGGGGGAGGATTAGCCCTATAATGCATTTATTGCGTACTTATTGAAAAATTCATCCTGCACAAAAGTAATCTTATGCAGGGATTGAAGGAAGATCACACATCACAGAGTTTCCTCCTTCCCCTGCAACTTGACAGCCCCCTCACAGCCCCAGGGGGATCCAGAGAACAAAGTAACTCCCAGAAAGGATGATGCTTTCACAATTACCCCTCACACATTATGAAGCCCCTTATGACACCCAGCATAACATGATGCCCCCACAAAGGCCCCCCATAGAATCATGGTCTCGTCAGCACCTCATATATTATGACTAGCTATTGAACCCATTCTACGCCCGGGTGGCGAGCATTTATATTGGTATATGGTCTCCATCCTGGTATGTGCTGCTCCATCCTGCGTCCCCATCCTGTCATGTGCTGCACCCATCCTGCGTCCCCATCCTGTCATGTGCTGCACCCATCCTGCGTCCCCATCCTGTCATGTGCTGCTCCATCCTGCGTCCCCATCCTGTCATGTGCTGCACCCATCCTGCGTCCCCATCCTGTCATGTGCTGCACCCATCCTGCGTCCCCATCCTGTCATGTGCTGCACCCATCCTGCGTCCCCATCCTGTCATGTGCTGCACCCATCCTGCGTCCCCATCCTGTCATGTGCTGCACCCATCCTGCGCCCCCATCCTGTCATGTGCTGCACCCATCCTGCATCCCCATCCTGGTATGTGCTGCGCCCATCCTGCGTCCCCATCCTGCGTCCCCATCCTGTCATGTGCTGCACCCATCCTGCGTCCCCATCCTGTCATGTGCTGCACCCATCCTGCGTCCCCATCCTGTCATGTGCTGCACCCATCCTGCGTCCCCATCCTGTCATGTGCTGCACCCATCCTGCGTCCCCATCCTGTCATGTGCTGCACCCATCCTGCGCCCCCATCCTGTCATGTGCTGCACCCATCCTGCATCCCCATCCTGGTATGTGCTGCGCCCATCCTGCGTCCCCATCCTGCGTCCCCATCCTGTCATGTGCTGCACCCATCCTGCGTCCCCATCCTGTCATGTGCTGCACCCATCCTGCGTCCCCATCCTGTCATGTGCTGCACCCATCCTGCGTCCCCATCCTGTCATGTGCTGCACCCATCCTGCGCCCCCATCCTGTCATGTGCTGCACCCATCCTGCGTCCCCATCCTTTCATGTGCTGCACCCATCCTGTGTCCCCATCCTTTCATGTGCTGCACCCATCCTGCGTCCCCATCCTGCGTCCCCATCCTGTCATGTGCTGCACCCATCCTGCGTCTTCATCCTGTCATGTGCTGCACCCATCCTGCGTCCCCATCCTGCATCCCCATCCTGTCATGTGCTGCACCCATCCTGCATCCCCATCTTGGTATGTGCTGCACCCATCCTGCGTCCCCATCCTGTCATGTGCTGCACCCATCCTGCGTCCCCATCCTGTCATGTGCTGCACCCATCCTGCGTCCCCATCCTGGTATGTGCTGCACCCATCCTGCGTCCCCATCCTGCGTCCCCATGCTGTTATGTGCTGCTCCCATCCTGCATCCCCATCCTGTCATGTGCTGCACCCATCCTGCGTCCCCATCCTGCGTCCCCATCCTGGTATGTGCTGCAACCATCCTGCGTCCCCATCCTGCGTCCCTATCCTGGTATGTGCTGCAACCATCCTGCGTCCCCATCCTGCGTCCCCATCCTGGTATGTGCTGCAACCATCCTGCGTCCCCATCCTGCGTCCCCATCCTGGTATGTGCTGCAACCATCCTGCGTCCCCATCCTGTCATGTGCTGCACCCATCCGGGGGCCTGAGCAGGCGGGGACACCGGCGCGCTGTTGGGGTCAGGTGCCGGTATCGCCGCCAGCTCAGGCCCCCCAGCACTTACTATACTCACCTGTCTGTCCCGTTCCACCACTGGGCGCCGCCATCTTCCCGGTCTCCTGGCTGTGACTGTTCAGTCAGAGGGCGGCGCCGGCACGCATTAAGCACGTCATTGCGCCCTCTGAACTGAAGGTCACAGGCCGAAGACCGGGAAGATGGCGGCGCTCAGCGGTGGAACGCAGGACAGGTGAATATGGCCGATACTTACCCTCCTGGCGGTCCCTGCTTCTCTGTTGGAGATCGCGGTGTGCGTTCAGTGTGAACGCATACCGCGATCTCCCGGGAGCGTCACTCTGTGAGGCCCAGACTGCGCCGGCGCTTGCGCCTACGCAGTCTATAAAGGCTTCGGACAGAGTGACGCTCCCAGCGTTATATTATAGATGGCCCCCACAGCACTCACACACACTTTGATTGCTCCCACAGCACCGCCACACAGTATAATGGCCTCCACTATGGCCCCTCACATTATCATGCTCTCCACAGCCACCTGCAAATACTCACTAATAGAGTTGAGCGACCTTGACCTTTTTAGAGTCGAGCCGGGTTTCGCGAAACCCGACTATCTCAAAAGTCGGGTCGAGTGAAATCGGCCGATTATGACGTAAAGTCGGGATCGACCGAAACACGAAACCCAATGCAAGTCAATGGGGGAGCATAGTCGGCAGTGAGTGGGGGCCAGGAAAACACCTAGAGTGCCCATTTTAATGTCAAAACCATCCATTCTTCTTAATGAAGCTTGTCAAGCGTAATTTACCTTATAATAATTGGAAGGCATTTGAAATTGGGGGTCATTTGGCTAAAGTTGTGGTGGGTAGGGCTGGTTCAAGTAATTAGGGGGCCCAGGAAATCTGGACCACGTCACGGCAGTGGAGCAGGGAGAGGTAAGTATTTCAACTTTGCAAGTGCTGTGAACCTGAGCAAGCAGGGGGGGCCCACTCGTTGGCATTGGCACTGGCACAGGGCCCCTCAAAGTACAGCGGTGTGTTTGCACGACGGGGGCGCCTCCCACCGGCAGCAACACTTTTGCGTACTATGAGAGGCCATGTGCCAGTGACGTCGCCAACTAGTATTCCTCCCCCCACCTGATGAAGGAACCTGCACTTTCATCTGCACCTTCCTCTTTGTCCCCGTGTAAGGTGGTATGGTATGCGGGAAGAGCAACCTGACTTTCAGCAGGATCACAATGTTGTTGTGTAGCGTGCACGGGGAATGTTGCGTTATGGGTCAATGTACCAGCAGACTCATCTATCACTGGCTGGGCAATGGGCAGGATGAGGAGGAAACACAGATATAGGCCCAAAGAATAAAGTTGGCTAAATGCAGTTCAAAATTGGTAACACAGGAATAACCAGGGGGCATTGCAGTGGAGGACAACTGGAATGAGAGGCTGACACAGAGACTCAGTAAGTAGTCGAAATGCAGTTCAAAATTGGCAACCGTAGTAAACAGGCGGCACAGCTTTGTTCAGTGGAGGAGAACAGCAAGGAGTGGCAGACACCGATAGTAGGCCCCAACCCAACTAGTAGGCCAAATGCAGTCTAACATTAACAACTACTTAACGAGCGCCTGAAAACGGAATTTCAGGACAGGAAACCAGGAGAACAGCAAGGAGTGGCAGACACCGATAGTAGGCCCCAAACCAACTAGTACGCCAAATGCAGTTGTTCCGTTTAACCACAATTTAATGAGAGCCTGAAGATAGAAGTTCAGGAAAGGCAACCTGGAGAACACCTTGGAGTGGAACACACCATCTCTCTACACCCCATACCCAATTTGTAGGCTTAATGCAGTGTAGTTTCCAACAACTACTAAACGAGAGCATGAAGATCGAAGCATTGGCGAGGAAACCTGGGGAACACCTTGGAGTGGAACACACCATCTCTCTACACCCCATACCCAATTTGTAGGCCTAATGCAGTGTAGTTTCCAACAACTACGAAACGAGAGCCGGAAGATCGAAGCTCAGGAAAGGCAACCTGGGGAACACCTTGGAGTGTAATAAACCCTCTCTCTACACCACGGAAGGGCTGATTCTTAGGAAGGAAGGCTGTCGGAAAGAAGCAGGGCGCGTCCGAGGGTGATTATATTCTTATTAGGTATATACTCACCCTCGGACGCGCCCTGCTTCTTTATTTGTAATGAATGTTTATTTGCAATGTGGTTTTGACTTACTCTATTTTTTTGGTAAATAATGATTTTATTATTTTCATTGTTTTGCATCTTCTTGGCAATAATATAAGGAAGACGCGACAGGACAACACTCGGTGGATGCCATATCTGTGTTTAAAATTGAAAAAACCTTTCAGTTAACTACTTGCAGGAGAAAGTTATTGTAGCTGGTGGCCATTTTTAGTACTGTACCAGATTTTTGTTGTATGTGTTTGTTTTTAATGTTAAAATGTCTGCATTTGATATCTCTCCAGTATTTTCTTTTTTATAAGCAAAATACTTATTTTTATATTTTCTGATGTTGGTTCCAGGGGTACACGGGCAGCAGTGGTGTGGTCAGTGGAGGCCTAGTGGAAGGAGTGACCGCAGACAGGCATCGAAGGCCTAAAATAATAACACATGGCTGTAGGCAATTTTAAATTGGTTACAGGGGTACACGGGCAGCAGTGGTGTGGTCAGTGGAGGCCTAGTGGAAGGAGTGACCACAGACAGGCATCGAAGGCCTAAAATAATAACACATGGCTGTAGGCAATTTTAAATTGGTTCCAGGGGTACACGGGCAGCAGTGCCCTGGTCAGTGTAGTAGTAGTTGAAAGAATGGACTGCAGACAGGCATCGAAGGCCTAAAATAAAAAAATTGGGCTGGCTGTAGGCAATTTTAAATTGGTTCCAGGGGTACACGGGCAGCAGTGCCCTGGTCAGTGTAGTAGTAGTTGAAAGAATGGACCGCAGACAGGCATCGAAGGCCTAAAATAAAAAAATTGGGCTGGCTGTAGGCAATTTTAAATTGGTTCCAGGGGTACACTGGCAGCAGTGGTGTGGTCAGTGGAGGCCTAGTGGAAGGAGTGACCGCAGACAGGCATCGAAGGCCTAAAATAATAACACATGGCTGTAGGCAATTTTAAATTGGTTCCAGGGGTACACGGGCAGCAGTGGTGTGGTCAGTGGAGGCCTAGTGGAAGGAGTGACCGCAGACAGGCATCGAAGGCCTAAAATAATAACACATGGCTGTAGGCAATTTTAAATTGGTTACAGGGGTACACGGGCAGCAGTGGTGTGGTCAGTGGAGGCCTAGTGGAAGGAGTGACCACAGACAGGCATCGAAGGCCTAAAATAATAACACATGGCTGTAGGCAATTTTAAATTGGTTACAGGGGTACACGGGCAGCAGTGGTGTGGTCAGTGGAGGCCTAGTGGAAGGAGTGACCACAGACAGGCATCGAAGGCCTAAAATAATAACACATGGCTGTAGGCAATTTTAAATTGGTTCCAGGGGTACACGGGCAGCAGTGCCCTGGTCAGTGTAGTAGTAGTTGAAAGAATGGACCGCAGACAGGCATCGAAGGCCTAAAATAAAAAAATTGGGCTGGCTGTAGGCAATTTTAAATTGGTTCCAGGGGTACACTGGCAGCAGTGGTGTGGTCAGTGGAGGCCTAGTGGAAGGAGTGACCGCAGACAGGCATCGAAGGCCTAAAATAATAACACATGGCTGTAGGCAATTTTAAATTGGTTCCAGGGGTACACGGGCAGCAGTGGTGTGGTCAGTGGAGGCCTAGTGGAAGGAGTGACCGCAGACAGGCATCGAAGGCCTAAAATAATAACACATGGCTGTAGGCAATTTTAAATTGGTTACAGGGGTACACGGGCAGCAGTGGTGTGGTCAGTGGAGGCCTAGTGGAAGGAGTGACCACAGACAGGCATCGAAGGCCTAAAATAATAACACATGGCTGTAGGCAATTTTAAATTGGTTACAGGGGTACACGGGCAGCAGTGGTGTGGTCAGTGGAGGCCTAGTGGAAGGAGTGACCACAGACAGGCATCGAAGGCCTAAAATAATAACACATGGCTGTAGGCAATTTTAAATTGGTTCCAGGGGTACACGGGCAGCAGTGCCCTGGTCAGTGTAGTAGTAGTTGAAAGAATGGACCGCAGACAGGCATCGAAGGCCTAAAATAAAAAAATTGGGCTGGCTGTAGGCAATTTTAAATTGGTTCCAGGGGTACACTGGCACCAGTGGTGTGGTCAGTGGAGGCCTAGTGGAAGGAGTGACCGCAGACAGGCATCGAAGGCCTAAAATAATAACACATGGCTGTAGGCAATTTTAAATTGGTTCCAGGGGTACACGGGCAGCAGTGGTGTGGTCAGTGGAGGCCTAGTGGAAGGAGTGACCGCAGACAGGCATCGAAGGCCTAAAATAATAACACATGGCTGTAGGCAATTTTAAATTGGTTACAGGGGTACACGGGCAGCAGTGGTGTGGTCAGTGGAGGCCTAGTGGAAGGAGTGACCACAGACAGGCATCGAAGGCCTAAAATAATAACACATGGCTGTAGGCAATTTTAAATTGGTTACAGGGGTACACGGGCAGCAGTGGTGTGGTCAGTGGAGGCCTAGTGGAAGGAGTGACCACAGACAGGCATCGAAGGCCTAAAATAATAACACATGGCTGTAGGCAATTTTAAATTGGTTCCAGGGGTACACGGGCAGCAGTGCCCTGGTCAGTGTAGTAGTAGTTGAAAGAATGGACCGCAGACAGGCATCGAAGGCCTAAAATAAAAAAATTGGGCTGGCTGTAGGCAATTTTAAATTGGTTCCAGGGGTACACGGGCAGCAGTGGTGTGGTCAGTGGAGGCCTAGTGGAAGGAGTGACCGCAGACAGGCATCGAAGGCCTAAAATAATAACACATGGCTGTAGGCAATTTTAAATTGGTTCCAGGGGTACACGGGCAGCAGTGGTGTGGTCAGTGGAGGCCTAGTGGAAGGAGTGACCACAGACAGGCATCGAAGGCCTAAAATAATAACACATGGCTGTAGGCAATTTTAAATTGGTTCCAGGGGTACACGGGCAGCAGTGCCCTGGTCAGTGTAGTAGTAGTTGAAAGAATGGACCGCAGACAGGCATCGAAGGCCTAAAATAAAAAAATTGGGCTGGCTGTAGGCAATTTTAAATTGGTTCCAGGGGTACACGGGCAGCAGTGGTGTGGTCAGTGGAGGCCTAGTGGAAGGAGTGACCGCAGACAGGCATCGAAGGCCTAAAATAGTAACACATGGCTGTAGGCAATTTTAAATTGGTTCCAGGGGTACACGGGCAGCAGTGGTGTGGTCAGTGGAGGCCTAGTGGAAGGAGTGACCACAGACAGGCATCGAAGGCCTAAAATAATAACACATGGCTGTAGGCAATTTTAAATTGGTTCCAGGGGTACACGGGCAGCAGTGGTGTGGTCAGTGGAGGCTTAGTGGAAGGAGTGACCACAGACAGGCATCGAAGGCCTAAAATAATAACACATGGCTGTAGGCAATTTTAAATTGGTTCCAGGGGTACACGGGCAGCAGTGGTGTGGTCAGTGGAGGCCTAGTGGAAGGAGTGACCGCAGACAGGCATCGAAGGCCTAAAATAATAACACATGGCTGTAGGCAATTTTAAATTGGTTCCAGGGGTACACGGGCAGCAGTGGTGTGGTCAGTGGAGGCCTAGTGGAAGGAGTGACCACAGACAGGCATCGAAAGCCTAAAATAATAACACATGGCTGTAGGCAATTTTAAATTGGTTCCAGGGGTACACGGGCAGCAGTGGTGTGGTCAGTGGAGGCCTAGTGGAAGGAGTGACCACAGACAGGCATCGAAGGCCTAAAATAATAACACATGGCTGTAGGCAATTTTAAATTGGTTCCAGGGGTACACGGGCAGCAGTGCCCTGGTCAGTGTAGTAGTAGTTGAAAGAATGGACCGCAGACAGGCATCGAAGGCCTAAAATAAAAAAATTGGGCTGGCTGTAGGCAATTTTAAATTGGTTCCAGGGGTACACGGTTAGCAGTGGTGTGGTCAGTGGAGGCCTAGTGGAAGGAGTGACCACAGACAGGCATCGAAGGCCTAAAATAATAACACATGGCTGTAGGCAATTTTAAATTGGTTCCAGGGGTACACGGGCAGCAGTGGTGTGGTCAGTGGAGGCCTAGTGGAAGGAGTGACCGCAGACAGGCATCGAAGGCCTAAAATAATAACACATGGCTGTAGGCAATTTTAAATTGGTTCCAGGGGTACACGGGCAGCAGTGCCCTGGTCAGTGTAGAAGTAGTTGAAAGAATGGACCGCAGACAGGCATCGAAGGCCTAAAATAATAACACATGGCTGTAGGCAATTTTAAATTGGTTCCAGGGGTACACGGGCAGCAGTGGTGTGGTCAGTGGAGGCCTAGTGGAAGGAGTGACCGCAGACAGGCATCGAAGGCCTAAAATAATAACACATGGCTGTAGGCAATTTTAAATTGGTTCCAGGGGTACACGGGCAGCAGTGGTGTGGTCAGTGGAGGTCTAGTGGAAGGAGTGACCGCAGACAGGCATCGAAGGCCTAAAATGATAACACATGGCTGTAGGCAATTTTAAATTGGTTCCAGGGGTACACGGGCAGCAGTGGTGTGGTCAGTGGAGGCCTAGTGGAAGGAGTGACCGCAGACAGGCATCGAAGGCCTAAAATAATAACACATGGCTGTAGGCAATTTTAAATTGGTTCCAGGGGTACACGGGCAGCAGTGGTGTGGTCAGTGGAGGCCTAGTGGAAGGAGTGACCGCAGACAGGCATCGAAGGCCTAAAATAATAACACATGGCTGTAGGCAATTTTAAATTGGTTCCAGGGGTACACGGGCAGCAGTGGTGTGGTCAGTGGAGGCCTAGTGGAAGGAGTGACCACAGACAGGCATCGAAGGCCTAACATAACAAAAATGTCAATACAATGGTATTGTCAGTGGCAGGCATTGAAGGATGTCAGCGCATAGACTAAACATTGGTGGAGCTGTGAGATAATTTTGCAAGTGGTAGAGCACTGTTTGAGGTGGGGTGGGGGGAAACTGTCTTGTGGCCGGCGGTACAGGCCCAGGGCCCCTCATATTACAACGGTGTGTCTGACGTTGGGTGCGCACCACCACCGCCAGAGACACTTTATTGTACTAGGAGGGACCCAGTGGCAGTGCCGTCGACCAAAAGCGGGCTCACCCACCTCTTCAGACAAACTGCACTCTCACGGGTGCTGTCGCCAAGTGTCGATACCACGGCCCCGTGTGGGGAGTTTGGCCATTTAGTGAGGTGTAAACATGTCGTATGCTGGACAATCAGGTGCAGAAAATTACGAGATTGGAAAAGGCATTCAGAATAGTCCACACAGGCAAGACCTTTTCATAGGAAAGCTAGGTGTCAGCCGGGCAAGGTGGGGCAAAAGATTTCGAAATCCAGTTGTGGTTCATTTTAATGAAGGTTAGATCATCTACATTTTGGGTAGCCAGACGAGTCCTTTTTTCTGTTAGTATTGAACCTGCAGCACTGAATACTCTTTCTGATAGGACACTAGCTGCCGGGCAAGCAAGCTCCTGCAATGCATATTCTGCCAATTCTGGCCAGGTGTCTAATTTTGATGCCCAGTAATCAAATGGGAATGACGGTTGAGGGAGAACATCGATAAGGGATGAAAAATAGTTTGTAACCATACTGGACAAATGTTGTCTCCTGTCACTTTGAATTGATGCTGCAGTACCTGTCCTGTCTGCGGTCATAGCAAAATCACTCCACAACCTGGTCAGAAAACCCCTCTGGCCAACGCCACTTCTGATTTCTGCCCCTCTAACTCCTCTGGTCTGCTGGCCCCTGCAGCTCGTGTGAGAACGATCACGGGCACTGTGTGCAGGGAATGCCAGAAGCAAACGGTCAACAAGAGTTGATTGTTTGGTTGCTAATATTAGTTCCAAGTTCTCATGTGGCATTATATTTTGCAATTTGCCTTTATAGCGAGGATCAAGGAGGCAGGCCAACCAGTAATCGTCATCATTCATCATTTTAGTTATGCGTGTGTCCCTTTTGAGGATACGTAAGGCATAATCCGCCATGTGGGCCAAAGTTCCAGTTCTCAAATCTGCGGTTGTGCTTGGTTGAGGGGCAGTTTCAGGCAAATCCACGTCACTTGTGTCCCTCAAAAAACCAGAACCCGGCCTTGCCGCGCCACCAATTTCCAGTGGCTCCGGAAAAGCTTCCTCATTAAAAATATAATCATCCCCATCATCCTCCTCATCCTCCTCCTCCTCTTCGCCTGCTACCTCGTCCTGTACACTGCCCTGGCCAGACAATGGCTGACTGTCATCAAGGCTTTCCTCTTCCTCAGCTGCAGACGCCTGATCCTTTATGTGCGTCAAACTTTGCATCAGCAGACGCATTAGGGGGATGCTCATGCTTATTATGGTGTTGTCTGCACTAACCAGCCATGTGCATTCCTCAAAACACTGAAGGACTTGACACATGTCTTGAATCTTCGACCACTGCACACCTGACAACTCCATGTCTGCCATCCTACTGCCTGCCCGTGTATGTGTATCCTCCCACAAAAACATAACAGCCCGCCTCTGTTCACACAGTCTCTGAAGCATGTGCAGTGTTGAGTTCCACCTTGTTGCAACGTCTATGATTAGGCGATGCTGGGGAAGGTTCAAAGAACGCTGATAGGTCTGCATACGGCTGGAGTGTACGGGCGAACGGCGGATATGTGAGCAAAGTCCACGCACTTTGAGGAGCAGGTCGGATAACCCCGGATAACTTTTCAGGAAGCACTGCACCACCAGGTTTAAGGTGTGAGCCAGGCAAGGAATGTGTTTCAGTTGGGAAAGGGAGATGGCAGCCATGAAATTCCTTCCGTTATCACTCACTACCTTGCCTGCCTCAAGATCTACAGTGCCCAGCCACGACTGCGTTTCTTTCTGCAAGAACTCGGACAGAACTTCCGCGGTGTGTCTGTTGTCGCCCAAACACTTCATAGCCAATACAGCCTGCTGACGTTTGCCAGTAGCTGCCCCATAATGGGAGACCTGGTGTGCAACAGTGGCAGCTGCGGATGGAGTGGTTGTGCGACTGCGGTCTGTGGACGAGCTCTCGCTTCTGCAGGAGGACGAAGAGGAGGAGGAGGGGGTGCGAACGGCTACAGCCAATTGTTTCCTAGACCGTGGGCTAGGCAGAACTGTCCCAAACTTGCTGTCCCCTGTGGACCCTGCATCCACCACATTTACCCAGTGTGCCGTGATGGACACGTAACGTCGCTGGCCATGCCTACTGGTCCATGCATCTGTTGTCAGATGCACCTTTGTGCTCACAGATTGCCTGAGTGCATGGACGATGCGCTCTTTAACATGCTGGTGGAGGGCTGGGATGGCTTTTCTGGAAAAAAAGTGTCGACTGGGTAGCTCGCAGCGTGGTACAGCGTAGTCCATCAGGGCTTTGAAAGCTTCGCTTTCAACTAACCGGTAGGGCATCATCTCTAACGAGATTAGTTTAGCTATGTGTGCGTTCAAACCCTGTGTACGCGGATGCGAGGCTAAGTACTTCCTTTTTCTAACCATAGTCTCATGTAGGGTGAGCTGGACTGGAGAGCTGGAGATCGTGGAACTAGCGGGGGTGCCGGTGGACATGGCAGACTGAGAGACGGTGGGAGATGGTATTGTTGCCACCGGTGCCCTAGATGCAGTGTTTCCTACTACGAAACTGGTGATTCCCTGACCCTGACGGCTTTGGCCTGGCAAAGAAACCTGCACAGATACTGCAGGTGGTGCGGAAAATGGTGGCCCTACACTGCCGGAAGGGATGTTGCGTTGCTGACTAGCTTCATTGGCCGAGGGTGCTACAATCTTAAGGGACGTTTGGTAGTTAGTCCAGGCTTGCAAATGCATGGTGGTTAAATGTCTATGCATGCAACTTGTATTGAGACTTTTCAGATTCTGTCCTCTGCTTAAGGTAGTTGAACATTTTTGACAGATGACTTTGCGCTGATCAATTGGATGTTGTTTAAAAAAATGCCAGACTGCACTCTTTCTAGCATCGGATACCTTTTCAGGCATTGCAGACTGAGCTTTAACCGGATGGCCACGCTGTCCTCCAACAGGTTTTGGCTTTGCCACGCGTTTTGGGCAAGATACGGGCCCGGCAGATGGAACCTGTTGCGATGTTGATGCCTGCTGCGGCCCCTCCTCCTCCGCTTCAGAACTGCTGCCACCTGCACCCTGTTCCCCCAATGGCTGCCAATCGGGGTCAAGAACTGGGTCATCTATTACCTCTTCTTGTAGCTCGTGTGCAACTTCGTCTGTGTCACCGTGTTGGTCGGTGGTATAGCGTTCGTGATGGGGCAACATAGTCTCATCAGGGTCTGATTCTTGATCAGCACCCTGCGAGGGCAATGTTATGGTCTGAGTCAAAGGACCAGCATAGTAGTCTGGCTGTGGCTGTGCATCAGTGCACTCCATGTCAGATTCAACTTGTAATGGGCATGGACTGTTAACTGCTTCACTTTCTAAGCCAGGGACGGTATGTGTAAAGAGCTCCATGGAGTAACCCGTTGTGTCGCCTGCTGCATTCTTCTCTGTTGTTGTTTTTGCTGAAGAGGACAAGGAAGCAACTTGTCCCTGACCGTGAACATCCACTAACGACGCGCTGCTTTGACATTTACCAGTTTCACGAGAGGAGGCAAAAGAGCTAGAGGCTGAGTCAGCAAGATAAGCCAAAACTTGCTCTTGCTGCTCAGGCTTTAAAAGCGGTTTTCCTACTCCCAGAAAAGGGAGCGTTCGAGGCCTTGTGTAGCCAGACGACGAACCTGGCTCCACAGCTCCAGACTTAGGTGCAATATTTTTTTTCCCACGACCAGCTGATGCTCCACCACTACCACTACCCTCATTACCAGCTGACAATGAACGCCCCCGGCCACGACCTCTTCCACCATACTTCCTCATTGTTTTAAAAACGTAAACAAACTAACGGTATTTGTTGCTGTCACACAAATTACACGGTGAGCTATAACTTCAGTATGATTTAGCTACCCCTTTACAGGTGAGTGAGACCACAACGAAAATCAGGCACAATGTTACACACTCTGTTGTTGGTGGCAACAAATGAGAGAGATGCCACACACGCAGGACTGTCACTGAAGCACAAATGTAAATATTAATCTCCCACTGATTTGATTTTATTTTTTTTTTTCAGGGAGACTTTAGGAAAAAAAAAAAATAGAATAAAATGATTTTTTCAGGAAGAATTTAGAAACCAAAGAAAATAAAATGATTTTTTCAGGGAGAATTTAGAAAACAAATAAAACAAAAAAAGGCTTTCTATGGCCCACTGAGTGAGAGATGACGCACACAGGAGTCAGGAGTGGCACACAAGCCCAGAGGCCAATATTTATCTCCCACTGATTGATGTAGTGATTTTTTCAGGTAGATTTTGGAACCCAAATCAAGCTACAAAAAATAATAGGCTTTCTATGGCCCACAATTGGAGAGAGAGAGAGAGAGATGGCACACCCAGGAGTCAAGACTGACACACAAGCAGAAAGGGCAATATTAATCTCCCACTGATTTGGTTTTTTTTTTTTTTTTTTCAGGGAGACTTTAGGAAAAAAAAAAATAGAATAAAATGATTTTTTCAGGAAGAATTTAGAAACCAAAGAAAATAAAATGATTTTTTCAGGGAGAATTTAGAAAACAAATAAAACAAAAAAAGGCTTTCTATGGCCCACTGAGTGAGAGATGACGCACACAGGAGTCAGGAGTGGCACACAAGCCCAGAGGCCAATATTTATCTCCCACTTTTTTTTTTTTGTTCCAGGGAAAATTTATAAACCCAATAAAAAAAATAATAAATAGGCTTTCTATGGCCCACTATCTGAGAGACAGAGAGAGATGGCACGCTTAGGACTGGCACACAAGCCCAAAGGCCAATATTAATCTCCCTTTTTTTTTTAAGGGAGAATTTATAAAACCAAAAAAAAAAAAAATAAATAGGCTTTCTATGGCCCACTATTTGTGAGAGAGATGGCACGCTCAGGACTGGCACACAAGCCCAGAGGCCAATATTAATCTCCCACTTTTTTTTTTTTTCCAGGGAAAATTTATAAACCCAATAAAAAAATAAATAAATAGGCTTTCTATGGCCCACTATCTGAGAGAGAGAGATGGCACGCTTAGGACTGGCACACAAGCCCAAAGGCCAATATTAATCTCCCACTGATTGATTTATTGAATTTTCAGGTAGAATTTAGAACCGAAATAAAGCAAAAAAAAATAAAAAATGGGCTTTCTATGGCCCACTGAGTGAGTGATGATGCACACAGGAGTCAGGAGTGGCACACAAGCCCTGAGGCCAATATTTTTCTCCCACTGATTGATGTATTGATTTTTTCAGGTAGATTTTAGAACCAAAATCAAGCAAAAAAATAAATAGGCTTTCTATGGCCCACTGAGTGAGTGATGATGCACACAGGAGTCAAGAGTGGCACACAAGCCCTGAGGCCAATATTTTTCTCCCACTGATTGATGTAGTGATTTTTTCAGGTAGATTTTATAACCCAAATCAAGCCAAAAAATAAATAGGCTTTCTATGGCCCACTGAGTGAGAGATGACACAGACAGGGATGGCACTCTAGCAGAAATGTCAATCTTAATCTCCCACAAAAAAAAAAAAAAAAAACAGGGAGTGTCCTTCAATTACTATCTCCCTGCAGTAATCTCAGCCAGGTATGGCAGGCAGCAATAAGGAGTGGACTGATGCACAAATTAAATAAAAAGTGTGTACAAACCAAAAAGATAGCTGTGCAGAAAGGATGGAACAAGAGGATTTGTGCTTTGAAAAAAGCAGTTGGTTTGCACAGCGGCGTACACACAGCAATGCAGCTATCAGGGAGCCTTCTAGGGCAGCCCAATGAGCTACAGCGCTGAGGGGAAAAAAAAAAAAAATGTAGCTTCCACTGTCCCTGCACACCGAAGGTGGTGTTGGGCAGTGGAAATCGCTACAGCACAAGCGGTTTGGTGGTTAATGGACCCTGCCTAACGCTATCCCTGCTTCTGACGAAGCGGCAGCAACCTCTCCCTAAGCTCAGATCAGCAGCAGTAACATGGCGGTCGGCGGGAACGCCCCTTTATAGCCCCTGTGACGCCGCAGACAGCAAGCCAATCACTGCAATGCCCTTCTCTAAGATGGTGGGGACCAGGACCTATGTCATCACGCTGCCCACACTCTGCGTTTACCTTCATTGGCTGAGAAATGGCGCTTTTCGCGTCATTGAAACGCGACTTTGGCGCGAAAGTCGCGTACCGCATGGCCGACCCCGCACAGGGGTCGGATCGGGTTTCATGAAACCCGACTTTGACAAAAGTCGGCGACTTTTGAAAATGAACGACCCGTTTCGCTCAACCCTACTCACTAATTAAAGAAAAAAAATACTACTACATTCCCCTTAATCATGCCTACTTCGCTGAAACTCAAAAGCGCTGGCTGAATGATGGCAGGGGCCTGTTCTACCATTCTTTAAAAAAAAAAACCATAAAAAGAACTGCGTATAAGCCAAGAGATTTGAGAACTACAAAATAGATTTTAAACTATATCCCTGGGGGCCTCTTTAGACTGATACATTGTTTCTATGGCTTTTGTGGTCAGTATTCAGTAGGAAAAGAATAACAGAATTTTCTATTATTTAGCCACAGATATTTAAGCAGTATTGTATTGAAAGCTTTCAAATTAAAACAGATGCAGGATCTCAATATTTTTAGATGGCATATATTTAATAAAACCATCTTTGTTTAGTGATTTTTATTCCAGTTTCTCTTCTTCTTATCTTTATACACATGCTTTATAGAAACAGGATTATGTAGAATGAGATGCTGATGAGTATTGTACATTAAGGGAATATGAGCCGAGTTGCAGAACTCATAGTAACATAGTAACATAGTAACATAGTTAGTAAGGCCGAAAAAAGACATTTGTCCATCCAGTTCAGCCTATATTCCATCATAATAAATACCCAGATCTACGTCCTTCTACAGAACCTAATAATTGTATGATACAATATTGTTCTGCTCCAGGAAGACATCCAGGCCTCTCTTGAACCCCTCGACTGAGTTCGCCATCACCACCTCCTCAGGCAAGCAATTCCAGATTCTCACTGCCCTAACAGTAAAGAATCCTCTTCTATGTTGGTGGAAAAACCTTCTCTCCTCCAGACGCAAAGAATGCCCCCTTGTGCCCGTCACCTTCCTTGGTATAAACAGATCCTCAGCGAGATATTTGTATTGTCCCCTTATATACTTATACATGGTTACTAGATCGCCCCTCAGTCGTCTTTTTTCTAGACTAAATAATCCTAATTTCGCTAATCTATCTGGGTATTGTAGTTCTCCCATCCCCTTTATTAATTTTGTTGCCCTCCTTTGTACTCTCTCTAGTTCCATTATATCCTTCCTGAGCACCGGTGCCCAAAACTGGACACAGTACTCCATGTGCGGTCTAACTAGGGATTTGTACAGAGGCAGTATAATGCTCTCATCATGTGTATCCAGACCTCTTTTAATGCACCCCATGATCCTGTTTGCCTTGGCAGCTGCTGCCTGGCACTGGCTGCTCCAGGTAAGTTTATCATTAACTAGGATCCCCAAGTCCTTCTCCCTGTCAGATTTACCCAGTGGTTTCCCGTTCAGTGTGTAATGGTGATATTGATTCCCTCTTCCCATGTGTATAACCTTACATTTATCATTGTTAAACCTCATCTGCCACCTTTCAGCCCAAGTTTCCAACTTATCCAGATCCATCTGTAGCAGAATACTATCTTCTCTTGTATTAACTGCTTTACATAGTTTTGTATCATCTGCAAATATCGATATTTTACTGTGTAAACCTTCTACCAGATCATTAATGAATATGTTGAAGAGAACAGGTCCCAATACTGACCCCTGCGGTACCCCACTGGTCACAGCGACCCAGTTAGAGACTATACCATTTATAACCACCCTCTGCTTTCTATCACTAAGCCAGTTACTAACCCATTTACACACATTTTCCCCCAGACCAAGCATTCTCATTTTGTGTACCAACCTCTTGTGCGGCACGGTATCAAACGCTTTGGAAAAATCGAGATATACCACGTCCAATGACTCACCGTGGTCCAGTCTATAGCTTACCTCTTCATAAAAACTGATTAGATTGGTTTGACAGGAGCGATTTCTCATAAACCCATGCTGATATGGAGTTAAACAGTTATTCTCATTGAGATAATCCAGAATAACATCCCTCAGAAACCCTTCAAATATTTTACCAACAATAGAGGTTAGACTTACTGGCCTATAATTTCCAGGTTCACTTTTAGAGCCCTTTTTGAATATTGGCACCACATTTGCTATGCGCCAGTCCTGCGGAACAGACCCTGTCGCTATAGAGTCACTAAAAATAAGAAATAATGGTTTATCTATTACATTACTTAGTTCTCTTAGTACTCGTGGGTGTATGCCATCCGGACCCGGAGATTTATCTATTTTAATCTTATTTAGCCGGTTTCGCACCTCTTCTTGGGTTAGATTGGTGACCCTTAATATAGGGTTTTCATTGTTTCTTGGGATTTCACCTAGCATTTCATTTTCCACCGTGAATACCGTGGAGAAGAAGGTGTTTAATATGTTAGCTTTTTCCTCGTCATCTACAACCATTCTTTCCTCACTATTTTTTAAGGGGCCTACATTTTCAGTTTTTATTCTTTTACTATTGATATAGTTGAAGAACAGTTTGGGATTAGTTTTACTCTCCTTAGCAATGTGCTTCTCTGTTTCCTTTTTGGCAGCTTTAATTAGTTTTTTAGATAAAGTATTTTTCTCCCTATAGTTTTTTAGAGCTTCAATGGTGCCATCCTGCTTTAGTAGTGCAAATGCTTTCTTTTTACTGTTAATTGCCTGTCTTACTTCTTTGTTTAGCCACATTGGGTTTTTCCTATTTCTAGTCCTTTTATTCCCACAAGGTATAAACCGCTTACACTGCCTATTTAGGATGTTCTTAAACATTTCCCATTTATTATCTGTATTCTCATTTCTGAGGATATTGTCCCAGTCTACCAGATTAAGGGCATCTCTAAGCTGTTCAAACTTTGCCTTCCTAAAGTTCAATGTTTTTGTGACTCCCTGACAAGTCCCCCTAGTGAAAGACAGGTGAAACTGCACAATATTGTGGTCGCTATTTCCTAAATGCCCAACCACCTGCAGATTTGTTATTCTGTCAGGTCTATTAGATAGTATTAGGTCTAAAAGTGCTGCTCCTCTGGTTGGATTCTGCACCAATTGTGAAAGATAATTTTTCTTGGTTATTAGCAGAAACCTGTTGCCTTTATGGGTTTCACAGGTTTCTGTTTCCCAGTTAATATCCGGGTAGTTAAAGTCCCCCATAACCAGGACCTCATTATGGGTTGCAGCTTCATCTATCTGCTTTAGAAGTAGACTTTCCATGCTTTCTGTTATATTTGGGGGTTTGTAACAGACCCCAATGAGAATTTTGTTACCATTTTTCCCTCCATGAATTTCAACCCATATGGACTCGACATCCTCATTCCCTTCGCTAATATCCTCCCTTAAAGTGGACTTTAGACAAGACTTTACATAGAGACAAACCCCCCCTCCTCTCCGATTTTTACGATCCTTTCTAAACAGACTGTAACCCTGTAAGTTAACTGCCCAGTCATAGCTTTCATCTAACCATGTCTCGGTTATTCCCACTATGTCAAAGTTACCTGTAGATATTTCTGCTTCTAGTTCTTCCATCTTGTTTGTCAGGCTTCTGGCGTTTGCGAGCATGCAGTTTAGAGGATTTTGTTTTGTTCCAATCTCCTCACTGTGGATTGTTTTAGAAATGTTCTTACCTCCCTTCTGAGTATGTTTTCCTGGGTCGTCTTTGTTCGAGTCTAATGTTTTTCTTCCCGTCCCCTCTACTTCTAGTTTAACGCCCTCCTGATGAGTGTAGCGAGTCTTCTGGCGAATGTGTGTTTCCCAGGTTTGTTGAGGTGTAGTCCGTCTCTGGCGAGGAGTCCATCATACCAGTAATTCACACCGTGGTCCAGGAATCCAAATCCTTGTTGTCTGCACCATCGTCTTAGCCAGTTGTTTGCATCAAGGATCCTGTTCCATCTCCTGGTGCCATGCCCGTCTACTGGAAGGATAGAAGAAAAAACTACCTGTGCATCCAGTTCCTTTACTTTCTTCCCCAACTCTTCAAAGTCCTTGCAGATTGTCGGTAGGTCCTTCCTTGCCGTGTCATTGGTGCCAACATGTATCAGAAGAAATGGGTGGACGTCCTTGGAGCTGAAGAGCTTTGGTATCCTATCGGTCACATCCTTGATCATCGCACCTGGAAGGCAGCATACTTCTCTTGCAGTTATGTCCGGTCTGCAGATGGCTGCTTCGGTGCCTCTCAGTAGTGAGTCTCCCACCACCACCACTCTTCGTTGCTTCTTGGCTGTACTTTTTGCTGTCACTTGTTGCTGTGTGCCCTTTTCTTTTTTGCTTGCTGGTATTGCTTCATTCTTAGGTGTGCCATCTTCATCCTCTACAAAGATTTGATATCGGTTCTTCAGTTGTGTGGTTGGTGATTTCTCCATGGTCTTCTTGCTTCTTTTGGTCACATGCTTCCACTCATCTGCTTTTGGAGGTTCTCTGACACTTTTTGCACCTTCTGTGACCAGTAGAGATGCTTCTGTTCTGTCTAGAAAGTCTTCATTCTCTTTGATGAGTTTCAAAGTTGCTATTCTTTCTTCCAGACCCCGCACCTTTTCTTCTAAAAGGGCCACTAGTCTACACTTCTGACAGGTGAAATTGGATTCTTCTTCTGGTCGATCTGTGAACATGTAGCACATGCTGCAGCTCACCATGTAGGTTGTCACATTTGCCATGTTGCTCCTAGATCCTGCTGACTTGCTGTGTGTTTTCCTTCTTGTGTAATCTACTCAGCCAAGCTCTCTTGCAATAATGTCCTACAGGCAAAAATTCTTTCGATGATGATTTCGGTGATGCTTTCGAAGCAGCTGGTCCCGGCTGTACCCAACGATCTTCTAGCTTAGGGAGACTTCGCTTCTCCCAGAAGGCACCTGGAATATGCAAATTAGCCTCCTGAAGCTTGAATCCCTGGTTTGGTGATGCTTTCGAAGCAGCTGGTCCCGGCTGTACCCAACGATCTTCTAGCTTAGGGAGACTTCGCTTCTCCCAGAAGGCACCTGGAATATGCAAATTAGCCTCCTGAAGCTTGAATCCCTGGTTTGGTGATGCTTTCGAAGCAGCTGGTCCCGGCTGTACCCAACGATCTTCTAGCTTAGGGAGACTTCGCTTCTCCCAGAAGGCACCTGGAATATGCAAATTAGCCTCCTGAAGCTTGAATCCCTGGTTTGGTGATGCTTTCGAAGCAGCTGGTCCCGGCTGTACCCAACGATCTTCTAGCTTAGGGAGACTTCGCTTCTCCCAGAAGGCACCTGGAATATGCAAATTAGCCTCCTGAAGCTTGAATCCCTGGAATCCCGCCATATAACCCCTTAAAAATTCACAGATGATGTGTATACAGAATATCGAAAGGAAATTTGAAAAAATAAAGGAATTAAGATGTTTTAAAGGGACTCTGTCACCTGAATTTGGCGGGACTGGTTTTGGGTCATATGGGCGGAGTTTTCGGGTGTTTGATTCACCCTTTCCTTACCCGCTGGCTGCATGCTGGCTGCAATATTGGATTGAAGTTCATTCTCTGTCCTCCATAGTACTCACCTGCACAAAGCAATCTTGTCTTGTGCAGGCGTGTACTATGGAGGACAGAGAATGAACTTCAATCCAATATTGCAGCCAGCATGCAGCCAGCGGGTAAGGAAAGGGTGAATCAAACACCTGAAAACTCCGCCCATATGACCCAAAACCAGTCCCGCCAAATTCAGGTGACAGGTTCCCTTTAAGATTGATTGACGGGACCATGGTATACGTACACTCATATGAGTGAAGTGTCTGGTATTGCAACTCAATCCCATTCACGTTAGTGGAACTGAACAGCAGTATCAGGCACAGACACTACCAGATGAATGAAGCTGCACCTGGTTAAAAATAAAGAGATAACAATCATTACATAAATAGTGAGGGTGATGGGAGTTGGACCACCTTTCCTGGGAATAGGTAATCAATAGAGATGAGCGGACCCGTGAAATTTGAGTTCTAGTACCCGACCCATAGAATCCAATGGTGAACTGAACTTTGGTGCTGGAAAATGGCTGTAAAATTAATAAGTTTAAATAAATAAATGAAAAAAAACGTGGTGTCCCCCCCATTTCTGATAACCACCACAGGTAAAGCAGACGGCTGTGGACTTATATTATCAGGTTGGGAAGGTCCCTGGTTATTGTCCATGTTCCAGCCTAAAAATACAAGTTTGCAGCTGAATCAAAATACAGCCATCAATTGATGTGCCAATTCTGGGGCGAATGCCGGCTTGTATATTTAGGCTGGGACAGGCCCAATAACCAGGGAAATTTCCAGCCTGATAATGTAAGCCTGCAGCTGTCTGTTTTACCTGGGCTGGTTATAAAAAATGCGGGGACCCCACATCGCTTTATAATATTATATAATTATTTATTTATTTTATATTGTTCCTCACACCACCCGGACTTTATACAGGCCAGGTCACGTGTGGTGCAGGCCAATCATAGCCATACCAATACATGGCATGGCTGTGATGGGGAAAGAAGTGCCCACAGCCTTAAAGCTTATTGATTGGCTGCACTGCAGCCTTTCAAAAAGATTTTCTCGGCTGTCAAACCCGAACCATAACATGGACTTCCGGGAGAATTCCATGTTCAGGGTTCTGCACCGCACACTAGGTGTTCGGTACGAACCTCGAACTTTACCTTTCAGTTTCTCTCATCCCTAGTCATCAGTACTGCAGTCCCAGTATAAAACGTTAAATCCGTAATCCCACAAGCTAACATACCTTGCTGATCAGGGTTTGTCCACTTTAAAACTACAGGGTTCAGATTGATTTAGCAGTGAAGCAGGAATACTATGCTAATTAAAGGTTCATTTAGATGGGATGATTTCCTACCAAACCAGTGCTGACTGACTATATACAAGTCGATTGAGGGGATCCTTTATGGCACTAGTCATACGGGCAGACTAAACCATATGAGGCCAGAATGATCATTGACACAAACATTCTTTCAACATACAGCATGCATGTTGTCGGCAGCACATGCCATGTTACACAGGGTGTTCTGCAGCTGGCAGCTGGTCGAAACCCCCCTCCCCCCATCTTTTCACCCTATGGTCAAGCATTTTGCTCTCTTGGCAGCTGATTAGGACATGTTCACACAGGCCAATATTCAGGATGAACATTTTCATAAGTGGTCTTATCAATGGGCTATATATGTGTTGCAGAAATAAGCCTGATTCACAAGAATAATAGATGCTTTAAAAAGACAGTCCCAATCCACTGGGTATTAGAAGGCACCTCTTGAAGTAGAAGATGCAGAAGAAGGTGTTTTTACTGATATCTAATATCTTTTTATAATGGCTTTGCAAGTGATTTTTTTTAAATAATTTCATATATAACAGAAGCCACCAATCACTATGTTTTTACATTGTTGTACATACTATATGTTCATTCTTTTTGGCATTTTTAGTGCTTTTTCAGGCACATTTCAGGCACCTTTCATGTTAATCCCCCTGACAAAGGTGTTGTGTGCACATACCCTAATGAATGATGGATGGTGTAAATCTATTAACCACTTTAAAAATAATAGGGGTGATCCACCAAAGCTTTTCTGCCAGAAACTGTCATGAAAAACGTTGAAAAGTTGCAGACTTTTGGCGCAACGCGGAGTTGTGCAAATTTTTTTGCCTCTCTTGGTGTTTTTATGGCAGTTTGAAGAAACTGCCTTATCAGTGAAATTCTGCAAAAGTGGCAGCGTTTTTTACTTCAGGAATGTTACTTCAGTCCCTTTGATGTAACAGAAGTGCAGGCCACAGAGAAGATGTGCCGATTTCATCAAGTGTCGCATGCCTATAAATCAGGGGTGGATCATTTTTTTTGCCATGGGCCATTTGGATACTTATAACATCCTTCGGGGGCCGTGCAACTTAAACAATCCACAAAATACGTCCTGACGCTGGCACTGATGTCAGGGCGTAATCTTTCAACGCACGGGTCTCAGCACTCAGTAGTGAACACTGCACACACGTGATTATAAAGCTAGAAGAAATTAATGGGCCAGTGGCCATCAAAGTACAACTGCTGGCCCAAGCAAGCATTGCGGTCCCAGAGAATCTCCCTGTCGGACAGATAAAAGGTCACAGAGGGCCGTCAATGGCCCTCGTGCCTGAGTTTCCCCACCCCTGCTCTAAATGAATTTGGAGCATTGTACTCCAGTAAGCCCTTAAATATGACTAGCATATGAAATACCAGTCTTAATGAATCGGGACCAAAGAGTTCTCATATATCACAGCTCCTAACAGAAATAAATTACTTTCCAGCTCACATAGTCATATTTGCAACTTAATTTTCTTGACCATGAGAGAAAAAAATAATGAAAAACAACATCATATGATCCATCTGTAAACCTGTTTGTGATAAAAATGGCTCCAGACTAATCAATCGCATTTTGCCTGGCTCTCACAATGCAAATTATATAACTGCCATAATGGCGAGCCTGGTGATTTTCTTGCCTTTACCTTCTTCAGTTACTGGTCATATAAAAGGCAAAGTAATTGAACAATGCATATAACCCGCTGCTTTGAGTTTCAATCCAAGTCGTTAACAGGCACATCCTGCGTCTGGCACACATATGATGAATAAGAGCCTGTTCATTTCGATGTCTCTTTCTTCCTCTTCAGAGCCACGTTTGGTTTTAAATAGATAACAGATTTAGACTACAGAGGAACAGAGATGTGGGAATATTACAATAATAAAAACTACATTGCTAAAACGTACTGTAAATCAGATTTTTGTCCAATCGCATTGAGGCTGTCAACTGCAAAAAAATGCAAACTGCTTCATTCATGGGAAACAATGTACAAACAATCTGGGTATTTATATTGTAACTTAGAACAATCTACTCATGATTGAATGCTAACAAATCAAAAATGGCTGGCTCCATAAAATGCATTTACACTGCACGATTATCATCAATGAGCTTTCCTAGAAACACAGGCTGCCAATCACTTAAATGAAAAAGCAAAACGCTTGTGAAATTATCTTTTGGTTTGCCTAAAAGATAGAACCGTTCTCAGCAGCACACCTTCCTGTGTAAGCGGGGCTCACTGACACGGCTCTGTTGTCGGGGGTCCCAGAACCAGGGGCTCCTTCCCTGTCCCTAATGCTAGGGGGTGCCCTAGCTCGCCCTGTTCCCCGGGGATACTTCTAAAGGTGAAGATGCCGGGGCCACGCACCTTGCTTTATCTCCTGAATCTGCCCTCCATCGGTACCCTTCCCCCATCTAGGGAAGAGGGGAGTAGTAGGCACCTTAGTACACCAACTAGATGAACAAGATAACATCAACAAGGAAAATGGAAAATACCAGGCATGCAAATATGCATTCACATAAAATGCACCGGAGAGTGGAGAGTGGAAGATGGGGTAAAACCAAAGAAGGAGAAGAAAGGGAATTTTATCAAACTCACTAAACCAAACAACAGTCACAGATAAATCCAGCAAATGCTTACTTAAATAAACATCAACTACTATCCTCCCAGTCAGGTTATATGGTGATAGGGTGGGCTAACTGTGCTCATTTGAGAGCCCTTGTTCCCAGAGCACTCAACATGTCAGATTAACACCTGTACTGCCAAAATAAATTTACACCATTTAAAAAGAAGGTGAAGTGCTTCTATTCTGCGCAGGAGTAGGAGCAATTAGACGCTGCAGTCTTCTGGCTCCTCTCGGTCACGGTAAACCCGTGATACTCATGCTGCCGAGAGCATGGCAGTCGATACATACTGAACCATCTATTAGGGTGCTTTCACAATGCGCTTTTCATTGCATTCGTAGGTCCCATTGGGGTTTGCTTAAAATGGAACTTGGACGTCTCAGTGTCTGCCTCCAGAAATGATGTACGACAGAGCTAATGTTCGCTCTGCCATTACCATTATGGTCTATCGCTCCTTCAGTGCATACTGTAAGTCCAAATACTTTCTTGTGCAGGAATTCAGACGCAAGCCTGGCGGGACCCACGAACGTGCAGAAAAGCGCAATGTGAAAGCACCCTTACTGATTATTCAGTGCACATCTGCAGCAAGGTCAACCCATGAAAACAGTCTATTAAACATACTCCAACATGCAAATGATGCCATTGGTGGTTATTTTCCTATGAGCATCGTGCCGAAACTGTTCGTATCGTTTTCCTTTGGATAAACGGTGCCAATGATGATCGATAGCCACTTACAATATCTGTGCTAGTACCGTAGAAATTACAGATCAGAGATAGCTGTTATTGATTTCTCATGTCCATGACTAGCTCTGGATTCAGACTAACATTATGGTGGTCCAACGAATATAGCTGTATGTCTCACCAGAAGAGGGGATTGGATCCTATTAAAAAAGTAAACTTTCTTACTTCCCAGTGAGAGTATATGGTAAGAATATATTTCTTGTATGACAACTATTTAGCTATAATCTTGTTGTTATCCTTACAGGAAATGGTATGATTGTAATTTGGGATAAAATATTCTAAAGTTTCATCTCATCAAAGATAACAAGTAGTGATGATCGATCACTAAAATGCACCAGTGCTCAGAACTCAAATCGAACGTACTGGAAGCTCGGACATGAACGCGTCGAGTAATGAGTATAAAGGATGTCAATGGGAAACTTGAACGCTTTCAATAATATTAATAGTTGGGTATTATCCCATAGGTTATAATAGTAATACAATTATTATTATTAAGGTATAGTTACAAGGGCAGAACATGCAGAAAATGGTAGATATTAAACTGCCCAGTTAAAAATGCACAGCATCTCTATACATATTTCTTTCATATGCTAAGTGAGGATAAATAGTCGGTAAATAGTCAGCAGTGTCCAGGCCCAATATAACTTAGTAGCTGTACAGTATAAAGTAGACATACCCATAATAAAGCCAAACTTTCAAGGAATGCCTACATAATGAAAATGTAATGTAATAGCCATTAACCGCAGAGTAGGTAGGGGTCTAGGCGTCCACCACATAGACGCGAGTTTCGCAATGAAATGCTTCGTCCAGGACAAATAAATATATAGAGAGATGCTGTCATAGATTGGTTACATATGGTAGATAGAGTCATTGCATGTTACTTAATGACTATGTATGCACATTTATATAATTGGGCAGTTTAACAACTACCATTTTCTGCATGTCACTTGCCCTGGTAACTGTACCTTTATAATAATAATTGTTGTATTACTATTGTAACCTTATATGGGATACTACCCAGTTATTGATATATATTTATAACTTGCTTTTCCTATATGCCATTACCCATTTTATTACTTTGCTCTATCTGTCCAGGCTGTGCCACCTATCTACCTCATCTGTGTCTTCTCACCTTTTTTCTACTCCACTATTGCCTTTGTTGGGTGATCTTATTGTTGTTTACCTCAATAAACTTGATTTTATTTGCCCTTTCATGAAGCTTATTCTTAGGTGGTTCTTAGAACTCCAGAGGTAGTTGCAGAAATTCCATGAATGACATCCGTTTCCTGCATCAAGATTTGGAGAATTCTGTCTTGAGGATACATTGTGGCAAGAAATGATATACAAGAAAACAAATTGAGAGCATGAACCATTCTTTTTTTTTCTTTTTGATAGGAAAGCGGAATTGCGTTTTTGCCTATGGCAAAGTCTTAGGTCAAATTCAGTGATATTGCACAGCTGCACACTCTGGTGTGTTGGGAATATTTTAATAAATATTCTGAAAGCAAATGAAATTTCACGTACATGTCAGCCACACAGAAAAAGATGACAAAACTCTGCTCTGTATATCTGTGGTGACACAAACATTGGAAATATTCCTCAAGACATGTACTATAGCCTTATTTTGAAGCCTGGGAAAGTACATGACTTGAGCTGACCTCCTGATTTATCTCTCCAGAGTAACAGGCAAATAAAAACATTTTTAGAAACATTCCCAAAGATCCTGAAAGTCATTTTCAGACTGACCCCATGGTCATAAAGCAGCTAATGTTATAAATGATGCAGCTAAGTTGGCTCCAACCTACGTTCTTACTTTAATTTGGAATTAAAGGCATACACAAGGAAATATATTATTAGCCATTACATTTGGAGTAATGTCCTCAAAATTTGATAGAAATACAATGATATCTCTTCGTAAGACCACCTTTTTGAGTAGACCATCCCTTTTCCAAATCACATTTTTTTCCACCTTGTATAATGCATCTGCAAACTTATATTGCAAAGCAGTTTTACTTCATTTTGTAATTCAAGTCAATTAACCCCTCCCCAAAATATAATACATTTTTAGTAAGGGGACAAGACATTCATAAAAAGCTGCCTCACGCCACAGTTTCCGTAACTCCCAATTACCAAAGGTTGAGATGGGGATAGCCCTTCAAGGCTAGAAATAGACAAATAGATATACTATAAAATTGCAATATTTTCTTCATGACAAGGACATTCTTTTTAACGTTAGATACAATACATTAGAATATATTCATTTGGATTAAATATTGGCCTTGCTAATCATCATCATAAAACTATGAAATGCAATAACAATGCATGTCAATATATGTTCTTATCGGCTAAGCATTGTTTCATAGTGTTTATTCAGTGTTTGTTAGCAGCTGAGTAGACTTAACCCAAACACTACCATTGTTCATTTATAAGGTGCTGAAATAAGGAGGGAAACACTTTCACTTAATGGCAAGCTTTTTCATTCCTGATAAAACAACACAAGCTACACTATGCCAAATGTAATTTCCCACATTCTTTTGACCTTAAAATATTTTATTTATAACCTACAACTCTCTGAAATGGTTTAGCTCACACTGACAATTTATCAACAATTCACATACAGATTCAATTACAGATGGCTGGGGGTCTCACCAATGGGGACCTCGCGGGTCATGAGAACCTGGGTACCGATTCCACCTGTTTGAAAGCAGTGGTGGTTTATAGGATTTCTGCAGTTGGTGAATGCTGTACACCAAACATTTAAGCTGATCTATAATGAGAGGTTTGGGGTATGATAAACAATATAACATTTCAAAAGTGAAGAACCAGGATCAGCGCGGTCCTTGGGTTAGCACATTTGAATCAAAGACAAGACTGGTAAGTTGCATCAAAGAGGGTTTTATTCAAGAAAATTATTGATTTTTGAAAAAAGTTGTAAGGGTTAAAATACAAGTATCCCCACAACGCGTTTCGACTGCACTGCAGCCTTCCTCAGGTGTATGTTAAGAATGTATCTGTCCAAGCTTATATCCTCTACTAACAAATAGGGGAAGGAACAGAGGGTAAGGGGCAAACATATTTAGTTCCCCTTTAGTTAAAAACATATTTTTAATGTTACTGTGGCAATCTGACCATAATCCTGTTGTTTACCATGGCAGATTCTAACACTCCTCTGGTCCATATATATTTAATGGAGGAACTATATAATGGGGTAACAAATGATATAAGAAAATAGATTATTGATGAAAAAGACCCTTTTAATTAGGAATGTAAGCTTTCTAATATGAACAATAAAATAATATATTCTTAAAACACACAATACTCCAAGATATTTCACATTGTATACACAATATATATCTGTTATTTATGCACGTATGTGCACATATTTGGGAGCTATGCCAACATACATTTTATGCTTTAAAATAAGACACAGGAAATACAAAATACAAGAAGGAGTGTTAGAGTCTGTCATGGCAAACGACAGGATTATGGTCTGATCGCTACAGTAAAAATAAGTTTCTTAATTAAAGGGGAACTAAGTATGTACGCCCTTTACCCACTGTTCCTCCCCCTATTTGTTAGTAGAGGATATACAGTGACTTGCGAAAGTATTCGGCCCCCTGGAACTTTTCAACTTTTTCCCACATGTCATGTTTCAAATAAAAAGATACCAAATGTAAATTTTTAGTGAAGAATCAACAACAAGTGGAACACAATTGTGAAGTTGAATGGAATTTATTGCTTATTTTAAATTTTTGTGGAAATTCAAAAACTGAAAAGTGGGGCGTGCAATATTATTCGTCCCCTTTACTTTCAGTGCAGCAAACTCACTCCAGAAGATCATTGTGGATCTCTGAATGATCCAATGTTGTCTTAAATGCCTAATGATGATAAATATAATCCACCTGTGTGTAATCAAGTCTCCGTATAAATGCACCTGCTCTGTGATAGCCTCAGGGTTCTGTTTGAAGCACAGAGAGCATCATGAAGACCAAGGAACACAACAGGCAGGTCCGTGATACTGTTGTGGAGAAGTTTAAAGCTGGAATTGGATACAAAATGATTTCCAAAACGTTAAACATCCCAAGGAGCACTGTGCAAGCGATCATATTGAAATGGAAGGAGTATCATACCACTGCAAATCTACCAAGACCCGGCTGTCCCTCTAAACTTTCATCTCAAACAAGCAGAAGACTGATCAGAGATGCAGCCAAGAGGTCCATGATCACTCTGGATGAACTGCAGAGATCTACAGCTGAGGTGGGACAGTCTGTCCATAGGACAACAGTCAGTCGTACACTGCACAAATATGGCCTTTATGGAAAAGTGTCAAGAAGAAAGCCATTTCTCAAAGATATCCATAAAAAGTGTTGTTTAAAGTTTGCAACAAGCCACCTGGGAGAAACACCAATCATGTGCAAAAAGGTGCTCTGGTCAGGTGAAACCAAAATCGAACTTTTTGTCAACAATGCAAAACTATATATTTGGTGTAAAGGCAACATAGCTCATCACCCTGAACACACCATCCCCACTGTCAAACATGGTGGTGGCAACATCATGGTTTGGGCCTGCTTTTCTTCAGCAGGGACAGGGAAAATGGTTAAAATTGATGGGAAGATGTATGGAGCCAAATACAGGACCATTCTTGAAGAAAACCTGTTGGAGTCTGCAAAAGACCTGAGACTGGGACGGAGAGTTGTCTTCCAACAATACAATGATCCCAAACATAAAGCAAAATCTACAATGGAATGGTTCACAAATAAATGTATTTAGGTGTTAGAATGGCCAAGTCAAAGTCCAGACCTCAATCCAATCGAGAATCTGTGCAAAGAGCTGAAAACTGCTGTTCACAAATGATCTCCATCAAACCTCACTGAGCTCGAGCTGTTTGCCAAGGAAGAATGGGCAAGAATTTCAGTCTCTTGATGTACAAAACTCATAGAGACATACCCTAAGCAACTTGTAGCTGTAATCGCAGCAAAAGGTGGTGCAACAAAGTATTAAGTTAAAGGGGCCGAATAATATTGCACGCCCCACTTTTCAGTTTTTGAATTTCCACAAAAATTTAAAATAAGCAATAAATTTCATTCAACTTCACAATTGTGTTCCACTTGTTGTTGATTCTTCACCAAAAATTGACATTTGGTATCTTTATGTTTGAAGCATGATATGTGGGAAAAGGTTGAAAAGTTCCAGGGGGCTGAATACTTTCACAAGGCACTGTAATTTTGGACAGATACATTTTAGCATACACCTGAGGAAGGCTGCATTTATCTTCCATGGTGGGAAACTCCAGGAAGTGGTTTCCTTCCGTCTCTCTGGGAATGGCTGCAGTCTCTCACATTTGATTCCAAACTAAAATGGTAGTTGTGCCTATTAGCACAACTACATCAGATACGTTTTCTCTGCTACTCGCCTTATACTACTACACGACTTACTACACTTAGATAGTGCCACGGTTTATTTTCCTCTCCTAGGATACTCATTTCAGTACTGTACTACTTATTTATAATGCACTATACTTTGACTGTTTTATCTCTAGCAACATGAAATATAAAATTTACACTGACAGTGCTGACCGTAGGCAGGTCCTGGAAACCAGTAATTCTATGGGATATTTAGTAACATAACTAGATATGAAAATATTGGTGATTGGTATTGTATTATTATATCAGATTATACCTATTATTTTATAGCACATTGTTTCCTTGCACGTAATGGGTCAATCAGATGTTTACTCAAAGCAGTAATGGATTGTCTTATCCAAGACAATCCTTTTTGAAATCCAAGTGATGTGGTGTTCAACTGATCACAGCGGGTCCTGTTCCCGACACCTCACAAGTAGCTGGTTTGCCAGGAAAGTTACAGTTGGCCAGATATCACATCTGGAGTGGTCATAAAGCATTATATACTGAATGGCAGTACATGCAAAACTTGCGTTTCTTTAAAATTGACTCTCTGGTATGACCCATCATGGGTGTTCTGAGTCGCGAATTCCCCTGTACCTTTGCTCTAGAACATTCATATATCTTGACAAAAATATTGAATTTAAGAGATAACTCCATTAAAGATGCAATGAAATATGGGTGCTGTGAAATTCTTGATGTATCTGCATGATTTTAACTGCATTTAAACTGAAAAATAGTTTGTGAACAATTCTTAAAAACGCTGGTTTCACAATTAACTGGCAGTGCAACTTGGCTGCCAATCAACCGATAAACGAGGTAAAAACTCAATCATTAGGTGAAATGATATTTTGTGCAACGCCAAAAAAATTCATCATTCTTGGCAGGGAATCATTCGATGTAAACAGGACTTGCACTGGCAGCATGTGTGCACTGGCGATCACTCAGTGCAGATCATTTACTTTGATCCGCCTGCCACCAGTCAAACAGACCCTTGCGGATAGCTGATATAATGGAGAACTTCATTTTCTTCTGAGTGGTAACATTTTATTTTCTTAGCAGTGTTTCTGAATGATATAGTTATTGCTGTGCTGGAAAAGCTGAGAATATGGGAAGCAAACAGTCACTAAATTTAGATTTTCCAATAACAAATTTCTATTAGTAAATTGCTCTTTAAATCTTCTGGCTGTTGTGTATCCGTAGTGAGCACAGAGAAAAAACTAAGATGTATACATCCGTTAATGCCTCATTTAATAACATAATGTAACACATCTGTCTGCAAGACACCTAATGCATATAATCTGCTGGCGAGGCTAGAAAAGTACTGAAACTTTTAGCTGTGTTGATTTAGTGGATGGAAATAAAGCAAGAAGGGAGGTTACTGCTCACAAACATTTCGGTATCTTTTTTTTGTTCTACCAAATTGCAAATGTTAGCAAACTATGATATTTTTGCAAATGTCAAATGCACTGAATGTTTATTATCATGAACTCGAACAGATGAAAGGATAAAATGAATGTAGGATCCGACTACAGGAGCCATGAGATTGATTTATGGCTGAAATATGACTGTAGGATCAGACTATACGTTTTTGCAGTTGTAACGACGGAGATAAATAGGGTTACATAGGGGCTGTAGACACAAAAAAGGGGAATATTTTAAAGCGGGACTAGCTTGCTTCATTTTTTTAACAGCTTATAACTACTCTTTTGTACGTCCACGGGCCAGTCTCATCATCAGTCTTATTATTGCAATGAATTAGATGTGTCTAGGCTTTAACACTAGCTCTTTCACAGATATTTACAAAGTGCATCCTTCTCGGTATACAAATAATAAGCAGTACACATAGTGTTCAATTATTCTTTCATCATACAGCATAAGGCAGAGGCATATGTTTCCTATTCCCCTGCTAGAAAAAAGTCAGATAAGGTCAACGCTCCTCTACGAAAACCAGTCTTCCAATCAAAGCAATATCACTTGACAAGCAGAACAAAACAGGGCACCCATAGTGGTCAGTGGGGAAGTCAATGTACTTCCATATGTATACAGAGATTTATCCTGATGGATTTTATGGAAATCCAACAGAACATAGATCATGACAGGTTCATAGGATGCAGCATGTAAGGCGTTGATTTTCTAAGGGGGAAGCTCAATATACCGGTCAACTAGCTGAGCAATGTATTGAGGGCAAAATATCCTACATAACTCTGAGTGAAAAATTCAGGTTCTATGACAGGTACATGAAGCCTTAAGGCATTTTTAAATAGAATAAGAAAACAAGTCTCTTGCAATTGGAAAAGAACATTTGTATGTGTTTTTGGAGTTATGCAGATCATTTTGTGTTTTGTGCATATATTTTGTAATTTGGACACAATTTGCATTTAGAGATGTTAGAATCTATTCACTAGATTCAGATTTTACACTAGTGGTCGTGCCTTTCGTGGAATCTCTATAGTCCTAAAATTAAAAGGCTATCATCACGTGTTTTATACACAACTTTTGTCAAAGGGGGTGTGTCACCAGATTTCACCAAACTGTTTCCATTATTAAACAGACCTCTTTTTCCTGATGCACTGGCTTTAAAAGTCCCTTTCCAGACTGTCTGCATCCAAACATCATTAAGGAACTCAGCTTATAATTTTTAGGGACTCTCTAGTGAAGGGGACTGTGATGAGCGAAAGACGTAAAGCTAATGCGTTGTCCATTTTAAATAATGGCTCAAGCTCTATCCCAGGTAATTACAGACAAGTAATCTTAACATCAATTGGGGTAAAAATGTTCTATGGACTTGTACGAGATTATATACAGAAGTATGTGATAGAAAATAACATTACAAATGATAGCCAACATGGTTTTACTAAGGATAGTTTTCAAAGAAACCTGTAACCTGTTTTTAAGAAGATGTGAATAGAAGTCTGGATGGGGAAGTAGCTGTGGATGTAGTGTTTTTGGATTTTGCAAAGGCATTTGACAGTGTCCAACATTGACCCCTAAAGGGTAAATTAATGTCTATAGGATTAGAAAGTAATATTTATAATTGGATTCAAATTGAAACTGGCTTAAAGATGACACCCAGAAAATAGTGATGAGCGAATATACTCATTACTTGAGATTTCTCGAGCATACTCAAGTATTTTTAAGTGCTCAGAGTTTTAGTTTTTCTTGCTGCAGCTGAATGATTTACATCTGATAGCCAGCATAAGTACATGTGGGGATTCCCTAGCAACCAGGCAACCCCCACATGTACTTATGCTGGCTATCAGATGTAAATCATTCAGCTGCGGCAAGAAAAACTAAAACTCCGAGAACTAAAAAATACTCAGAGGACAACCGAGCGTGCTCGAGAAATCTCGAGTAACGAGTATATTCACTCATCACTACCAGAAAATTGAGTGAAGGACTGCTACTCTGAATAGTCTTTATTATAAGTGGTGTATCCCAAGATTGAGTGCCAGGTCTGTTTTTTATCAAATTAGTTCTTAATTTGATATAGAAGATGGGATTAACAGTGTTGCTTCTAATTTTGCAAATGATACCAACCTGTGTAGTATATAGTGCAGTCTATGGAGGATGTTCACAATTTTCAGGTTGACTTAGACAAACTGAGTGTTAGGGCATCCAAGTGGCAGATGAGATTTAAGGGGGGGAGATGTAACGTTACTGTATATACTTGGGCTAAAAATATGCAGGCATTGCATGGTTTAAGTGGAGTAAAACTCAGAAAGTTACATGTAGAGAAGAATCTGGGTGTGTTTGTAGATCATAGATTAAATAATAGCACACAATGATAATCAGCAGCTTCTAAAGCCAGCAGTATATTGTCATGTGTTTCTAAAGCACCCTTAAAAATGTGGTGGCTAGGTATTAGTCAGATCGTGGTGCAGAACAGTGGAGAGCCTTGTGGGTGAGAGAGATAAGTTGTATAGTATTCTGTAGTGAATGGGCAACCAGTGCAATTACTGGCACAAGATGGAGGCATCAGTATAGCAACTGGACAGAAATATGACCCTGGCTGCTGCATTCAGGAAGGATTGGATTGGATTGGAGAGTGTTTGTGTAAAGGGTGACCAATCAGTAGAGAGTTGCAATAATCCGGACGAGAATGAATTAGAGCGACAGTAAGAGTTTTTGCATTTTCAAAAGTGAGAAAAGGTTGGATTCTCAAGATATTTTAAAGATGCAGGTAGCATGAGCGAGTGAGTGATTGGATGTAGGGAATAAAGGAAAGTTAAGAGTCAAATATGATCTCAAGACAGCGTCTAGTAGGATTATACAGCCATCCTCCTGGGAATTTTCAAAGTAAGTACAGTAACCTCAACAGATGTAACATGTCCTCATACAGTTTGTATTGTAAAATCTGGTGCCAAATCTGTTTTATTTTGTATTTACATAGCTTCATTTGCATTGTATAATAACTATGAGATGAGATACATGTAATTGCTTTACTGTCTGCATGAATATGGTGTTATAAATGAAAATTAAAGAAAGTGACTAAAGATTTCTTGTTTGCTTTCCAGACCACAGGTCTTAAAAATGGAAACATGGTCTTTGAAACAAGAGAGCACAAGGGACGGCAAGAGCTGAAACCTCATTCTAAATCCAGTTCATCCTTGCAGTACAATTCAGAAATGCTTTATTTTAAGTCTAAGCACAAAGAGGCTTCATAGGTTTTGGCTTCAGGAACTGCAACTGGTTTTAAATTATTGGTTGTTTCCCCTTTGTACCATTTCAGAATAGGAAAAACAATAAAGCTAGAACATTTGTGAATTTCTGGGAGTGCCTCAAACCGTAGAATGAGTTGGTCAGACACCCAACTCTACAGCCAACATGGTGAAGGGCGGACTCCCTGTAAGACCTGATGAGTCATATACTGATGGTTGCTTATTGGCCATTATTCACAAAAGTCTATCACTTCTGTCTATATTCTTCTTCCTGACATTAAACACAACACACAACAGTTTTCCATCCCTTTGTGTATAAGTATTTGAGGCTTGTTTCCTGCCTTTTATTAAATGGAGTACAGCTGCGGAGAAGATTTACATGATGCCAGTAAAACCTCCCAATCCTGATCCAGCAATGAGACCTGCAGCTGTAGGACATGACAGACTTTAAACAAACGCTGGAATCTCATGACACGTTGGAATCTGGACTACTGACATAAACGTCTGCACGTGCAGGCAAGATGAGGAGCATTCGATGAACAGCAATGGGGATAGCTGTGCTTTTCCTAGCAATATGGAAAAAATAGGACTAAATGAAGACCTCTTGCGTTAATCCATTTTCCCACTACAGCGCCATTACATTTATATGGTTTTGAGAAGACACACCTAAGGGGAAATGTGATTAACCTGTACAAGTACATAAATGGTCAATACAAAAATCCCATTCCAGGTAAATTCCCACAGAAGACAACGGAAACAATCCCTCCATTTAGTGGAAAAAAAATTTAATCTCCACGGCAGACAAGGCTTCTTTACCATGAGAACTATCAATCTGTGGAGCAACGTACCTCTGGAGCTGGTCACAGCGGTATACAGCTATGGTTTTAAAAAAAAGGCTTAAATCATTTTTTGAGAAGAAAATAAAGCAACTACTTATATAAATGTATAAAATTATTTTCCTGAAAGTTAAGTAAGACGATCAACACTCAGGGACAAAAAGGAAAATTTGCCATTTTTGAGCAGATTGGTTCATCTATATCCTTTTCCTTCCTTGTTTATCCTCTTCTATCCCTCAGTTGAACCTTTTTTTCATCTGTAGTATGTGACCAATTGTAACAATTCCTTCTTAAATAAAAAAGACCACACCTATTTTTCTAGTCACTTTAAATCTTGGTAAGCAACAAAAATGTAAATTTGTAATATTTTAAAACTGCTTTTTATGACATATTATTCTAAAAACTGGTGTAAGTCTCCAAGTAAATGTGGCCCTTCATGGGATTTTATTTTCATCAGGTAGTTTCAATAGGTCACAGATGGACACATCCAAGTTTAATGAGCCTATTAGATACCCTTTCATTGTACATGTGGACGTGCATTTATTTCCTTTCAGTCTTTACCTACTTTCTTGCTAATGTATTACCTCTTTTGTTGTTAAGTCCAACCTCTGATTTATGCTTGATAGTCATTTTTTTTTAGCAAATTCCTAGGGGTCAAGATGGTCAGTCTGTATTTCAGGCTTCCCTGTGTGGAGTGTGTGAATATAAGCAGATCCTAAATGTAAACCATATAGCGTTGTCTGTTTAATGTAAAGGCTTAGAGTAAAGAATGGATTTTCTTATGTTGTACACATTACTTTCTCTCGCATACATGGTTTAGCTAAAGATCACCATATTTGTTCTTTTCTTCTAGTCACTAGCAAAACTATGGTATATCTCCACTTATTTAATAATTGCTTTACACCAGAATTACCTAAGAGGTATTATGTTGTTGTACTAAGCCCCCAATACTTATATTAAAAATGATATAGATGTCTCTTGACTAAGTTATTATTATTAAAAGGTTTAACTGATCCACAGAGATGACTGATATTAAATTGATTCTGGTATGTCCTCTGCTTACTTATCCCCCTGAGCCTAACTAGCACGAGCATACAGGAATATTTGTGGACTCTGATGTGGATGGTGACTTGGAGAATATTTAGATTTTATATACTTGTTTTAGTGGCATGCAGGAATAATGCTGGAATAAACAGCTAAAAAGGTAAATAATAAAACAAGCATAGCCTAGGTTCTAATTTTGGGTATGACAGACTAAGTGCAACACAAAGGGCCAAGGGAAGGGAAACCAAACACTAGGGAAGGGGGAGTGGAGACCCCTAGACCGATCTAACATCACCATGTTTGTCCTATCGTCCCTATATAGGTTTTGCACCTATTGCCGAGCAGGATACCTAATCCATGCCTGACCCTGGCAATAAGCCCTGCAGTGGGAAGGACAGGATGAGCGCTAGTCAGTCCTCACTACCGCTAAAGACAACTGGGATAGACAAATGAAGCAAGGGAACACTTAGCTTGAAAAAACTTAGAGAGAGACACCAACATCCTCCAAACTCCAAAAAGGACGATAGCGAACTGCTACTGCTCCAAGCCTCAATAGGGAAGTGCAAATAGAAAATATCACACGCGCTTTGAAGCAGCAAGTATATCGACACTCAGGTCCAGTTGTGGCTATTAACACCGCGGGAGGTGGCCATTCATCTGCAAAGCAAACTAATGAGACCTTCTGCAGACAGATGCAGCCTCTGACACATCAGAGACATTTGCCCACTGCTCACCTTGAGGTGCCTTCTCCCTTTTATTTTTGGTATACTTATCATATATTTAGGAACTTTTACTCATTTCACCTACATACCCACAGACAATATCTAGTGGTTTGTCAGGAAATCATTGCAGAGCATAATTATAGATATTCGAGAAAGGATTTGACTACTGCAATTTAGCAAGAATACTTTGGATAACCCAATTCCTCCATGTAACCTGCAGGATTCAGAATTCTATTTTTCGAGATGAGACATTGCATAAAATACACAACTAAAACATAAGCATAGTGCATTAAAAGTTATAATTGCCTTAACTAGTCCACAGTTTCACACAAGTTGTCATTTCTTGCTCGACGTAATATGCAATCAGAATATATTGTGTAGTAAATTTACTGTAGAATTATTTTGTTCTACAAACCCCATAAGGGACATGATGACTACAGCCAGCATTTCAATCAGGCTGTCGATGTAAAGTCAGTACCTCACTGACGGATACATAAAAGTGGAAAGCTATGATAGAAAGGCATAGTTTCAGTACTGTTTATAGTAAATTCAATTACCTGCATGGTCGCTCTTGCATTACCTAATGCTCCGAGCAGCGCAGCAATTTGCAAATAAACTGCTTGCCGATCTAATTTTTTAATGGTAGATCAGTCACATTTAGCATTTTTTATTGAGTAAGCAACCTATATATCTTTTTTAATTTTTAATTCTGCTAAATAACTGATATCATGTAAGCAGCGCTAATTGTGCCTTACGTAATGTATCAATCAGACGACACATATGAGAAGACTGTACAAATTGTCGCAGGATCCATAGGAATGTTAGAAGTGTGGGTCAGTGAAGTATGACATTTTTTAAATGTAAAAAAGTTTACTGGCTGCACAACCTCTTAATTATCTGGGGTAAACATATTTGTACATTTTTAGCCACCTAGCAAGCAAACAGCCACTAATTTGAGGGTAGACTTCTGAAACCTTTCACTGTCATTACTTCTCGTTGATACAAGATCTGTTCCTCGATTGGGGTGCTCACTATTTGCTTGTTCTCCAAACTGTCCCTTGTGGGAATGCAAAGTGAAAAATATATCTCGTCCCTCACTGCTGGTGATTGCCTGCTAGCATAGTAGTGGCTGTGGAGTTTGAGATCTCCACCGTTTTTTTTGGGGGGGGGGGAATCAACTAATATTAAATAGGCTTTAGCCTCTAGGACAAGCCTGTGGCTGCAAATACAGTTGTCTTCTGCTGAATATCTTAGGCCCATTATAGTGTCATGGATGTGCCTATCATTGGATGCTCTAGTACTCTCATGGGCCAGTCAAGTATTGAGTCATGGGCAGGTTCACACATGGCGATAGGCCTTCAGCAAATTTATTTCTCTATAAATTTCATAGTGACTGCAAAGACCCCCTCAATTGTAGTACTATGAGCAAAATGACATTAAATGTCAACGTATAAGGGGCTCAAAGAACTGGAAATGAAGGGTGGCCTGAATCTCACTCCTAATGGAGAGTAATCACTATAATTCTTGGACCTGTTTCGGGAACAGCTTTTCCCTATTTGTCTACAAAAATTCCACTAAATTCAATTACTCTAATTGTTTTTGTTACAAACAAAGTCTCTGAGAACTTAAATAGGGCACTTATTATGTTGATAGAATCTGTATATCCACATCATGCCAAAAAAAGTTCTAAATATAATGTGATTTTTTTTATTATTATTATTCTCCCTTTTGTAAATTACTGGTTAGCGGATGGGTTTGCCTAAGAAACAAATGAGAGAATCTCTTACTTGTGGCAGCTGCAGTGTATGGAACTGTGAAAAGGAGAGTAATGCTCTTATCCGGTAATGCTGAAGTAACCCTGGAGATTCAGCGACTTACACAACGTCACACTGGGATGGAGTGAGAAAGCTAGGATTACCGACTAAGTCCAAGAACTAAATTTATGCACATCTAGATCCTGGAAGAGATCACTGGCACAGGATTTAATCTGAGGTGAACCACGGCAGTGCTCAAAGCAGTCAATCAATCTGCCAACGAACCAACCAGTATTAACAAATGAGACACCGTGAGTCCATTACCAATGTAAGTCATGAGCCTATTAATAATGGCCAATTTATAGAGTCTGTTACATTTGTATCATGGCCAAAGAAAGACAACAGCATTAATGCTTCACCATATTTTTCTTTGCTGTAAACCACATGCTTGTTCTCCATCACATAAAATTCATGTATTCCAGCATCAGCTCCATGCACATATCTCAGTACACGCACAACGTGCATCCGGCATATGGACGATTAGACAAAATTTTACCTTCCAATTATGTTTTGCTGCTTCTGGCCATTCAGTGATTGATACAACATAAGATGTTCATTATTTGACACTTGGACATAACTGCTTTTGCCGACTACTGATTGCTTCCATATTAAAATCCTACCTTTTCTGCTTTTCTGGAACATCACATGCTGGATTATTTTAGACATATTACCTCCAGATGCAATATTAACCGTTGTATAAGCAAATATATTTTGTCATATAAAGTCTGAAACAAGCAGAATTCTAGTGGGCTGCAATCAGGAGAATCTGCCTGTTACCAAAGAGGCCACTTGAGTCTAGCTGCCAGTGACTACTAAGCTGCCCGAGATCAAAGCTACATATAAATGAGTGGTACTCATCCTAAAAATGGCTTCAAGCAGACTATTATATAGGTTGTCATGAGGAACTGCTCAATCCATAACTGCATTGGTAGATAAGCTGGCACTACTGCCAATAGATGACCTGTGCTCAGAAGAAATGACCAGTGTCATGTAACATCAGAGGTTAACTTCGACACAAAATATAATCCAGTAGATTATATTAGTGATGCTTTAGTCAGCAAATCCGACAGATACATATTCAACGTTTCGACCTTGGTCTTTGTCAAGGGTTCAGATAAAACAATATAGTGAAAAACATACAGTAAAAAAGTGGATTAATAACATAATTAAATAAATTATATACATGATATAGACTAATATCTATATACGTGTCAAGGCACATAAAAGCCTATGTTTTTAATATACAAAAATGTATAGAGAATGATTTGCAAAAGCAGCACAAAGGTAATTAAAATTCCTCTTAGGAAATTCTTGCATAATATGGTCTGATTGTAAAGGATATAGAATCATGCTGTGAATGAATAGAAACCTATCCAGGCAACCAGTTTCTGGCTAATGCAGTCCTTTGTCTATGACAAAGTCATGGATGGAAGAGAAACAACTGTGTATATATGACTTAAGTAAAAAATAAGGATATACAATATAAAGAGGGAAAAATCTATGTAGCCACACTAAATAAGCATCCACAGTGGCGTAGCGCCAATGGTGGCAGGCCACACAGCTGCTATGGGTCCCCTCGCCCATCATTGCACGCTCAACTGTATTGGCATCCTCCATCATTCTTCCTCAGCGTCTGGCATCTCAGTGCAGCGGGCACAATGACATCACCACATGGTGCCCATTGAGATGTGCAGCGCTTCAGGCTTCAGAATGCTTGTTGCAGAGACCGGATCAGCAGGGTAATGCGAGGGAGAGGTGAGTATTGCAATTTTTTTGTTTTAATTAGTGAATACATTATGGGGGCCATAATCCTATATGGAGGACTGCAGGGGTGCATTATACAATACAATATAGAGGACTATGGTGTGCATTATAGCCTAAGGAGGACTTTGAGGAATGCATTATACTGTATGGAAGAATATTGGGTGTATTATATGATATGATGGACTACGGGTAGTGCAGTATACTGTAGGAGGACTATGGGATGCATTACACTCTATGGAAGTCTCTTGGGTGCATCACACTAAATGGAGGACTATGGGGTGTGCATTATACTGTAAGGAGGACTATGGGTAGTGCAGTTGCTGTGAATTCTGCTCTTGGGCTCCCTCCGGTGGTTGTTGATGGTAATGCAGTTATTCCTGAGCAGCAGTCTTGGACAGGTGTTTCTGCTAATTGCAATTCTGACTGGGGTATTTAGCTGTGCAGGACTCATTAGTCCTTGCCAGTAGTCAATGTTCCTTTGGAAGTGTTGGTCCTCTGCCTGGCCTCTCCTGCTTGCTGCCAATTCAGCTAAGATAAGTGTTTGCTTCATTTTTTAAACACACTGCTGTGTGTTTATTTTCTGTGCTTATCTTGTTTCTTTTTTGTTCCTGCTAGACTGTGCCTGTTGTTTTTCTCAGACTAGTTGGACTCGCTGGAGTCGCAGATATACTCTCCACATCTTTAGTTAGGTGGTGGAGTTTTTGTATTTTTCTGCTGTGGATATTTTGTAGTGTTTTATGCTGACCGCATAGTATGCTGTACTATCCTTTCCTATCTAGGTAGAAGTGGCCTCCTTTGCTTATCCCTGTTTTCTGTCTGCGTGTGTCTTTTCCTCTCCTACTCACAGTCATTATTTGTGGGGGGCTACCTATCCTTTGGGGGTCTACTCTGAGGCAAGAGAGTTTTCCTATTTCCATCATTAGGGATATTTAGTCCTTAGGCTATGTCGAGGTGTCTAGGTCTGGTTAGGCACACCCCACAGCTACTTCTAGTTGCGGTGATAGGATCAGGGTTTGCGGTCAGTATAGTTACCACTGCTCCAGCGAAGGTCATTTCATGCTGCTCCAAGGCCACCTGATCATAACATGCAGTATACTGTAGGAGGACTATGGGGTGCATTATATTATATGGAGGACTATGGGATGCATTATACTATATGGAGGACTATGGAGTGTATTATACTATAAGGTGGACTATAGGGTGCATTATACCATATGGAGGACTATGTGAAATTCAGTATACTATATGGAAGATTATGGAGAGTGCATTATAATATATGGAGGATGATGGGTTGTGCATTATACTATATCGAGGACTATGGGTAGTGCAGTATATCATAGGAGGACCATGGGGTGCATTATACTATACGGAGAACTATGAGATGCATTATACAGGGTGGGCCATTTATATGGATACACCTAAATAAAATGGGAATGGTTGGCGATATCAACTTACTGTTTGTGGCACATTAGTATATGGGAGGGGGAAAACTTTTCAAGATGGGTGGTGACCATGGCAGCCATTTTGAAATCGGCCATTTTGGATCCAACTTAATTTTTTCAGTGGGAAGAGGGTAATTTGACACATCAAACCTATTGAGAATTTCACAAGAATAACAATGGTGTGCTTGGTTTTAATATAACTTTATTCTTTCATTAGTTATTTACAAGTTTATGACCACTTATAAAATGTGTTCAAAGTGCTTCCATTGTGTTGGATTGTCAATGCAACCCTCTTCTCCCACTCTTTACACACTGATAGCAGCACCGCAGAAGAAATGCTAGCACAGGCTTCCAGTATCTGTTGTTTCAGATGCTGCACATCTTGTAACTTCACAGCATAGAGAATTGCCTTCAGATGACCACAAAGATAAAAGTTTAAGGGGGTCAGATCGGGAGACCTTGGTGGCCATTCAACTGGCCCATGATGACCAATCCACTTTCCTGGAAACTGTTCATGTAGGAATGCTCGGACCTGACACCCATAATGTGGTGGTGCGCCATGTTGGGTGTCAGGTCTGAGCATTCCTACATGAATCTTGAAAACTTTTACTCCTCCCATATACTAATGTGCCACAAACAGGAAGTTGATATCACCAACCATTCCCATTTAATTTAGATGTATCCATATAAATGGCCCACCCTGTACTATATGGAGAACTATGGAGTGCATTATACTATAAAGTGGACTATTGGGTGCATTATACTATATGGAGGACTGTAGGGAGTGCATTATACTATATGGAAGACTATGGGGAATGCATTATACTATATGGTGAACTATAGAGGGCTATGTGAAGCCAATTATACTATGAGGGGGCGATTGTAGTGTTTGGAGGACTATGCGGGGGCCTTATTCTGCATGCAAGCAATTGTACATTATGAAGGTTTGTGTGAGGTTCATCGCACTGCGTGGTGGTCATTATACTGTTTGGAGGGCTAGTGTGGGCCATGTTATTAATGACCTCTCCAAATATTATTATAATTTTTTTAGGGGTAGGGGACCCAATTAAAACATTTGCTATGGGACCTCATGATTTCTATGTATGTCCCTGAGCAACCACATATATAACACAGAAATATGGGGAAAGAAGCATCAATAAGCAAAATGGATGACATCAATGCCAAATACAGACGTTGTAAACAAATGAGATGCCTCATGAGTCATAAGAAAAGGGATAAAGTATCAAAAGATCAAAGGACTAAGTAGCCATTATCAAGGAAAAACTTACATAATCCCACCCAGGAATACACCAGTTGCTCATTTCGCTGATGCTTTGTCTAGGGTAGGTATTGTAGAGATTAGACGATTGTAAAGAATTTGCAACGTAATAACGGGATACATGAAAAGAAAGTTGTTCTAGTCTAGGCCCATGTAGCCTTGAAGAGATCTTCAGATTCCCTAAAATACTAGCCCAGATACATGGAAACTGGAGGCACAGGCTAACCATTCTAACTTTTAAGATTCCATTATCAACCCAAGAGTCATAGCCCGAATATAACATAAATGGATGGAGACCATTGTGCTATGAAATAGCACAGTCTACTTCAGCCTGCAAGGGAAAATGTTATATAACAAATCTTCCTACTTTTATTCAGTTTGACAATAGATATGATTCAGTAACAGGGTGGATAAAGAAAGTTATCTTGAGTGAATATAATAAAACAATAGAGGAGGGGAGTTCTGGTGCTCTTAAAATGCATTAGTGCCCTCTGATTCATGAGCCAATCTCAGTGAATGGGTCTATGGGATAATGATTCCTATTTTTATCACATGTTTGGCAAAGAGATGTCATGGCCTGCAGCTGCAGAATGTTCCCACGAAACTGTTATTATTATTTATACTTTCTTAAGTTTGCAGTGCAGCACTCAAAAAATGAGATTAAACACATAAAGGGGCCAGGATCATAGCTGTTTTCAAGTGGGGACATAATAGGACACAATAAAGAGTATTGATTGTACTTGTGTAATCTGCACAAAGGCCAGCATTCATACACATTATTTACCTGCACCTGTTCTACATGGATTCACTCCAGGTACTCTAAAGCAGGGGTCCCCAACTCCAGTCCTCAAGGCCCACCAACATGTCATGTTTTCAGGATTTCCTTAGTCTTGCCCAGGTAATAATTGCATCACCTGTGCAATGCAAAGGAAATCCTGAAAACATGACCTGTTGGTGGGCCTTGAGGACTGGAGTTGGGGACCCCTGCTCTAAAGGCATTTACAGGGTTTGCCTGATAAACAACATTTTTCATCAACTCACAGAATTCATGTGTAGAAATAATGGCTGGGGGTCCAGTTTCTAAGATTCTAACCAATCCTGAAAATGGGGGACTTAACGTCCTCTTGGTACCTACCACAGTGAATGGAGCAGATGTTGCACATGCTAAGCTCCTTTCTTACAAGTGAGTTTCCGATCCCTAAAATCATGATAAGAGGTCCCAGACCCCCTAGCAAGTACAGCTTCCTGGAACTAACCTAAAGGGCACTTACCTATTGAGCCAAAGGGGCTATACAGGGTAAGAGAGGAGCTGAGCATGTTACTGAATGTACTAGATCTCGGCATGATAAGTACTCAGTGACCAACTGGAACTCTTATCCTAAGCAGATGTCTAGCTGTTAAAAAGGTAATCAGAGATAAACCTTTTTATAAAAATTGCCCACCAAAGCAATCAGCTAATTACTCGGGGTCCCTTTAATGGCATATTTCACAAACAGCTGATTTTGTTGGGTAATGGCTAGACAGGATTTTTCCTGACAGCAGCTGCATAGGTGAAGTGCAGTATTACATGGCTGTCCCTTTAGCTCTCTTTCAAAGGGAAAAAAAAACTCCAAGTAAATGTGGCGCTAAGCACCTACGGATTTTTTTAATTCATCCACTTCAAGTGAAAAATGTTAAAAAATTCATTTATTTTCTCAAAATAAAAAAATAAAATATATTTGTAAATTTAAAAAAAAAAAAAACAGTACAACGCGTTTCGGCTGCTATTTTTACAGTGCAGCCTTCATCAGGTAGTAAAAAAACAAAAAGAACAAACAATACAATAAGCACTATAAAATGATGTTACAACCTCCAAGTTCTCTTATTTATGAGGGTTCCTAGAAGGGATTAGCAGGGCGGGACCGGGTATCAGGTTCTCCTTTCCTGATGACTAACTACATGGTAGCCTCTAAAGAGACACATTTATCTTATATATATAAAAGAGCAGTTTAGTACTTCTATTCTATCCAAAATATATATATATATATATATATATATATATATATTAGATTGTGGCCCGATTCTAATGCATCGGGTATTCTAGAATATGCATGTCCCCGTAGTATATGGACAATGATGATTCCAGAATTCGCGGCAGACTGTGCCCGTCGCTGATTGGTCGAGGCAACCTTTATGACATCATCGTCGCCATGGCAACCATTATGACATCTACGTCGATACTGTGCCCGTCGCTGAATCAGAAACGTGAGATGTCTACGTCCTTTATGACATCATCGTCGCGGTGCCCGTTGCGGATTGGTCGAGGCCTGGCGGCCTCGACCAATCAGAGACGGGGGATGTCTACGTACTTTATGACATCATCATCGCTGTGCCCGTTGCTGATTGGTCGACCAATCAGAGACGCGGGATTTCTACGTCGATGCTGTGCCGGTCTCTGATTGGTCGAGGCCTGGCGGCCTCGACCAATCAGAGACGCGGGATTTCCAGGACAGACAGACAGACAGACAGAAAGACAGACAGACAGAAAGACAGAAAGACAGACAGACAGACGGAAAAACCCTTAGACAATTATATATAATAGTTTGTAAGCTTGCGAGCAGGGCCCTCACTCCTCCTGGTATCTGTTTTGAACTGTATTTCTGTTATGCTGTAATGTCTATTGTCTGTACAAGTCCCCTCTATAATTTGTAAAGCGCTGCGGAATATGTTGGCGCTATATAAATAAAAATTATTATTATATTATTATATAGAATATATATATATATATATATATATATATATATATATATATATATATATTTATTACATTTTAAAAATTACAAAAAGGAAAATGGACTGATGCAAAAGTTTGGGCACCCTTGGAAATTTGTGTGGTCAGATAACTTTGACCAAGGTTTCAGACTTTAATCAGGGTTATGGTTTGTTCACTATCATGGTTAGGAAAAGCCTAGTGATGCAAATTTCTGAGTTTTATAAAAATCCAGCCTGCTATAACCTTGTGCCAAAAAACAGCAGCCATGGGTCATTCTAAGCAGCTGCCTAGCACTCTGTAAATGAAAATGATGGAGGGCCAAAAAGCAGGAGAAGAGTATAAGAAAATAGCAAAGTGTTTTCAAGTTTCCCTTTCCTGAGTGCGAAATGTAATTAAGAAATGGTGGTTAACAAGAACAGTGGAGGTCAAGATAAGGTCTGGAAGACGAAGCAACATTTCAGTGAGAGCTGCTCATAGGATTCCTAGAAAGGCAAATCAGAACCCCCCCCCCCTTGACTGCAAAAGACCTTCAGAAAGATTTAGCAGACTCTGAAGTTGTGGTACATTGTTTTACTGTTCAGAGACAGCTGCACAAATATGACCTTCATGGAAGAGTCATCAGAAGAAAACCTTTCCTGCGACCTCACCATACAATTCAGCATCAGAAGTATCCAAAAGAATATCTAAACAAGCCTGATGCATTTTGGAAACAAGTCCTGTGGACCGATGAGGTTAAAATAGAACTCTTTGTCCATGTGGAGAAAAAAAGGACAAAATTTTAGGAAAAGAACATCTTGCCAATCATTAAGCATGGGGTTGGATTAATCATGCTTTGAGGTCGTGTTGCAACCGATGGCACAGGGAACATTTCCTGGGTAGGGGGAACAATGGATTCAATGAAATTTCAACAAATTCTTGATGCAAGCATAACATCATCTGTAAAAAAGCTGAAGTTGAAAGTGGATGCTTCTACAAATGGATAATGATCCTAAATACATGTGAAAATCCACAATAGACTACCTTAAAAGGTACAAGATGAAGGTTTTACAATGGCCTTTACAGTCTCCTGATCTGAACATCATTGAAAATCTGTGGCTAGATCTCAAAATAGCAGTGCATGTAAGATGACCCTGGAATCTCACAGAACTGGAAGAATTTTCCAAGGAAGAATGGATGAAAATCCCTCAAACAAGAAATAAAAGACTCTTGACTGGCTACAAAAACCGTTTACTGTTATGACCTGGTGGTGAGGACAATAATGGACCTGGTGGTTAAGAGCACACGGAATGACCTGATAGTTACTAATAATACAGGACAAGCTCTGAGACGTGGGAACTCTGCTGACCGCAATCCCTAATCCTATCACACACACTAGAAATAGCCGTGGAGCGCTCCTGACGCTCCCTAGGCGCCTCGTCACAGCCTAAGGAACTAGCTAGCCCTAAAGATAGAAAAATAAAGCCTACCTTGCCTCAGAGAAATTCCCCAAAGGAACAGGCAGCCCCCCACATATAATGACTGTGAGTAAAGATGAAAATTACAAACACAGAGATGAAATAGATTTAGCAAAGTGAGGCCCGACTTACTGAACAGACAGAGGATAGGAAAGGTAACTTTGCGGTCAGCACAAAAACTACAAAAAGACCACGCAGAGGGCGCAAAAAGACCCTCCACACCGACTCACGGTGCGGAGGTGCTCCCTCTGTGTCCCAGAGCTTCCAGCAAGCAAGACAAAAATCAAAATAGCAAGCTGGACAGAAAAAATAGCAAACAGAGAAAAACAAGCAGGAACTTAGCTTCTGTTGAGAAGACAGGTCACAAGAACGATCCAGGAGCAAACTAGACCAATACTGGAACATTGACAGGTGGCATGGAGCAATGATCAAGGTGGAGTTAAATAGAGCAGCCAGCTAACGAATTAACCTCGTCACCTGTGGAAGGAACCTCAGAAGCAGCAGCTCCACTCACAGCCACCAGAGGGAGCCCATGGACAGAACCAGCCGAAGTACCATTCATGACCACAGGAGGGAGCTTAACAACAGAATTCACAACAGTACCCCCCCCTTGAGGAGGGGTCACCGAACCCTCACCAGAGCCCCCAGGCTGACCAGGACGAGCCAAATGAAAGGCACGAACCAGATCGGCAGCATGAACATCAGAGGCAAAGACCCAGGAATTATCTTCCTGACCATAACCCTTCCACTTGACCAGGTACTGGAGTTTCCGTCTCGAAATACGAGAATCCAAAATCTTCACCACATACTCCAACTCCCCCTCAACCAACACCGGGGCAGGAGGATCAACGGATGGAACCACAGGCGCCACGTATCTCCGCAACAACGACCTATGGAATACATTATGGATGACAAAAGAAGCTGGAAGGGTCAAACGAAATGACACAGGATTGAGAACCTCAGAAATCTTATACGGACCAATGAAACGAGGCTTAAACTTAGAGGAAACCTTCTTAGGAACATAAAGAGACGACAACCAAACCAAATCCCCAACACGAAGTCGGGGACCCACACAGCGCCGGCGGTTAGCGAAACGTTGAGCCTTCTCCTGGGACAATGTCAAATTGTCCACCACATGAGTCCAAATCTGCTGCAACCTATCACCACAGTATCTACACCAGGACAGTCCGAAGACTCAACCTGCCCTGAAGAGAAACGAGGATGGAAACCAGAATTGCAGAAAAACGGCGAAACCAAAGTAACCGAGCTGGCCCGATTATTAAGGGCGAACTCAGCCAAAGGCAAAAAGGACACCCAATCATCCTGATCAGCAGAAACAAAGCATCTCAGATATGTTTCCAAAGTCTGATTAGTTCGTTCGGTTTGGCCATTTGTCTGAGGATGGAAAGCCGAGGAAAAAGACAAATCAATGCCCATCCTAGCACAAAAGGATCGCCAAAACCTCGAAACAAACTGGGAACCTCTGTCCGAAACGATGTTCTCCGGAATGCCATGTAAACGAACCACATGCTGGAAAAACAACGGCACCAAATCAGAGGAGGAAGGCAATTTAGACAAGGGTACCAAATGGACCATCTTAGAGAAGCGATCACAAACCACCCAAATGACCGACATCTTTTGAGAGACAGGGAGATCCGAAATAAAATCCATAGAAATATGCGTCCAGGGCCTCTTCGGGACCGGCAAGGGCAAAAGCAACCCACTGGCATGAGAACAGCAGGGCTTAGCCCGAGCACAAGTCCCACAGGACTGCACAAAAGAACGCACATCCCGCGACAAAGACGGCCACCAAAAGGATCTAGCCACCAAATCTCTGGTACCAAAGATTCCAGGATGACCAGCCAACACCGAACAATGAACCTCAGAGATAACTCTACTAGTCCATTTATCAGGGACAAACAGTTTCTCCGCTGGGCAACGGTCAGGTCTATCAGCCTGAAATTTTTGCAGCACCCGCCGCAAATCAGGGGAGATGGCAGACAAAATTACCCCCTCTTTGAGAATACCCGCCGGCTCAGGAACACCCGGAGAGTCGGGCACAAAACTCCTTGACAGGGCATCAGCCTTCACATTCTTAGAGCCCGGAAGGTACGAAACCACAAAATCAAAACGGGAGAAAAATAGCGACCAACGAGCCTGTCTAGGATTCAACCGTTTGGCAGACTCGAGATAAGTCAAATTCTTGTGATCCGTCAAGATCACCACGCGATGCTTGGCTCCTTCAAGCCAATGACGCCACTCCTCGAATGCCCACTTCATGGCCAACAACTCTCGATTGCCAACATCATAATTGCGCTCAGCAGGCGAAAACTTTCTAGAAAAGAAGGCACATGGTTTCATCACCGAGCCATCAGAACTTCTTTGCGACAAAACAGCTCCTGCTCCAATCTCAGAAGCATCAACCTCGACCTGAAACGGGAGCGAAACATCTGGCTGGCACAACACAGGGGCAGAAGAAAAACGACGCTTCAACTCCTGAAAAGCTTCCACAGCCGCAGAAGACCAATTGACCACATCAGCACCCTTCTTGGTCAAATCAGTCAACGGTTAGCAACACTAGAAAAATTACTGATGAAGCGACGATAAAAATTAGCAAAGCCCAGGAACTTTTGCAGACTCTTCACAGATGTCGGCTGAGTCCAATCATAAATGGCCTGGACTTTAACAGGGTCCATCTCGATAGTAGAAGGGGAAAAAATGAAACCCAAAAACGAAACCTTCTGAACTCCAAAGAGACACTTAGACCCCTTCACAAACAAAGAATTAGCACGAAGGACCTGGAACACCATTCTGACCTGCTTCACGTGAGACTCCCAATCATCCGAGAAGACCAAAATATCATCCAAATATACAATCAGGAATTTATCCAGGTACTCTCGGAAGATGTCATGCATAAAGGACTGAAATACTGATGGAGTATTGGAGAGCCCGAATGGCATAACCAGGTACTCAAAATGGCCCTCGGGCGTATTAAATGCTGTTTTCCATTCATCGCCCTGTTTAATACGCACAAGATTATACGCACCACGAAGATCTATCTTGGTGAACCAACTAGCCCCCTTAATCCGAGCAAATAAATCAGACAGCAGCGGCAAAGGGTACTGAAATTTGACTGTGATCTTATTAAGAAGGCGGTAATCAATACAAGGTCTCAAAGAACCATCCTTCCTGGCCACAAAAAAGAACCCTGCTCTCAATGGTGACGACGACGGGCGACTATGACCCTTCTCCAAGGATTCCTTTATATAACTCCGCATAGCGGTGTGTTCTGGCACAGATAAATTGAACAGTCGGCCCTTAGGAAACTTACTACCAGGAATCAAATTGATAGCACAATCGCAATCCCTATGAGGAGGTAGGGCACTGAATTTGGGCTCATCAAATACATCCCGGTAATCCGACAAAAACTCCGGGACTTCAGAAGGGGTGGATGACGAAATAGACAAAAATGGAACATCACCATGTACCCCCTGACAACCCCAGCTGGACACAGACATAGATTTCCAATCCAATACTGGATTATGGACCTGTAGCCATGGCAACCCCAAAACGACCACATCATGCAGATTATGCAACACCAAAAAGCGAATATCCTCCTGATGTGCAGGAGCCATGCACATGGTCAATTTGGTCCAGTACTGGGGCTTATTCTTGGCCAAAGGCGTAGCATCAATTCCTCTCAATGGAATAGGATACTGCAAGGGCTCCAAGATAAAACCACAGCGCCTAGCAAATTCCAAGTCCATCAAATTCAGGGCAGCGCCTGAATCCACAAATGCCATAACAGAATAGGATGACAAAGAGCAAATCAGAGTAACGGACAAAAGAAATTTCGACTGTACCGTACCAATGGTGGCAGACCTAGCGAAACGCTAAGTGCGCTTAGGACAATCGGAGATAGCATGAGTGGAATCACCACAGTAAAAACACAGCCCATTCCAACGTCTGTGTTCTTGCCGTTCAGCTCTGGTCAAAGTCCTATCACATTGCATAGGCTCAGGTCTATGCTCAGATAATACAGCCAAATGGTGCACAACTTTACGCTCACGCAAGCGTCGATCGATCTGAATGGCCAAAGACATAGACTCATTCAGACCAGCAGGCATGGGAAATTCCACCATGACATCCTTAAGGGCTTCAGAGAGACCCTTTCTGAAAATTGCTGCCAGCGCACATTCATTCCACTGAGTGAGTACAGACCACTTCCTAAACTTCTGACAATATATCTCTACCTCATCCTGACCCTGACACAGAGCCAGCAAGATTTTCTCTGCCTGATCCACTGAATTTGGTTCATCATAAAGCAATCCAAGCGCCAGAAAAAACGCATCAACATCACGCAATGCCGGATCTCCTGGCGCAAGGGAAAATGCCCAGTCTTGAGGGTCGCCACGTAACAAAGAAATAATGATTTTCACTTGTTGAACAGGGTCACCTGAGGAGCGAGGTTTCAAAGCAAGAAACAATTTACAATTATTTTTGAAATTCAGGAACTTAGATCTATCCCCAAAAAGCAAATCAGGAATAGGAATCCTAGGCTCTAACATCGGATTCTGAACCACAAAATCTTGAATGTTTTGTACCCTTGCAGTGAGATTATCCATACAAGAGGACAGACCTTGAATGTCCATATCTACACCTGTATCCTGAACCACCCAGAGGTAAAGGGGAAAAGAGAGACAAAACACACTGCAAAGAAAAAAAATGGTCTCGGAACTTCTCTTATCCCTCTATTGAGATGCATTAATACTTTGGGCCACCTGTACTTTTATGACCTGGTGGTGAGGACAATAATGGACCTGGTGGTTAAGAGCACACGGAATGACCTGATAGTTACTAATAATACAGGACAAGCTCTGAGACGTGGGAACTCTGCTGACCGCAATCCCTAATCCTATCACACACACTAGAAATAGCCGTGGAGCGCTCCTGACGCTCCCTAGGCGCCTCGTCACAGCCTAAGGAACTAGCTAGCCCTAAAGATAGAAAAATAAAGCCTACCTTGCCTCAGAGAAATTCCCCAAAGGAACAGGCAGCCCCCCACATATAATGACTGTGAGTAAAGATGAAAATTACAAACACAGAGATGAAATAGATTTAGCAAAGTGAGGCCCGACTTACTGAACAGACAGAGGATAGGAAAGGTAACTTTGCGGTCAGCACAAAAACTACAAAAAGACCACGCAGAGGGCGCAAAAAGACCCTCCACACCGACTCACGGTGCGGAGGCGCTCCCTCTGCGTCCCAGAGCTTCCAGCAAGCAAGACAAAAATCAAAATAGCAAGCTGGACAGAAAAAATAGCAAACAGAGAAAAACAAGCAGGAACTTAGCTTCTGCTGAGAAGACAGGTCACAAGAACGATCCAGGAGCGAACTAGACCAATACTGGAACATTGACAGGTGGCATGGAGCAATGATCTAGGTGGAGTTAAATAGAGCAGCCAGCTAACGAATTAACCTCGTCACCTGTGGAAGGAACCTCAGAAGCAGCAGCTCCACTCACAGCCACCAGAGGGAGCCCATGGACAGAACCAGCCGAAGTACCATTCATGACCACTGGAGGGAGCTTAACAACAGAATTCACAACAGTTTACATGCTGTGATAGCTTCAAAACGGGGTGCTACTAGGTACTAACCATGCAGGGTGTCCAAACCTCCTTTTGCATTGGTCCATTTTCCTTTTTATAGTTTTTAAAATGTAAAAAATGACTATATATATATATATATATATATATATATCTATCTATAATTGTCTAAGGGTTTTTCCGTCTGTCTGTCTGTCTGTCTGTCTGTCTGTCCTGGAAATCCCGGGTCTCTGATTGGTCGAGGCCGCCAGGAAAAAAGGATTAACCACGGCGTAGCGAGAAAAAAATTTGAAACTCCAGAATTACGCTTTTTTGGTCGCCCTGACATTGCATTAAAATGTAATAATGGGCGATAAAAAGAACGTATCTACACCAAAATGGTATCATTAAAAACGTCAGCTCGGTACGCAAAAAATAAGCCCTCAACCGACCACAGATTATGAAAAATGGAGACGCTACGGGTATTGGAAAATTGAGCAATTCTTTTTTTTTTTTTTAGCAAAGTTTGGAATTTTTTTTTACCACTTAGATAAAACGTAACCTAAACATGTTTGGTGTCTATTAACTCATAATGACCTGGAGAATCAAAATGATAGGTCAGTTTTAGCATTTAGTGAACCTAGCAAAAAAGCCATACAAAAAACAAGTGTGGGATTGCACTTTTTTGCAATTTCACCGTACTTGGAATTTTTTTCCCGTCTTCTAGTACATGACATGCTAAAACCAATGATGTCTTTGAAAAGGGCAACTTGTCCTGCAAAAAACAAGCCCTCACATGGCCATATTGACGGAAAAATAAAAAAGTTATGGCTCTGGGAAGGAGGGGAGCGAAAAACGAGAATGCAAAAACGGAAAAGGGCAAGGTCGTGAAGGGATTAAAGGGAACCTGTAAGGCCAGAGTCACACTACAGCGAGATACGGCCAAGTCTCACAGGTTAAAAACATGCTCTGGCATCGGCACTCCGGAGTGGAGTGTGCAGCTCCATGTATTGCTATGCGGCCGCACGCTCCGCTCCGGAGTGCCGCTGCCAGAGCATGTTCAAAAACACTTAAACTACTCAATTAATTTTACTTTTATTGGTATCTATTTTTATTTTTGAAATTTACCAGTACCTTCTGCATTTTCCACCCTAGGCTTATACTTGAGTCGTAAAGTTTTTTGTGGCAAAATTACGGGGGTCAGCTTATACTCAGGTTGGCTTATACTCAAGTATATAAGGTATATATACGGGTATATATATATACTAGACTGTGGCCCGATTCTAACGCATCGGGTATTCTAGAATATGCATGTCCCTGTAGTATATGGACAATGATGATTCCAGAATTCGCGGCAAACTGTGCCCGTCGCTGATTGGTCAAGGCAACCTTTATGACATCATCGTCGCCATGGCAACCATTATGACATCATCGTCGCTGTGCCCGTTGCTGATTGGTCGAGGCCTGGCGGCCTCGACCAATCAGAGACGCATGATGTCTACGTCCTTTATGACGTCATCGTCGCTGTGCCCGTTGCTGATTGGTCGAGGCCTGGCGGCCTCGACCAATCAGAGACGCGGGATTTCTACGTCGATGCTGTGCCGTATACTCGGCCGTATCTCGCTGTAGTGTGACTCCGGCCTTAGCAGGATTGTGCACAGTAACCTATAGACAGTGTCAGGTTGGCACCGTTATACTGATTACAATGATACCTTGGTTGATAAAATCCACCTTGCTATTGCGCAGGAGTCGTCTGCTCCATACACCTCATACACACACGGCTCCGCTCCGTACACCTCATACACACATGGCTCCGCTCACCTAATACACACCTGGCTCTGCTCCGTACACCTCATACACACCCGGCTCTGCTCCATACATCTCATACACACCCGGCTTTGCTCCATACACCTCATACACACCCGGCTCTGCTCCGTACACCTAATACACACCCGGCTCTGCTCCGTACACCTCATACACACATGGCTCTGCTCCATACACCTCATACACACACGGCTCCGCTCCATACATCTCATACACACACGGCTCCGCTCCATACACCTCATACACACGGCTCCGCTCCATACACCTCATACACACACGGCTCCGCTCCATACACCTCGTACACATTGAGCTCCGCTCCATACACCTCATACACACACGGCTCTGCTCCGTACACCTCATACACACACGGCTCCGCTCCGTACACCTCATACACACACACTTAACATGGCAACCAGCACAGCAGAGTCCTGCAATCCAAGGATGTCCCTATCATGTGACCCCTGACTCCTCCCCTCCTATGACCTCATCACAGGTCCTGTTTGCACAGAGCAGCCAAGGTGGTGCAGGGATAACCGGCTGATATTGCACACCGTGGATTGTGAGCAGGGGCGCGCTAGTGACAGCAAATGTCAGGGATTATGGAAAGTCGGCATCAGGTGTTCTGACCACCGCTCTCCTGCCCCCTGTCTTTCAGTGACGACTGCCGCCTGAAGCAAAGGGCTCAACTTGCCCCATGATAGCAGTGCCCCTGGTACTAACTACACATTAAACATGTGATTATGCTGCAGTGCAGGCGTCACTGCTGGAACCTGCCTGCAGAAGTTTTTTTTTCCATCATTATGTCTCGGTGTTCATTATGGAAACCAGGAGCAGGTAAGTGACGGATCAGTGACCTGTCAGCAGTCTTCATTATGAATACCGCATGAAGACCCCTCCACAGGTCCGCCCCGGAGCACAATCATATCATTAATTCAAAACTGAAAATAAAGATTAGACAACAACCACGGACGGATTTCATCAACCAAGGTATCAGTGTAATCAGTATAACGGCAACGACCTGACACGGTCTGTAGGTTACAGTGCACAATCCTGCTGACAGGATTTTCTGCTTTTAAAGAAGAAAAACAAAGTGGATTTCTTCACCAAAGGTATCAATATAACCATTATTACAGTGACACTACAGACATGTCTTTACTTTACAAAAACTTGATTACAGGTTCTTAAAATTTCTGGTTTCAGGATTATTTGGGTTGACCGACAGCACTTTAGCTCAGTAATGAAATTAATCATCAAAAATGCCAATTGCCTAATAATTGTGCACACAGTATATACTGAATATATATATATATATATATATATATATATATATATATACACACATTTATTTAGTAACTTTCTAACAGATTGCTACTATTCCATTTTTTTCTGGATAAGTGACTTATCCTTTCCAGGCTGGTATATGAAGGTCAGATTGATCTCTGTGAGTTTCAATATATAGCACATAAAGGAATGTATTATCCATTATGTGAGCTGTGAATGGCTAGTTTAGGAATAGATCTCTCGATAACAAGGCAGATACCGTATGTAATAATCTGTGATGCACTGCGAGTCCATGGAAATTGTATCTCTGCTGGAGCACAGACTGGAATACAGAGAGCTGCGTGAATATAATGGTAAAGGAACCACACATATGTCTGTGAAGATTGATTTGTTCAGCTTTTAATGTATTTCCCTCAGCAACATATCATATATTTTCAGGTAGAGCTTGGGAAGACATTGTGTCCAGCTGGGAGGCTTCGTGAGGTAATTTCAGATTACTAAATTGATGCTGGGGTTCTGCGGGTATGCACCTTATCATCAATAGATAGTGATGGGAAAGGATGATGTCTCTAGACGGAGAAATGTGAAAAGCGAAGGCTGCGAATGAATAGTACATGACGTTCAGTGCCTTTCATCAGCTGCATGCAGAATGATCCTCCTCCTCCTCGTTCCAGTCTATGTGTAATAAAACAGCCAGCTGGTCACGTGTTTTCTATTCAGCTCGGTCATTGTCTCTTCAGTCTACAGCAATTTCAGCAGTTTGTGACCTATTTTTCAGATTCAGGAGAGGGATTAATATAAAGCTTGTATTAGAAAATGGTGCATGCTATTTGAGTCTTCATTGTATTACTATACTATATGAGATGAAGACATAGAGAATGAATTGAATACATTGCATCTACTTCTTCAAAACTTAATTTCTGAAGATTTTAAGGACCACTGTAGCTCCAAAACATGGAAGGTATATGAATATTTCCATTGTAGTTTTCCACTCCTGGATTTGGCTTACAAATACTGATGCACACACTGGCCATATATTGGCATATAGCAAGCATATGGAAGAGAAATGAAGTTGATGTTATGTTACATTTCTGAGTTGTAGAATAACATTTCTCAAAGGAAAGGACAATCTGGCTGACATGAGTTACAGATTCAGGTACTACCTTTGTAGTATGCATTATCTAATGTGGCTATACACCTAAACGTTAGCTGAATAATGGTTTGGACGGCACCTATCTATCCTGACCTCCTTCATAAACATAGACATTCGGTGAGCATACACACATTCTTAATAAGTACAGGGGAATAAGCCACTGCCAAACACCTTTGGTTGCTTATATTGCATAACAACAAAGTACCCGGCAGGTGGAAATATAAAATGCCATTACACCCAACATTTGGTGACATTGGAGAATTGGGATACCTCCATATGCACACGTGGTGGTTATCCAAACATTTTGAAATATGAGTATTGGGAGAATGTCATATGGTCTGAAGAAACAAAAGTAGAACTGCTTGGTAGAAACAAAACTTGTCTTGTTTGGAGGAGACAGAATGCTGAGTTGCATCCAAAGAACACCATACCTACTGTGAAGCATGAGGGGAATGGGGCCATGTACTGTGAGATTTTGAGCGCAATCCTCTTTCCTTCAGCAAGGGCATTGACGATGAAGCATGGATGGGTCTTTCAGCATAATAATGATCCCAAGCACACCACCAGGTCAACAAAGGAGTGGCTTTGTAAGAAGTATATGAAGGTCCTGGAGTAGTCTAGCCAGTCTTCAGATCTCAACCCCATAGAAAACCTTTGGAGGGAGTTGAAAGTCCATGTTGCCTAGCGACAGGCCCAAAACATCACTGCTCTAGAGGAGATTTGCATGCAGGAATGGGCCAACATACCACCAACAGTGTGTCCCAACCTTGTGAACACTTTCAGAAAACGTTTGACCTCTGTCATTGCCAACCAAGGATATATAAAAAAAAATATTGAGATGAACTTTTGTTAATGATCAAATAAATATATTCAACCATAATTTGCAAAATAATTCTTGCCAAATCAGACAAGGTGATTTTCTGGATTTGTTTTCTCATTTTGACTCTCATACTTGTGGTCTACCTATGATGTCAATTACAGGCCTCTTTCATCTTTTTTTATATGGGAGAACTTGCACAATTGGTGGCTGACTAAATACTATACTATATGTATATATATACACAAATATATGTATACACACAATAGTTATTCTTCTGTTTTTTTTCCTTAAATTTTGCTCCAAATTTTAAAAGTAGTTGTACATTGTTAGATTCTTTTACATTTCTTATGTAACTATTTATTATTTATCCCATAATGTATCATTTATCCGTATCCCCAACTCTAAGGCCATGTTCACACCATCATTTTTTTAATGCGGAATCGCCGCGATTTTCCCGCTGCGGGTCCGCAGCTGTTTTCCATGCAGGGTACATTACAATATACCCTGTGGAAAACAGGAACTGCTGTGCCCACATTGCGGAAAATCCCGAAAAAAGCCACGCTGAATAGCTGCGGTAAAAAAGAAGTACCATGTCACTTCTTTTTGCGGAACTGCAGCGATTCTGCACCCATAGACCTCCATTGTGAGGTCAAACCCGCAGTAAAACCCGCAGATGAAAAAAATATCTGCGGGTTTTCTGCGGTTTGTGGTGCAGAACCGCTGCAGTGTGGCTGCCCCCCCGTGCCCCAATCCCACCCCCCCATGCTCCGATGCCACCCCCCCGTGCTCCGACGGCCCCTCCGTGCCCTCATCTCCCCCGTTATACTTACCCGGCCTCCGGGTGTCCGTCCGTCCGTCTTCTCCCTGGGCGCCGCCATCTTCCAAAATGGCGGGCGCATGCGCAGTGCGCCCGCCGAATCTGCCGGCCGGCAGATTCGTTCCAAAGTGCATTTTGATCACTGAGATATAATCTATCTCAGTGATCAAAATAAAAAAAATAGTAAATAACCCCCCCCCCTTTGTCACCCCCATAGGTAGGGACAATAAAAAAATAAAGAATTTTTATTTTCCACTAAGGTTAGAATAGGGGTAGGGTTAGGGGTAGGGGTAGGGTTAGGGGTAGGGTTAGGGGTAGGGTTAGGGGTAGGGTTAGGGTTAGGGGTAGGGTTAGGGTTAGGGGTAGGGGTAGGGTTAGGGTTAGGGGTAGGGTTAGGGTATTTTCAGCCATTTTAACCCTAAAAACTTCCTAGAAAACACAGACTCTGCATAGAAAACTGCATTAAAAAACGCACTAAAAAACGCATCAAAAAACGCACCAAAAACGCATCAAAAAAAGGACCTGCGTTTTCTGCCAAGAGCTGCGGTTTTTAGTGCAGAAAAAACAGCAGGGAAATCAGGAACGTGTGAACATGGCCTAACACTGTCCCAAACCTTAGCCCTAACTCTAATCCTAATCTTAACCCTTACCTATAGTACTATCCTTATGCAGCGCCTGAGAGTTCTGGTCGTTGCAGTAATGTCGCTCTGCCACTAAGGGGAGTGATGTTATGTCTGATTGCACTAAAGGAGTTCACCTGACCAGGTATCACAGTCACACATTACACTTCACACTCCGGCCACCAGGGGGAGCAAAAGGCTCTATGTATTAGGCCACTCCTCACACTCTGGTAAAACTGGGGGTTGGACAGGAAGTTAGAGAGAACGCAGCCTGGGAGAGCTCCAGGGAGGACCTGTCAGGGGTGGGTTCCTGGCAGGTACCTAGGTAGAAAGGACAGAACGTACGGAGCCGCGCCTGCACTACCTTGCGGCGGCATCCTAAGGAAGGACACGAACCGAAGGATTTTGTGGAGAAGTGAGAAATGAAATTGCAGCACAAGGAGATAACCAGTAGGAGTCGTGCCCCGAGATCGGCAACATCCTACTGAGGCGCGTAGCCGGTGGCCGGAACGCCGAGGAAGTAACAGACTTCAAGCATTACTTCAAACAGTGGCAGGACAGTTGATTATAGGTTGGCTGTCTACCTTACATCACCTAAGCAGACATAGGGGGCAAAGTTGGAGAGGGGCGTCTCTAGGGTCCCAGAATAGCTCCGAGCCTTCCTGTCAAATGGGTGCGTCCTATCCAGATATAAACTTGGGGGACGAAGAGAAAGAGAAAGAACAGATACGAAAGTTGTGAGGACTATCCTGAATGCTCAGCAGGGAAGGACTACAACACACAGGCGCTAGTTGGTAGGCACTGATTTCCACCTGCAAAGGGAACTCTGGATGTGCCTTCGGACCGGCCGGACTCAGCCAGCCCTGTTAGCAGTACTCTGGACTGCGGATCCCGAAGTCTTCAGTAAAAAGGTAAAGAGACTGCAACCCTGTGTCCTCGTTATTAACTGCGCCTCACATCATCGCCACCTACACTACTGGGAAGCCCTGGGGATATACTTCACCTGTGGGAAGGTATACCATCTAGCTGCCATTCCATCACCCCAGCGGACCCCTAAGCAGCGTCAGTCACCCTGACCGAATACCACAGGTGGCATCACGAACCCTTGACAAACTACCATCACCCCTTTTATTGGACGACGCCCCTTAGCAGGGTCACGGACCGGGTCCAGCCACCGTGACAACCCCAGCACCGAGACAGAGAGGACCGGTACCGAGTAACCTGCGGCCCTGCGTCTGGGGGCGCTCCACTTACACTTAACCAAGTCCTAACCATAGTCCTTGTCGTAATCCTTGAAAACATATGTAAAATGCAAAGTTTATTATAAAGCTAGTGTTTTTTCTTCACGGGTCACTTTTTAAAATTTGGAGCAGCTCACCAAGCAGATCTTGGTCTCTAACAAAATTACAAGTGATAGAAGTGTGGGAGCCACGCGAGAGCACCCGCCAGTCTTTGTCATCTCCATCCATGCAGAGCACAGCAGTTGAAATTAGTTTGTCTTCGGCTGCTGAGCTCTGCATGGGCAGATACCAGGATGACAAAACTCACTTCATCACACTGTGAGCTATGTCTTGCTCACTGCCTATGTAGAGTACAGCAGCTGATGGCAAATCATCTGATTCCTGACTGCTGCACTCTACATAGTTAATCTGTGAGGTAGCAGCGCAAATGTTAAAGCAGACCTTGGCTGCTTTACTCAGCTTGTGGGACGCCGGTCCAGCACTACCTATTCCCCGCCTTCGCTCTAAGGCCGGTATCACACATGGGAGAAATACGTCCGAGTCTTGCATGGTGATACCCGGCATTGCCGCCGTCACTCAGGAGAGTGAGAGACAGAGAGACAGCGGCGATGCCGGGTATTACCATGCGAGACTCGGACGTATTTCCCAGCCTAAGAAGAATCTTCAGAAAAAGTAGTTAGGGTAGTTGGAAGTAAAATTTTGTACCCCATAAAATTTGGTGCCTAGAGAACGACCATTGTGGCCCCCTATACCATTGATTTACACACGCAATGAAACAGTACCCATACAATGTATTTTCCTGAAGCACTTTAGAGGTGTCACATAACATGACCACATCAGACAGTTACAATTGCTAGCCGAAGTTGCTTTGTTATATTACCAGAAAACAAGGAAAGACATTGAACACTGCATGTATCTTCTGGCAATTCTTACATCTCTTTTATGTAATACTATATAGGAATGCCAGCATTTGTAACATTAAACCCTAACCTGGGTCTGGCGTACACAATGAGATTCTGATATCAAAAGAAAGTGGATGAAAGTCAAAGCGAGTTTATTTATCAATTGTCGCTGCCAGCAATTCTATTCTTCCAAATAGGAAGAAAGGCATAAAAAACATGAAAACACACAATGCTGCTAAAATCAATGATTTCCCCTACGATACGTAATACACAAATCATTAAAAACTGTAATTAATTGACACAGCTGGTCTTCATTTCACAATGTGCTATTTTACCGATCATGCAGAATATTATCCCCAGATAATGCACAAACAACGTAACAATAGTTACATATCATATTGAGCCTCGCTACTTGCAAACAACAAGCCCCTTCTGGCCATGTGCTTAGTACAGCTCAATTTCGGAATTATTTCCAGAATATTTTAGTTGATGCGAATGAGTTCTCTTTTTTTATACAGATAAGAGCTTTTATCACTCTCCATCATCATCATCATCATCATTACTAGTACTCTATATGCAGGCGGGGCTTTAGCATTCACTTTTTTCACGCACTTTCTAAAGCCAAAGCAAATGTAAAAGTAGCCATAAATGACTACGATTTCCTATAGCCTAACGAACAATTCTCCAATCATGCGAGAGAACGCTGGCTAAACCATTTACTGCACAATAAAAAGAAATCAATTTTAATTCGACTGTTGTACAACACGGACCAAATTTATGTTAACAATTGAGATGATGTTGACAAAGCTGAAAATATTCACTGGTAAAGTTTGCAAATTTTTTTTTTTTTTGTAGATTAATTAAATATTTTATCTCTCACTGAATATTTAAAATCGTGACGAGGCGAGTTATTCCAAAGTAATTACGCATCATATAATAATACAGACAATCGAAAGGGTTGATGTCGCTGTTCTACGTGCAGAATATTAGTAGTAGTACTCACCATTTCTCCGCTTCTCCTTCTCAGTGATCCATACGGTATTTTGAAGAAAAATCTGCGGGCCCTGCCCGGGGTCACGGCCGTCTGGAGCACCATCCCTGTATGGGAGCCTGAGTCAGGCTGTTCGCTGGGGCTCTGCACAAAGGCTGGAGAAGCCCTTCCTGTGCAAAAGCTTGTAGACTCCTCCAGATTTCTCATATATCAAATGACGGAGCTGGTTTTACTTTAAGAGACCTTTTCTTGAATCAAGATGTGGCTTGTCTGGAGGGTGGGAGGGGGAATATAAGCACAGTGCCTAAAAGCATGTTTTAAGTAGCAAATCTCTGACTTCCTCCAGTTCCCTCTGCATACTTTGCAGTGCAGGACAGCTTGGGATGGACTAATGCTTCCAGGGAGCGTGATCCAAAAATGTCAAAGTCACTTCTTCCAGCTACAGATGGTAACCAGGTCACTTGTCTAATCAGAGCTCTAACAGACTTATTCTACATCTGTCATGTGACCCCATGCCTTACACTCCATTGGTTTTCTGGTACAGTAAATCACGTGACCATCTGAAAGGAATCTCTTTCGTATCACCATCTGGTGCCGTGATTAAATGCTAAATCCGACATACAGCTTTTGCTTTGGTTTGGGATGTGAAAGAAAAAAAAATCCTCTATATCTATAAATTGGAACACTGCATTACAAAAAAAATACTACCGGTCCAGATTATATAGGAGAGTGAGATAAGTATGGACACTGTTCCTAATATCTGATTAGTATTAATATATCAGATGGCCCATAGGTGTAATATCCAGGTGTGACATAAGGCAGCAATGCAGTTACACTAATCCTCAATGGGGTTTACAGTCTCATTTCTCTCTGAAGATGACACAGACTGATCATACACATTCTAGTTCACAGGATCTTTCTCTGGCTTTGTGTACACGGCCGTATTTTCAGTCCTAGTGTTATTCGGCAATGCAATCCACACTCAGACCATTGTTGGGGTCACATTTTTTTTTCCTCAGACTAAGCCGGTTCAAATAAAAAAAATCACCGCATGCCCGAGTTAGATCCGATATTTGGATTGCAATCAGCTATGAAAGTCAATGGGTTGATGACATCGGAGTGCAGTCCAATTTCTACGGACTAATAAAATGGAGAAGACGGAGAATTTTTTTTCTCCATCTTCTCCTCATCCCAGAGAATCGAATCACAGTATGATCCAACTCAACTCTAATCATAGTGTCATCAGAGTGTGATTAATATAATTGACCCATTTTTCTCGAATGAAAGAATCCATGGACGTCTGCACCTGCCCGTATGTTGCCTCTTGGCTGCCTAATTTACGATAATATTTTGCACCAAAATGATGGCACACACATGATTAGACTAGTGAGGTTTGAAGAGTGTGAAACACATACTAAATTGGGTGCATGGCATGCACGGCAGTTTTTTGCACCCAAATTCTAAATCTTTGTACTTAGTAAATCTCCCCTTCAGGGTCTAACAAGGGGCTTGTTTTGATTGCTACTATAGAATGAAAAAGGAAACAATGTCATTCATGTAGCCCTGTCCGAAAGCTGAACTTTTCTAACTAATAGCAGATGATAGGAATCTACAATACTGCCTGCCGCCTGCCTAATTTAGGAAAAGGCTTTAGGAATGAGGAGTGCCCTATTTCATCGTTTGGTAGATTCTGGAATCTACTGAATGAAAAGTTATTGCCATTATCTGTATTCCTCCATTTTTTCTTTAATAGATTAATGGTAAATATGTCCTCAATTATCACACTGAGAGCACTTGCATTTTTGGCCCTCTGGTACTTTGTTTCATATCCTGTTCCCACAAGCATGTTTTGCATAGGAAACTGATGTCTCTCGAGACTCACGAGCTCGGTTTTCGTTATAAGACTATATTTTGGTGGAAACTATCACGTTTCTTCTTAATGCTTGCCAGAGGAGACCATGCAACGCCACAAAAAGTTGACACAATGCATGTTTACCGTGAGTCCGCGTCATATGTAGCCATGCAAAATTCCCACATCTGGCATTGAAATGGTTAAGGTCGCATTAGCCCGATGTGAGAAACCGTTTGGATAAAACAATCATTCCTTGTTCATAAGTGGTTCCATATGTCTGTAGACCCCTCCTCCCCTAAAAAAAGGCAGGGAAAGTTGTAAGCTTTTTTCTTTTTAATGTAGCGTACAAAGCCCCTTTATTGAGATATGGTTTCTTGTTACATTTCTGGACTGTACAGATATCTGAAGAGCATTTTTACTCAGATACTGGTGTACAATGAAATATCGAGATGTAGTGATTTGTGGATTCAGAGAAAAGAGGCCACACACTATGCTGCAGCTTATAGAAAGCAGTACAATATGTCTGTGTGATCTTTTTCCATTCAACCACAAAGACTTGTATGAAACGAATAAAAAAAATCAAGAAGAGATAAAAAAAGAAGTGATTAAATCTATAGAACATATATCTGTACAATTCTCATTTTAGAATCACAATTTAACACATTGAAATGTTCATAAAAGTGCAAAAAAGTGTCTAAAGCACAATAAAAATAGCTCAAATCAGATATACTGTACACTGCATTCCAAATTACTATGCAAATTGGAAGTGTCATAAAGATTTTTTTTTTCAAATAAACCCATGGATAGAATTGTGTCTCAGGGTCTTTGGATAACTGAAATCAGTCTCAAACACCTGTGATAATTAGTTTTCCAGATGAGTCCAATTAAAAGAAAACTACTTAAGAAGGACGTTCCACATTATTTAGTAGGCCACAGGTTTCAGGCAATATTGGAAAGAGAATCCTTTTCTCTCTGCTGACAAAAGCATCAAATAATGCAATCCTTTGGGAAAGGTATGAAAGCATTAGATGTTTCACTAAAACATAAGCGTGATTGTCATACTGTGAAGAGATACATTGTTGCTGATGCAGAGCACAGACTGTATGCGCTTATAGTCAGCGGGATTCTCGCTTACTCTTTTCTATAGAATGTAAGCTCTTATGGTCAGTCGGGTCCTCTCTCTACTGTAGAATGTAAGCTCGTATGTTCAGCAGGGTCCTATCTCTCATGTAGAATGTAAGCTCTTATGGTCAGCAGGGTCCTCTCTCTCCTGTAGAATGTAAGCTCTTATGGTCAGTATGGTGCTCTCTATTGTAGAATGTAAGCTCTTATGGTCAGTATGGTGCTCTCTATTGTAGAATGTAAGCTCTTATGGTCAGTAGTGTCCTCTCTCTACTGTAGAATGTAAGCTCTTATGGTCAGTATGGTGCTCTCTATTGTAGAATGTAAGCTCTTATGGTCAGTATGGTGCTCTCTATTGTAGAATGTAAGCTCTTATGGTCAGTAGTGTCCTCTCTCTACTGTAGAATGTAAGCTCTTATGGTCAGTAGTGTCCTCTCTCTCTTGTAGAATGTAAGCTCTTATGGTCAAAAGGGTCCTTTCTCTCCTGTAGAATGTAAGCTCTTATGGTCAGCAGGGTCCTCTCTCTCCTGTAGAATGTAAGCTCTTATGGTCAGTATGGTGCTCTCTATTGTAGAATGTAAGCTCTTATGGTCAGTATGGTGCTCTCTATTGTAGAATGTAAGCTCTTATGGTCAGTATGGTGCTCTCTATTGTAGAATGTAAGCTCTTATGGTCAGTAGTGTCCTCTCTCTACTGTAGAATGTAAGCTCTTATGGTCAGTAGTGTCCTCTCTCTCTTGTAGAATGTAAGCTCTTATGGTCAAAAGGGTCCTTTCTCTCCTGTAGAATGTAAGCTCTTATGGTCAGCAGGGTCCTCTCTCTCCTGTAGAATGTAAGCTCTTATGGTCAGTATGGTGCTCTCTATTGTAGAATGTAAGCTCTTATGGTCAGTAGTGTCCTCTCTCTACTGTAGAATGTAAGCTCTTATGGTCAGTATGGTGCTCTCTATTGTAGAATGTAAGCTCTTATGGTCAGTATGGTGCTCTCTATTGTAGAATGTAAGCTCTTATGGTCAGTAGTGTCCTCTCTCTACTGTAGAATGTAAGCTCTTATGGTCAGTAGTGTCCTCTCTCTCTTGTAGAATGTAAGCTCTTATGGTCAAAAGGGTCCTTTCTCTAGTGTGGAATGTAAGCTCTTATGGTCAGCATGGTGCTCTCTCTCCTGTAGAATGGAAGCTCTTATGATCATCAGCATCCTCTCTCTCATATAGGATGTAAGCTCTTATGGTCAATAATGTCCTCTCTCTCTTGTAGAATGGAAGGTCTTATGGCCAGCATGGTGCTCTCTCTCCTGTAGAATGGAAGCTCTTATGTTCAGCATGGTCCTCTCTCTTTCTCTCTCTCTCTCTCTCATGTAGAATGTAAACTCTTATGGTCAGCAGGATCTTGTCTCTCCTGTAGGATGTAAGCTCTTATGGTCAGCTGGGTCCTCTCTCTCCTGTAGAATGTAGGCTCTTATGGTCAGCAGGGTCCTCTCGCTCCTGTAGAATGTAAGCTCTTATGGTCAGCTGGGTCCTCTCTCTCTCCTGTAGAATGTAAGCTCTTATGGTCAGCAGTGTCCTCTCTCTCCTGTAGAATGTAAGCTCTGATCGTCAGCAGGATCCTCTCTCTCCTGTAGAATGTAAGCTCTTATGGTCAGCAGTGTCCTCTCTCTCCTGTAGAATGTAAGCTCTTATGTTCAGCAGGATCCTCTCTCTCCTGTAGAATGTAAGCTCTTATGGTCAGCAGGGTCCTCTCTCTACTGCAGAATGTAAGCTCTTATGGTCAGCTGGGTCCTCTCTCTACTGCAGTATGTAAGCTCTTATGGTCAGCAGGGTCCTCTCTCTCCTGTAGGATGTAAGCTCTTATGGTCAGCAGAGTCCTCTCTCTACTGCAGAATGTAAGCTCTTATGGTCAGCATGGTGCTCTCTCTCATATAGGGTGTAAACTCTTATGCTCAGCAGGGTCCTCTCTCTCCTGTAGAACGTAAGCTCTTATGCTCATCAGCATCCTCTCTCTCATATAGGGTGTAAATTCTTATGGTCAGCAGGGTCCTCTCTCTACCAAAGAATGTAAGCTCTTATGCTCAGTTCTAACAGCCAGCAGGGATCCTCTTCCTCACACTCTCTCATGTAAAGTATAAACTCTTATGATCAGTGAGTTTCTTTCTCGCTCCTCTCTGACCCACTTATATTTTCTGAGCAATTACAAGCTTTCTAGTTTGGAGATTCATGCAAATGTGTTAGCTGCAATTCAAATTTTGGGAGACAACTCAAATTTCTAATAGTCTGCTCAGCTCTACTGGAAATGTAATTTTTTTTGATGCCCTCATGGACTCCAAACCGAAATGTGTGAAATAAGAACCAAGAGACAACCAATGCAATTTGGCAATTCTGGAACTGATTCGGTTGACTAATGGCTGACGTTGTTGCTGTAGTGATCGTTTTGGAAGCTACAGTTTTTGGAATTTTCTGCAGTCTGCCATATGTACATGTTACTATTTCTAGGGATGAGAACATCAATGGGTTGTCAGGTCTACTGGTGAAAATCGACTAGGTTGTATACATTTTACTTACAGTGACAGTGGAAAATGTATATTGTGTCCATTATTAATAATAGTATATGAAATCCTGAATGTACTTGTTTTCAGTTTCTATTTTGCTGTAGTCCACCACGGTGTGAAAGTGATGAAGTGTTATTTTCTGAGTTACATGATACTAGTTGAGGTCACCCATAATGTTCCCACATAATGGCACACACCTGGTAAAATAAAACATAGAGGCTAGAGGCAGTGATTTCTTACTAACACACCAAGCTCAATCTAAAAAATGATTAACACATGCTGAGAGATAACCATGTAGCGACTGGAGGAGTCAATCTGATCCTATCATGAATTATTTAAGACTAGATGATGGCCCGATTCTAACGCATCGGGTATTCTAGAATATGCATGTCCACATACTATATTGCCCAGCCACGTACTATATTGCCCAGCCACGTACTATATTGCCCAGCCACGTACTATATTGGCCAGCCACGTAGTATATTGGCCAGCCACGTAGTATATTGGCCAGCCACGTAGTATATTGGCCAGCCACATAGTATATTGCCCAGCCACGTAGTATATTGTACAGCGACGTAGTATACAGCACAGAGCCACATAGTATATTGCCCAGTCACGTAGTATATTGCCCAGCCAGGTAGTATATTGCCCAGTCACGTATGTAACAGGTTAAAAAATAAAAAAGAAACATACTCACCATCCGAAGAGCTCGTTGTAGTTCCGGCGCTTGTGTGCGGTGTCCAGTCCCAGGATTGGTATGAGCGCAGGACCTTCCATGACGTCGCGGTCACATGACCGTGATGTCGCGGTCACATGACCGTGACGTCATGGAAGGTCCTTCTCCCTGCCGCTTGCAGTGCCGAAGAGAGGACGCGACGGCGGAAGGTGATAATAAGGTTTTTTTTTTTATTATTATTATTTTTAACATTAGATCGTTTTACTATTGATGCTGCATACATAGTAACATAGTTAGTAAGGCCGAAAAAAGACATTTGTCCATCCAGTTCAGCCTATATTCCATCATAATAAATCCCCAGATCTACGTCCTTCTACAGAACCTAATAATTGTATGATACAATATTGTTCTGCTCCAGGAAGACATCCAGGCCTCTCTTGAACCCCTCGACTGAGTTCGCCATCACCACCTCCTCAGGCAAGCAATTCCAGATTCTCACTGCCCTAACAGTAAAGAATCCTCTTCTATGTTGGTGGAAAAACCTTCTCTCCTCCAGACGCAAAGAATGCCCCCTTGTGCCCGTCACCTTCCTTGGTATAAACAGATCCTCAGCGAGATATTTGTATTGTCCCCTTATATACTTATACATGGTTATTAGATCGCCCCTCAGTCGTCTTTTTTCTAGACTAAATAATCCTAATTTCGCTAATCTATCGGGTATTGTAGTTCTCCCATCCCCTTTATTAATTTTGTTGCCCTCCTTTGTACTCTCTCTAGTTCCATTATATCCTTCCTGAGCACCGGTGCCCAAAACTGGACACAGTACTCCATGTGCGGTCTAACTAGGGATTTGTACAGAGGCAGTATAATGCTCTCATCATGTGTATCCAGACCTCTTTTAATGCACCCCATGATCCTGTTTGCCTTGGCAGCTGCTGCCTGGCACTGGCTGCTCCAGGTAAGTTTATCATTAACTAGGATCCCCAAGTCCTTCTCCCTGTCAGATTTACCCAGTGGTTTCCCATTCAGTGTGTAATGGTGATATTGATTCCTTCTTCCCATGTGTATAACCTTACATTTATCATTGTTAAACCTCATCTGCCACCTTTCAGCCCAAGTTTCCAACTTATCCAGATCCATCTGTAGCAGAATACTATCTTCTCTTGTATTAACTGCTTTACATAGTTTTGTATCATCTGCAAATATCGATATTTTACTGTGTAAACCTTCTACCAGATCATTAATGAATATGTTGAAGAGAACAGGTCCCAATACTGACCCCTGCGGTACCCCACTGGTCACAGCGACCCAGTTAGAGACTATACCATTTATAACCACCCTCTGCTTTCTATCACTAAGCCAGTTACTAACCCATTTACACACATTTTCCCCCAGACCAAGCATTCTCATTTTGTGTACCAACCTCTTGTGCGGCACGATATCAAACGCTTTGGAAAAATCGAGATATACCACGTCCAATGACTCACCGTGGTCCAGCCTATAGCTTACCTCTTCATAAAAACTGATTAGATTGGTTTGACAGGAGCGATTTCTCATAAACCCATGCTGATATGGAGTTAAAGAGTTATTCTCATTGAGATAATCCAGAATAACATCCCTCAGAAACCCTTCAAATATTTTACCAACAATAGAGGTTAGACTTACTGGCCTATAATTTCCAGGTTCACTTTTAGAGCCCTTTTTGAATATTGGCACCACATTTACTATGCGCCAGTCCTGCGGAATAGACCCTGTCGCTATAGAGTCCCTAAAAATTAGAAATAATGGTTTATCTATTACATTACTTAGTTCTCTTAGTACTCGTGGGTGTATGCCATCCGGACCTGGAGATTTATCTATTTTAATCTTATTTAGCCGGTTTCGCACCTCTTCTTGGGTTAGATTGGTGACCCTTAATATAGGGTTTTCATTGTTTCTTGGGATTTCACCTAGCATTTCATTTTCCACCGTGAATACCGTGGAGAAGAAGGTGTTTAATATGTTAGCTTTTTCCTCGTCATCTACAACCATTCTTTCCTCACTATTTTTTAAGGGGCCTACATTTTCAGTTTTTATTCTTTTACTATTGATATAGTTGAAGAACAGTTTGGGATTAGTTTTACTCTCCTTAGCAATGTGCTTCTCTGTTTCCTTTTTGGCAGCTTTAATTAATTTTTTAGATAAAGTATTTTTCTCCCTATAGTTTTTTAGAGCTTCAATGGTGCCATCCTGCTTTAGTAGTGCAAATGCTTTCTTTTTACTGTTAATTGCCTGTCTTACTTCTTTGTTTAGCCACATTGGGTTTTTCCTATTTCTAGTCCTTTTATTCCCACAAGGTATAAACCGCTTACACTGCCTATTTAGGATGTTCTTAAACATTTCCCATTTATTATCTGTATTCTTATTTCTGAGGATATTGTACCAGTCTAGCAGATTAAGGGCATCTCTAAGCTGGTCAAACTTTGCCTTCCTAAAGTTCAGTGTTTTTGTGACTCCCTGACAAGTCCCCCTAGTGAAAGACAGGTGAAACTGCACAATATTGTGGTCGCTATTTCCTAGATGCCCAACCACCTGCAGATTTGTTATTCTGTCAGGTCTATTAGATAGTATTAGGTCTAAAAGTGCTGCTCCTCTGGTTGGATTCTGCACCAATTGTGAAAGATAATTTTTCTTGGTTATTAGCAGAAACCTGTTGCCTTTATGGGTTTCACAGGTTTCTGTTTCCCAGTTAATATCCGGGTAGTTAAAGTCCCCCATAACCAGGACCTCATTATGGGTTGCAGCTTCATCTATCTGCTTAGAAGTAGACTTTCCATGGTTTCTGTTATATTTGGGGGTTTGTAACAGACCCCAATGAGAATTTTGTTACCATTTTTCCCTCCATGAATTTTGACCCATATGGACTCGACATCCTCATTTCCTTCGCTAATATCCTCCCTTAAAGTGGACTTTAGACAAGACTTTACATAGAGACAAACCCCTCCTCCTCTCCGATTTTTACAATCCTTTCTAAACAGACTGTAACCCTGTAAGTTAACTGCCCAGTCATAGCTTTCATCTAACCATGTCTCGGTTATTCCCACTATGTCAAAGTTACCTGTAGATATTTCTGCTTCTAGTTCTTCCATCTTGTTTGTCAGGCTTCTGGCGTTTGCGAGCATGCAGTTTAGAGGATTTTGTTTTGTTCCAATCTCCTCGCTGTGGATTGTTTTAGAAATGTTCTTACCTCCCATCTGAGTATGTTTTCCTGGGTCTTCTTTGTTCAAGTCTAATGTTTTTCTTCCCGCAGCATCAATAGTAAAAAGTTGGGGACACACAGGGTTAATAGCGGCGGTAGCGGAGTGCGTTACCCGCGGCATAACGCGGTCTGTTACTGCCGGCATTAACACTGTGTTAGCGGTGATCGGAGGGGACTGTGCGGGCGACAGGCACTGACTGCGGGGAGTAAGGAGCGGCCATTTTCTCCCGGACTGTGCCCGTCGCTGATTGGTCGTGGCAGCCATGACAGGCAGCTGCCGAGACCAATCAGCGAATGAATAACTGTGACAGAAGGACAGACAGACAGACGGAAGTGACCCTTAGACAATTATATAGTAGATGAAGAAACATGTTGAAACCAAACTATTACATTGCTATCTGATTTACTTTTTGTACCTGATTGTATGCTGGAAGTGTACATAACTTGAGGTAGGAAAGTACAGTTGAGGACACTAGCCTCACAAAGACAATATTGAAATTTGAAGGACACTCCCTATTGTGCCACCAATTGTTGGATGGCTGTTCTTTACTGGCATTCACTTGGTTGTGCACTCTAAATTTAGATTTGGTTTGTACACTGTACTCCATTTTTATCCTTGCTAGAATCAAATTTGCCCTTCAGACTTTAGAGTAATTTATTATAGGCTTTATCCTTGAACAAAAATTGCACAAAAATTGCACATTTTGCTTCTTGGCTGTCTTGAGCCAAAACTTGTAACATTTTAGGTTGTGAAAAAGGCCTATATTAAACACAGGAGGTGCTTACTGGGAGGGGCATAGCCTATAATGGCCTGACAAAATTACTATCATTTATGACACAATTGGCAAAAATTATAGGACCATTCCTTGTCCGCTGGTATAGTATTGATTTATTTATTTTTTTGGCACATGGACAGGTAAAAGATGAAACTAATTTATTTAGAGTCCTCTGTCTTTTAATATACCTGTTGCCTTTTACACCAATGGATTTTTGCTTGACAGGCCTATGAAAAGCCAGTCTAAGGAGATGTTCCCGATTGTGTCAGGATTTGCATTAGCGCCTTTTTAGTGGGCACATGCCATACAAAGCTCAATCCATGGATGGTGATGGGATGCAATGTCATAGTACTAGGGCATTGAATACCTCTGCCTGGGAACGCACACACTTTAAGTACGCTGCATTAAAAAAATAATTAAAAACGTTGCAAAAACTCAACGTGTGAACATGCCTTATGGCAGATTTTCCAAGTAACAAATCAAATAACTTTATTTCAAAGTTTTCCAATTTCATTGCACACATCAATTTTGTAGTTGGCAGCTATTTCAGGAATGTGATTAGCTGTACTTAACATATGGACAGTGACATTCTCAAAGTTCTGGAATATGAAGAGAAATAAGCTATATAACTGAAATATTATCGGAATAATGGTAAGTCCACAGTCAGGAGCTGTTTGACAGCATCCCACCTGATTTACATTCAGCTGGCGCCAAACGTGAGTTGTTTTTCTTAATTCTCGTATATTAAGCAGAACTTGCCTAGAGGTATTGTCATGAATTCAGCGCTGCTAGACTCTTGCAACACCTGTCATAGGATCTTGATAATGCAGAGTGCGATCATGTATCTGCAATGAATATAATTATTATTCATGGAGCAGGAATTTGTGAACCCCACACCTACTTTTTGACTGACTGTACATAGAACTTAGGTCACTATGTCACACCAAATAACAAGGGCAATAACAATAACAACCTATATTATCAGAAACCCTAAGGAAAATGCCCCAGTGTAAGTGTGAACAGAGCCTTACTTTATTTCTCTGCCTTAAAGATTACTTCTAATTTCACAGAAAAACAATTATAGGGCAGAAGTGTGCAAGGTAATTGGTTCTCTAACCCGTATCTTATTTTGTTTCTAAATGGCAGCACCAATCGCCCACTGTACGTGCCGTGGGCTGGTCACTCATACAGTATGACGCAGTCTTCTAGGATTCTGTATAGAGTTAGAGGAAAAAATGGGAAAATTCCAGCTCCTAAAATTTAAAAAAAACAAAACAAAAAAAACAAACTTGAATCCACAGCACAGAGCAACGCGTTTTTAACGCATGCAGGCGCAGAGCTCTGACAAAGAACACCTGCGTGAGTTCGAAACACGTTGCTCTGTGCTTTAGATTTAACTTTAAAAAAAAAAAAAATTGTAAATAAAGACTGGAATTTTAGGAGCTGGAATTTTCCCGTTTTTTTCCTGTTTACACATGTGTGGTCACACGGTTTCTTTGCTCCTGCACGCTAAGGCTACTTTCACACTAGCGTCGTTTGGCCTCCGCCGCAATGCGTCGTTTTGGAGAAAAGCACAGCCTGCAAAGTTGCCCGCAGGATGCGTTTTTTCTCCATAGACTTTCATTAGCGATGCATTGCGACGGATTGCCACACGTCGCATCCATCGTGCGATGGATGCGTCGTGTTTTGGTGGACCGTCGGCACAAAAACGCTACATGTAATGTTTTTTGTGCGTCGTGTCCGCCATTTCCGACCACGCATGTGTGGCCGGATCTCCGCCGCCTCCTTCCCGGACATTACAATGGGGCAGCGGATGCGTTGAAAAACTGCATCCACTGCCCCGTTGTGCTTTTATTTCACAGCATGCGTCGGTACGTCGGCCCAACACACTGCGACGGGCCCATACCGACGCTAGTGTGAAAGTAGCCAAAGGACTGAGGAGAGCTGGTTTCTGAACCTCTTTTTCTCTCGGTTATAGAGCCAGTGCCGTAGAATGACCCGACAGTCAACATTACTGGAGATGAGAGCCTAGATGACCGAGAAAGATGCTTTGTCTCATAGATATTAGCAGTTACACCATGGACAGTATCCGGTTCGTGTTACTATATAAATGAAACATTTTGTTATACAAGTTTTTTTTAGAAAAACTATCAATGTGAAGACTCCTGCACTGCAATCAGTTTCTATGTATTCGAGGTACACCTAAAGAGGTTTAGAAGTTTTATACAAACATGAAGTGCATTAGTTGTTCTGCTAATCCCTACTCATACCTTTGTGTTAAAAGGAACCTGACAGCAGTTACATGCTGCCCGATCCACATACAGCATTTACCAGGCACTGGCTGTGTGATTTCAGCCAGGTATGTGTGGCTGAAACACTGCGGCATTTCAGAGAACAACATACCTTAAAAACTGCCAGAGACCAAGACGCATGGGAGACTAGCGCATATATAGGGAGAGACTTGTCAATCCAGCAGAGCGGGTGAGGCGGGTGAATCATACAGCCAGTGGCGGATACATGCTGCCCCTGGTTCAGGAAGCTTGAATCAGCTGCCAGAATCCCTTAAAGGGAATCTGTCACCTCATTTTGCCGCTATAAACTGCGGCCACCGCCATTAGGGGCTTATCTATAACATTCTGTAATGCTGTAGATAAGCCTCCAATGTAACCTGAAAGATAAGAAAAACAAGTTAGATTATACTCACCCAGGGGCGGTGCGGTCTGGGTCAGATGGGCGTCGCAGGTCCGGGTCATGCGCCTACTATCTTCATACGATGACACCCTCTTCTTTGCTTCCTGCCGCGGCTCCTGCACAGGCGTACTGATTTGCCCTGTTGAATGAGGGCAGCATAAATACTGCAGTGCGCAGGGGCTGGGCCTCTCTGACCTTTCCCGGTGCCTGTGCACTGCAGTACTTTGCTCTGCCTTCAACAGGGCAGAGAATTACGCCTGTGCAGGAGCCACGACAGAAGCAAGGAAGAGGATGACATTGTATGAAGGTGGGAGGCGCCGGACCCGGACCGCACCAGGAGCGCCCCTGGGTGAGTATAATCTAACTTGTTTTTCTTATCTTTCAGGTTATATCGGAGGCTTATCTACAGCATTACAAAATGCTGTAGATAAGCCCCTAATGTCGGTGGCTGCAGTTTATAGTGGCAAAATGAGGTGACAGATTCCCATTAACTATATACAGATCTTCCACACAGCAGTTTTAGCTGTTACTGTGCCTGACTGCGACATTTTGGGAGATAGGTTTTCACTGACACTGTTATTTCCCATACAAAATTGATTTTTCAATGTCACAGCAAGGTGCAATTACCCAGATAACTCCTCATACTGATGTAGCAGCCTTCGTGCAGATGGCAGTGGCGTGCAATGCCAATAACATAGTGGGGTTGCCCATTCAGGTTGAATGGGAATGGCTGGACTGCGCAATAACAAAAGACTGTGGGGACTGCGCAAAAGCAAAGGACTGTGCAGAGCAGGACTGAGCAGTCAGTCTATCATGTTGGCTATTACTACATCAGTATTTCAGCTTCCAGGACCTTTGTGACTGTCATACTGTGGGAAATATAGTAGTTTACTAAAGCCACACAGGAATTTGTAAGGCCTTAAAGGAGTTCTGCCTTCATATTTCACAATAAAAACTAACCTGAACACATGAAAAGATTATTATCAGGCTGGAAAATTGTCAAAATGGATTATAGACACATTCTCATATGGGAGATCAAGCTAATATGTTTTCAGTTTGTATTGTGAAAACTAGTGTCAGATTCTTTTTACTGGGTTAAAGGGAATCTGTCAGCAGGTGTTTTCTCCCTCATCTGAGAGCAAATATAGGCAAAGAGACCTTGAATCCAACAATCTATCACTTAGATTACTGGGTGCAGCAGATCTGACACAGAGCTCTTAGATTCAGCAATGAAGCAGAGATGAGGAAGCTAACCCCGCCCACACCAGGTGGCTTTATATACAATGTCTATAGACAGTGAGGTGCATATCACAGGAGGGGTGTGTCAGACCAGAATGCACAGCTGCGTGTGCCAGCAATCATAAGCTCAAAACAGTCATTGCAAGCAAGCAAAACCACAGAGCTCGAAAAGAGAGGCATTACTGAAATCTGTGTTTTAACCCTTGCCTCATGCTGTTTTCAGATTATATAGCAAATACCTGCTGACAGATTCCGTTTAAGCACTCAAAGTAACAAAAGGTAATTATTTCTGTGACTGTCTACACATTTAGGTAATTTTGACCAAGGTTGCCCAAACTTTTACATACCACTGGAAAACACCAAGCGTAAAATCAACTTTAAACCCCCCTTCCCTTATAATCTCATGTACAAAGTTAAACAGTAGGTATATATAGTGGAATTTAGCGGAGTCTGGCATTTAGCTGTGCTCCCTGCAGACTTATGAAAACAGCACAAACCACTTGATGAGTGGAAAGCTATGACATGACGCTATGTTAGACACCGCCACAATGGAAGAAAGGTCATATAAATTGTCAGCTGAGCTTAGCCCATTCATCAGCTCTTTTTCACTACAACTTTCATTGGTGCAGTTTTCTATTCATCTGCATACATTGTTCCCTGCACATTCTTTTTATTGATCTGTGCAGTATTCCCTTCTCATGTGTTATATTATTACCCTATTGTCTTTCTCTCATAGTTCTGTATTGCCCTGGCTAGACAGTCATATGGATTATCCTAGGAAATAATACAGACAGAAAACCAGGGTATAGAGAGAACTGATTGTAAACTCAGCGAAACTAATGAAACCTCGACATTACAGGTTTAATTGACCATAATGTAATTGGTGCTGTCAGCCCTGAATTGTAGGATTTTACAATTATTTCACACACTTATTAGTAAAACCACATTTTATTTTCTTGTCATTCTTAAAAATAACTCTTTAGCCTTTACTTTCAAACATTAATGTACAGATAGATGCAGGGCCGGACTTTCCCATCGGAGATCCGGAGGATTCTCCTCTGGGCCCAGGCACTGACATCTGCAGGTATACAGGGCAGGCAGCTGCCTAGGGCCCCCGCTGCCCCAGGGGCCCCTAGCTAGTGGCGTGTCGATAACAGCGGCATATTACGCAGCTGCTATGGGCCCATGAGTCAGGGGGGCCTGCCCGGCACCAGCGGTGGAGTAGTGGGTGACAGGAGTCAGGAGCCGACTGCTGTGGTTAAAGCCTGTGCCCGCAGCTAAATAGAAATGAATATTCACACCTCTCCACACCAAGCAGACAACAGTGCACCTGCTGAGACCTGAGCAGAACCGGGATCAGTGGGGGAATAAGGAGGAGAGGTGAATATTGTGGTTTTTTTTATAGATATATATCAGAGAGTACTGATGGTCATAGTACTGTGAAGAAGGCTACATTATATTCTATGGGGGGTCTGCATTATACCCTATGAGGGGGTCTGCATTATGTGCTGAGGGGGCTACATTATACCCTATGAGGGGGCTGAATTAGACTCTGAGGTGTCACACTGCTACAATGCAGGTAGGTGCAAGCTCCACTAGATGGCTATAGAGTGGAAGGAGGGCTGCACCTAGACAAAGCAGGCCTGTCATGCAGCAGCGAAGCTACAACTAGGTGGCAGCAGGAAAGTCAAACAAGCCAGTTCGATATACTCAGTAGCACAGTACCAAAGGAATAGACAAAACACAGGGTCAGACATGCCAAAGTTCATTAACAGTCAGAAGCGGATAAGCTGAAGACAGATGTAGGTCAGGATACAAGCTAAGTCAAATTCAAATCCCCCGCCAAAACCGCGCGGCACCGCTCATTGGCTGAGCCACCCCTGGCCACGCGGATTTGGTGGGGGATTCAAATCCTGCGTGGCACCCCTCATTGGCTCAGCCGGCGGGGGATTTGAAGTCAGGGGCACTCAGCCAATGAGCGGTGCCATGCGGCTTTGGCGGGGGATTTTACTCCCGTGCCGCTCAAAGCCATATGGCACCACTCATTGGCTGTGCTGTCACCAGCTGATCCAATGAGCAGCGCAGAATTCAAATCCCCCACCAAAGCGGCGCGGCACCACTCATTGGCTCAGCTGGTGTCGCGCAGGATTTGAATCCCGTGCCGCTCATTGGCTGAGTGCCAGGCGATATTCATTTCACTGCACTCCCAATGCAATAGCATTGGGCCTATTTCTAGTTAATGATAAGTATAATGTAATTATTGTGCTAGCACGGCCATTTGGCCGGCACTTTTCATGGGCAAAACAATAGGAAATATCTGCATTATTTGATACAGTCTGATGTACAGTATATGCTACAGTGCAATATCTACACAAGCCTATCTCTTTGAGAAGACCACCATTTTATTCAGACCAGATTTCCTGTAAAAGATTTTCAGTTGTATCATATATGATTTATTTTTTCAACTTCTTTTGAGAAGACCACTCAGTAGATATTGGGGTAGGGGATTATTTTGAGGTTTTAATTTGCCTTTAAAGCTGTGATTTGTAAATAAATGGCCACCCCTTCAATACTGAATGCCAATATTCAAAGGTCCAATTCATCATGCTGTTTATGCCAGAATGTAAAACTGCATCAAATGTCATAAATGCTTTAACTTTTTGTTATTTGTATTTATGCATGCTTTGTCCAGTGTAACCATTTTTTTTAATAGTGGGTTCAGCTTTGCCAGGAGGGTTGTGGGCGACCAGACAACAAATTCATCATAATTTATGCCACAAAAGTGGTGTAAATCCAGACTGAAATGTACTTCAGTCAACTGGAGTAACATTTCTTCAAGTAGTTCAGAGGGTAAAATATGTGCCAAATTCATCAAAGGGCATAAGACTCTTAAAGGATCCTGTCACATCAGATAATTCTATTAAACTGTAGATATAGAGTTAATCTGCAGGTTAGCATTAGAAAGGTGCCCAGTTTTCGCAATGAAAATGCAGCTTCGGGGAGAAAACAAAGTTTATCCCTCCAAGGAGGTGACAGCTTTGTTATGTAGGCATGTCGGTGTGACTACAGTCATCGCTCGCAGCACTGTATGCAGTGCCTCTAAGCACGCCCCAGCGTTTTGACAAACAACCCGCTCTGCTGTCAGTATAAGTGCTGGGGCATACTTACAGTCACAGCTAACAGTATGCACCGCCACACCTGTATGACTGTAAGCCAGCAGCTCCTGGGAAGAAATACAGTCAATTTTCTCCTGGGAGGCACAGTTTCAGTGTCCGTGCACCTTTTTAATGCTATTAACCTGCAGATTCCTTATATGTACAGGTTAAAGGCGTTATGTGACATGACGGGTTCCTTTTGATGAATTTGACGCTCTGTTAATCAAGACTGGAGTGCGAAGCACTAGGCTTGATGAAACCGTGCCTTTGTGCAGCTGAAAACTAGCTTTAGTATTACCTGATAATACTCGGGCATTTGAAAATCCTGACTTAAAGCAAACCAGGAAAACACACACTTTCAAATATTACCATGAACCTCCATTAATGGCATTACAGACTTTTGTGTTTGATGCAATCGTAAGAGTAGCCAGCAGCAAGAAAGCTTTTACTAAGTTTTAAAACGCATTTGCTGCATGTTGATAACTCATGCTCTGTGCAGTAAGCCATTGAGCCCATGCAATATCTGCCAGACATGTCATCGCACATTATACCATGGTGTGCACTGTGCATTTAAGTGACCCCCACTTTACTACATAGGATGTGTATTGCACACAGGGCAAACATTACCTGCATTAAGGGCATGCCTGTCAGACAACATGTACAATGACTCCTGGAAGTGGAGAAAAATCCGACTACCTGGAGAGATTGTCAGATTGGAGATATATATATATATATATATATATATATATATATATATATATATATATATATATATACAATTCATTTGCATGTGCCATCACTTCACCACAATGCCCACTGAAATGATTCAAAGACTGACTTTTCCCACCAACATTAAATGTAAAGGCGTGAGTAAAATGCCTCTTAGTAGTAACAAATCTTTATGGCACATCATTAGAATATTCACAGCGGAAATATGGCATTTGTTATCGGCCAGGAAACAGCCATTATAATTTATACAGAGGTCTGGATTATAATGGTATGTAATGATACAAATATGGCTCATATAAATTTGAATTTACAAGCCATTTTGCAGAGACATTTATCCTGCTTCTAGAGACAGATACATATTGTTGTTTTATGCTCTGCTCTCAGAACAAGTTAGTGGCTAGTGATTATTAGGGGTTGGTCACTTTATCTCAGTTACAACAGTTGTGATGTGATTTTTATGTACATTTACTATCGGTGGCGTAACTTGAGTCCGATGGACCCCTATGAAAGATTTGGACTGGGCCTCCCTTCCTGGTATGTCTATATATGTCCTCCATCCTGGTACATATATAGCCCCCATCCTGGTATATGTCCATTATACTGGGCCTCATCCTGGCATATATATCCCCCATCATGGTATATATATATCTCCCTTCCTGGTATGCGTTCCTAATCTCACCTGAGCCCAATCCTGGTATATGTCCCTTATCTTTGTATATGTCCCTTATCCTGGGCCCCATCATGGTAATATGTCCCTTATTCTGGTATATATGTCCCTTATCCTGGGCCCCATTTTGCTAATCGGTCCATTATCCTGGTGTATGTGCCTTTTCCTGGGCCCCATGCTAGTATATGTCCCCCGTGCTACCGCTGTTCTTTAATGCATAGAAAAAAACAAAACAATTATACTCACTTTCCCTTTGCTAACCCACTATGCTGCACCCCTTTCTGAAGCCCTTCAACGTGCAAGCGATGGTAGCTCATAACATCAGTGCCATGTGTACCCAGTTATGTGCACAATGATGTCAGCTACCAGTCTCTGATTGGCCAGGAGCATACATTGCCCCGCACAGACCTGATGGGTCTGTGTGCAGCAATACACCTCATCTGGATGTGCGTCTGAGGACACACATCCAGTTGAAGTTTCTGCTGATGTCTGAGGGCCCCAACCTGCATGGGCCTGGTCACAACCTCTGTGACCACGATCATTACTCCCCTATTTACTATTGTATAGGGATGACAGGTTCTTCTCTTGCTCTTGTTAGTGCAGATTTTTTTTCACAAACTGCATAGCTCTCCAAACCACAAAATGGCTGCTGATAGAGGATCATGTGACCAGACCTGTGTATCAGCTTCCTCCTCCCATTGGAAAACACTACAAATGGAATGCTGTTTTCCTATTGGAGGAGACTTTTGGACATGTCTGGTCACATGCAACTCCATCAGCAGCACCATTTTATGGACTAGATACCCATGCAGACTGTGAGGAGTGCTTCACTACCGAGTGCAGGAGGAGAACCTATCATATTTATATAATAAACGTACATAAAATCATGTCCCCAACACTTCAATTAAAGTAAAGATAAAGTGACCAACACCTCTAAAACAGCCTTTTGCTTGGGATCCCATAGATGATGAGACATAGTTATATAGAAAACACCTTATTATGCTTCTTTCTAAGGAGAAAGCATACCCCCCCCCCCACAAAAAAAAATCAATCAACGTAAAACTGAAACTAAACATGAAATTCTTGGTTTGCAAAAGTTTTACAGCACAAGCACATTTATTTGAGTGGTGAGAGGGGAATATACGGACACATTTGGCACCGGCTTATGAAGTGCAACATCCTCATTGCTCTTTTTCCTGACATCTGACATGACAGGAGAGTCAGGAGGCCCACATAGACGTTAGAATGTGTTGTACAGTATTTGAGACATTATTATATTAATATTCCTGTCATGTCCCTCTGTTTTCTTTTCTCTTGCCCTGTGGTTGTACCATGCTACTATACATAATGCAGCAGCAAAAAAAGGCAAATACAATTCTGGGATGTATTAACAGAAGCATACAGTCTAGATCACGTGAAGTCATTATTGCCCTCTACTCCTGTTTGGTCATACCTCATCTGGAATACTTTGTCCAGTTTTGGGCACAACATTTTAAAAAAGACATCAACAAACTTGAGCAAGTTCAGAGAAGAGAGACCAGAATGATGACCGGTCTGCAAACTATGCCCTATGAGGAACGGTTAGAAAATTTGGGAATGTTTAGCTTGCAAAAAAGACTGAGAGGAGACTTAATAGCTGTCTACAAATATCTCAAGGGCTGTCACAGTGTAGATGGATCATCTTTATTCTCATTTGCACAAGGAAAGACTAGAGGTACCGTCACACATAACGATATTGTTAACGATATCGTTGCTATTTGTGACGTAGCAACGATATCGTTAATGAAATCGTTATGTGTGACAGCGACCAACGATCAGGCCCCTGCTGGGAGATCGTTGGTCGCTGAGGAAAGTCCAGAACTTTATTTCGTCGCTGGACTCCCTGGAGACATCGCTGGATCGGCGTGTGTGACACCGATCCAGCGATGTCTTCACTGGTAACCAGGGTAAACATCGGGTAACTAAGCGCAGGGCCGCGCTTAGTAACCCGATGTTTACCCTGGTTACCATGCTAAAAGTAAAAAAAAACAAACACTAGATACTTACCTACCGCTGTCTGTCCTCCAGCGCTGCGCTCTGCACTCCTCCTGTACTGGCTGTGAGCCGGAAAGCAGAGCGGTGACGTCACCGCTCTGCTTTCCGGCTCCCAGACAGTACAAGAGGAGAGCAGAGAAGCAGAGCGCAGCGCTGGAGGACAGACAGCGGTAGGTAAGTATCTAGTGTTTGTTTTTTTTTTACTTTTAGCATGGTAACCAGGGTAAACATCGGGTTACTAAGCGCGGCCCTGCGCTTAGTTACCCGATGTTTACCCTGGTTACTGGCATAGTTGGTCGCTGGAGAGCGGTCTGTGTGACAGCTCTCCAGCGACCAAACAGCGACGCTGCAGCGATCCGGATCGTTGTCGGTATCGCTGCAGCGTCGCTAAATGTGAAGGGGCCTTAGAAGCAATGGGATGAAACTGAATGGGAGGAGACACAGATTAGATATCAGAAAAAACTTTTTGACAGTTAGGGTGATCAATGAGTGGAACAGGCTGCCACGAGAGGTGGTGAGCTCTCCTTTCATGGAAGTCTTCAAACAGAGGCTGGACAGACATCTGTCTGGGATGATTTAGTGAATCCTGCTTTGAGTAGGGGGTTGGACCAGATAACCCAGGAGGTCCCTTCCAACTCTACCATTCTATGATTCTATGATTAATCAAGTCCAATAGGAACTAGGTGTTAAAGAAAAGAGGTCAGATCCAATAATGCTATTAAATTAACCAGCAGATATAGAGTAAGGGTATGTGCACACGTCAGGATTTCTTGCAGAAATTTTCCTGACAAAAACCGGACATTTCTGCCAGAAATCCGCATGCGTTTTTTTTCCGCGATTTTTGACGCGTTTTTTGTGCGTTTTTTCCCAAATGGATAGAATTGCGGGAAAAATGCAGAAAATTCGCAAAAATAATGAACATGCTCATTTTTTTACCGCGATGCGTTTTTTTTGCGGAAAAAACACATCCATGTGCACAAAACATGCAGAATGCATTCTAAATGATAAAATGCATAATGTATGCATTTTTAATGAGTTTTTATAGCGTTTTTAGCGCAAAAAACGCGAAAAAAACACGAAAAAACCTGAACGTGTGCACATGGCCTTAATCTGCAGGTTAATAGCATTAAAGAGGTGCCCGCTTTCAATCATGAAGGCGTGCCCAGAGTAATTGCAGATACTCATCACAACACTGAGAGCGGCAGCTGTAAACTTCCCCCAGCACTGATTGTCAGCCGGCACTTCAGTGCAACAGCGTAAAGCCGGCTGTCAGTCAGTGCTGGAGCACGCTTACAGTGACAGCTCTCAGAGCTGTGAGCAGTGACTGTCACTGCGCCGGCATGTCTTTTTGACTGAACGTTAATTTTCTTCCAGGTGCCAGACTCTCAGTACCAAGGCCAGGTACTTCCATAATGCTATTATCCTACAGATTAACCCTACATTTGAAGGGTAATAGTGTTATTGGACATGACAATTCACTTTAAGGCTTACATTTTTTTCATGAACTAGTTAGCCCAAGATTAACTTCAGAAAATTGTTTTCAATTTCACTGTAAATCAACGGATCAAACCCCCTGGAGTTGTCCATTATCCATTATATTCAAATTTTCATTTTCATACCCTCTGGTAAAGAGCAAGAAAATGAAAGTCCATTCTCAGGAATAAATATAAAAATACTACTCAATAGGTAGAAAAAATGCGGTACATTCTGGTATCCTCCATTTTGATACAGGCAAGAAATATATCTTGGTACCGTGTTAGCCAGTAGATAGATAGTTTATAGTAGGTAGATAGTTTTTCTATCTACTGACTAACACGGTACCAAGATATATTTCTTTCCTATACTCAATAGGTGACATTTTATAATAAATATACACAGTAATGGGGGTGATATGAGACTATAGCACCCTGTAGGTTTTAATTACTTTATATTAACCAGTGCTATTTCCCATATCTAATTACATCATTACTCAATAGAACAGAATGAATTAAAAAGAACAGCACGCTGAAAGCTAGAAGGAAGGTCATAAGAAAATAGCGTACTCCATCACAGTATCCTTATATATGATGAAAAATACATTTTCCTGCTGACAAATTTTGCATTACAGAGATGAGCAGGATATTAATTTTGAAGAAATGAAAAACAAATTATTCTAAAAATAAATAAAACACTACAACAGATTAATTAATCTTGTCTAATATATAGACAAGTAAAACAGTCCAGGTACTCTATAGGTGTGCCAAATTTATCACAGTGATTGGAATACTCTGTATGATAAATTTATTGCATCTTTATAAACATATTAAATACTTTTGTCTTGCTGTACACCAATGAATGTCTGCCAGATATTAAACTAATATTTTGTGCAATTAAGTGCACATTGTTGAGGCACAAAGTGTCGAAAGGACACAGTTACAATAAAAATCATTCCTTTCCCATTGCTAATTAAGTTTATGAGCAAAATGTACAATATTTCTGATGTTTGGAATAAACCAGTGAAAGCAGAACAAGTGGCTTCCTCAAACTGAACATAAAAATTTACTTTTAATGACCAATGCTACTTCCATTATTCAATATCCTGAATAGTATCCCTCATGGGAGAACATATTTGTAAATCAAGTGTTGTCTCAAGCACACGTGATGGAACTACACAAAAAGATAAACCAGTCATGAAGAAACACATCAAATACCTAGATTGGTTATGGGATTGGTGACTATCATTTTTGATTGCATTTTACAAAGATGAAAATGTGTTCTAAAAGGTTAAGAGAATAAATTGTCTTGCACAAACAAGGAAAAGGATAGACAATGATTATATTGGAACTGATTGTTCGCAGGAATACAGATGGAAACATAGTTTGCAAGTTCAATGTTAGACCACTAGCTACACTACCTGGATGTGGCAGGAAGAGGAAGCTATCACCAACTGTCAATAGATTTCTGAGAAGGTAGGGAGTCAAAAACTCTCAAGTTACTGCAGCAAGATTTGTTGGCAGCAGGAATTGAGGCATCAGTTTGCACAGTAAGGAGCGTACTAAACAATGATAGACTCCATGACTGAACTAAGATTAAAATAAAAGATGAGCCGACTGCCTCCCTCATCACCGGTCCACTATCCAGTTCATGGAGAGAAGCTGCACAATTTTCCTGAGCACCAGAGTTCCCCGATGCAGTGTTAGATTTGCATACTTGGCATGACATAATCTATGCTGCATGCAGCTCATAGGGAATATCTTGTCATACCAGCAAATCATAAGCCGAACCTGGGATCCCAGAGGGTAAGGAAATTCACTCAGCTTCCGTCCACAACCAGAGAGTGCTGACCTAGTCTATGGACCAAGTTGCGCAAAGTGATATGTTTGTCTCAACTCAAAACAATGTGAATATGCCACAGAAGTTTAGGGATTCTATTCTGTGGAGTGCTGAAAGAAAACTGGAACTTTTTGTGCCTCTAGACAAGTGTCTGAAGGAAGAATAAAGCAAACACTGAGAAGAACACCCTGCCTATTGTAAAGATTGGTGGTGGCTCGATGATGCACTTTGGCTACGTTGCTTTCTCTGGCACTGGAAACCTGCAGGAATGTAGCTGGCAAGTAGGATTCAATCAAGTATCAGGACATCATAGGAACAAACATCATGCCTTCTGTGATGACGAAAAAGCTTAAGCATCATTAGACCCTCCAACAGAATAAAGATCCCAAGCATACTGCAATGTCCACCAATGCATGGTTTCAAGAGTCTTGAAATGTTGTAGAATTGCCCTCATAGTTTCCTGACTTGAACTCCATATAAAATCTTTGATGGAATTTAAGGAAACTGGCTAAGATTCCTTAGAAACGTTTCCAGAAGTTCGTATCTCTCTGATTGGTCGCGGCAAAACAGCGACGACCAATCAGTGACTTGGATTTCCATGACAGACAGAGGCTGCAACCAATGAATATCCATAACAGACAGACAGACAGAAGGACAGAAAGACGGAAGTGACCCATAGACAATTATATAGTAGACTAGATGTTGGCCCAATTCTAACGCATCGGGTATTCTAGAATATGTATGTTGTTTATTTATGAAGTTTTCAGAATAATGCAATTTATACACAGAATTCAGCCGGCTGGCCATGACCAATTAGCGAAGCGTAGTTCAAATTCCGTGCCAATTCGCGGGCGGACTACGCCTGTCGCTGATTGGTCACGCCTGGCCGCGAACAATCAGTGAAGCCAGGGCCGGCTCCAGGTTTTTGAGGGCCCCATGTGAAAGAGTCTCAGTAGGCCCCCCTCTTTAACACATACCACGATTCATGATGCACAGATACAGCAGAGAAATATAGCACAGCCAAGTAGCGTATAACACAGCCCACGTAGTATATAGCACAGCCACGTAGTATGTTGCTCAGCCACGTAGTATGTTGCTCAGCCACACAGTAAAGAGCACAGCCCACATAGTAAACAGCACAGCCTACGTAGTAAATAGCACAGACATGTAGTATATTGCCCAGCCACGTAGTATATTGCCCAGCCACATAGTATATAGCACAGAAACGTAGTATATAGCACAGACATGTAGTATATTGCCCAGCCATGTAGTATATTGCAGAGCCACGTAGTATATAGCACAGAGACGTAGTATATAACACTGCCCATGCAGTATATAACCCAGGCCACATAGTATAGAGCAGGGGTGTCAAACTGCATTCCTCGAGGGCTGCAAACCGTGCATGTCTTCAAGATTTCCTTAGCATTGCACAAGGTGCTCGAATCATTCTCTGTGCAGGTGATTAAATTATCACCTGTGCAATACAAGGAAATCCGAAAAACATGACCTGTTTGTGGCCCTTGAGGAATGCAGTTTGACAGCCCTGGTATAGAGCACAGCAATGTAGTATATTGCCCAGCCACATAATATATACCACAGCCACGTAGTATATAGCACAGCCCACATAGTATATAGCACAGAGATGTAGTGTATAACACAGCCCACGCAGTATCTAACACAGCCCATGTAGTATATAGCAATGTGGGCACCATATCCCTGTTAAAAAAAGAATTTAAAAAAAATTAGTTATATAGTCACCCTCCATCGGCCCCCTGGATTCAGCCCAGGCGTTTACCGATGCTCCTCGCGACACTCTGGTCCAAAGAGTGTATTGCGGTCTTGCGAGACCGCTACGTCATCATCTCGCGAGACCGCAATACATGGACCGGTCACCGGAGCGTCGCGAGGAGTGGGAAAGGCCTGGAATGGATCCGGGGGGCCGACCGAGGGTGAGTACATAATGATTTTTTATTTTTATATTATTTTTAACATTAGATCTTTTTACTATTGATGCTGCATTGGCAGCATCAATAGTAAAAAATTGGTCACACAGGGTTAATAGCAGCGTTAACGGAGTGCGTTACACCGCGGCATAACGTGGTCCATTAGCGCTGCCATTAACCCTGTGTGAGCGCTGAATGGAGGGGAGTATGGAGCGGGCACTGACGGCAGGGGAGTAGGGAGCGGCCATTTCGCCGCTGGACTGTTCCCGCCGCTGATTGGTCGTGGCCGTTTTGCCACGACCAATCAGCGACTTGGGATTTCCGTGACAGACAGACAGAAAGACGGAAGTGACCCTTAGACAATTATATAGTAGATATTTAATTCACATATAAATATTTTTCTATGATAAATACAAGTGTATTTTAAATTAAGAGCTGCATAACTGGCACACAATGTATAAAACACAAATTATATGACTGCAGAAATAATTTACTGTGTAGGGCAATTAGATAGTTGTCACACAGAATTCAAAGTAGTCAGAGAGACATAAACATTCAAGAAAGTCTAAAACCTATAGGAATGACTAAACAGAATAAACAAACATTGGAAACCACAGAAGTCTCTGTGGACCCTGCTGGTCCAATTTTGTGGTCACAAATTATGGAACACACAAGTTGTAACAACAATAAAAAAAAATGTTGTGGTTTTATTAGATACTCGTACTATAAGATACTCTCATGTGTTACATAACCTGTGTGTTTTAGAAGTACAAAACCTAAATAATATTTTGCCAAATATCTTTCCGCTTGTACAAAGACCTTGGTGTCCCCTGTAATTGCTTTCTACCCCTCCTTTCAAAGCGTTCCAGAACTTCTGAACATGATGGTTTACAGTGACCACTGGCTATGATCCGCTGTGAGCAATTTCCCCTGTGTCTTGGCCTGCTTCTCATTATGATGGTTTTATTATATTCACTGATTACCTTTGTTTATTTAGATTCCAATTGGCATCATCCAAACAACATACATATTTTGTCTGCCAGCCATTTTTCTACTCATAATTAATAACAGATGTATATAGAAAGTATGAGAAAACCTTCAATGTTAATGTCCAGTTCTCAATTCACACATATTACAAATAAGAGACTCTTGATTGTTTCCAGATGTAGTCATGGCCCAACCAGCTCTTTCACTGAGGGTGCAAAATGTTGAATTTTTTTTCTTTTTCATTTGCTTTGTCTGTACGCTCCTTTTTCATAGATGGCTTAGGTTCAAGCAGTCATGCCACTATAGCAGCTGACGTGCCACGGTGATCTGGTAAATTTCCCTTTTGTGTCTTAATTTTAGAGTACTAATAGATTTTTGGAAAATTTTTTGAACTTAGCAGAACAAACTGATTCTGGTCAGTCACACTCTAATGGGCATGGGTGCCTCATACGTAACTCTTCCCTCATGGCAGATGCTGGGGAACAAAAAATAGGAAGTTGTATTTCAATAAAGCTAATCTCAAGGAAGATAAGGCAACACCACAAGTGTCTAGGTGCAAATTAAAGCCCCTATGCACTAAATAAAATTTGTCTAAACCTGCTAATTTCAGTAAGACCGGAAGATCAGCCAACCATCTAATGTGCATTGGGGCCTTACAACTCTTCTATGATGGTTGACGTTGGGTAAGAAAAGTATAAGGCCACATACCCAAATTGAGTATTTGGTGACTTTTTTACTTTAGTATTTATAAGTCAAAGCCAGGAGTCGGTGATAAATACAGAAGTAGTGACGTGTTTTTATTATGCTTTTCCTCTGATTGTTTTGGCTTACAAATACTGATGTAATAATACTGACCAAATACTGAATGTATGCACATGGCATTAGGAGTTTGTATTTCAACAAGCACAATCTCAGGGAAGATAAGGCACCACCACAAAAGACTAGTAGCAATTTAAAGCCTTCATACACATTAAATGGAAATCATCCTAACACACTAATTTCATCAGAAATTGCCCGCCATCTAATGTAAATAGGGTTCCCTCAACTGTCCCGACAAATTATGTTGGGGAACATAAAGATAGGATGTCTGGAATTCAAAACAGCCATTCCTTTTATTCGGAGGGGAGATCAGATGAGCCAATCATTTCCGTGTATGGGGGAGTTGGGAGAGATGGCGGTCAGCTGAATGATAGTTTGGCTGACAGTGCAGTGTATAGACAGCTTTACTTTTTTTGTCATTCAAAATACATGCGCTGAGCCAGCACGTGTTTTGGGGGTTGGGAGGAATAGCTGACAAATAGCTGTTGGGCAAATATTTAAGACGATCCCCTTCTATAATTTTATACAATGTTTGAAGGGAACCTGACAGCTGATCCACAGGCAGCATGTATCGGGCACTGGCTGTATGATTTCAGCCATGTATATTCAACTCTCCAATACTGCTGTATTTCAGAGAAATACATACTTTAAAAGCAGCCGGGGACTGAGCCATAAGGTAGACTCGTTGGACAAGCGAGTCTCTGGCAGCTTATCCCCACCCGCTGCCAATGACTCACAGATCTCTCCCTATACATACACTCAGGGAGAGATCTGTCTCACAAGGTGAGCGGAGGACCCAGGAACCCACCTGACCGACTAGTCTCCCATGTGGTTCGGTCCCCAGCAGATTTTAAAATGTGTTTTACCGTGGATCAGGCAGAATTTATCAGCTGTCCGATTCGCCGAGCCTCTACATATGACGATTTTTAAATTATTGCCATAATTAGACTAAGTGGTCACATTATGAATTGGAGATTTATTTACCTCCATTGCTAGTTTAGATTTCTACTTTTATGTATGGTTCCATCATGTTGTTGTTCTTTGGAACAAGACACATGGTCAAGTTTCATATCTTTACACCGGATTTTAGTTCTTGCGTACTGTCCAGGGGAATGCTTGCTCTACAAAGACTTCCACAGAAAGGCACAGTAGAGTACAGCTAATTAGAAATGTAACTGATGATGATCTGACTGATATATCATTACACGGATGCTGGGAGAACCAGCCGGGCACAGTCCTGCTTGTCCATACTGGAGGGAAGGAGCTATCAGTATGGCAGCAGGTGACCAGACACGCTCTACTTTTTACAGCTGGCAATAACTCCATATGATAGATATCGGATCTGCAGGCAAAATGATTTGTTGCCATCTTCAAAGAAGATTACTTGTGGTATGTTACATAAGAAAGAGCCTAAGTAGGGCAGAAATGTAGCAACTATGATAAGTACGTTTGGTATAATATCCATATTAAGATCCAATTATAGAATGCATCAGAACTGACTTTGCTGTGCGTTAACATGCTTGACCTTGAGATGTACTGAGTTATAAACATTGATATATGCTTCCAGCACAATTTTGTAAATTAACATTTTTTACTAGCATCAAGCTGGGCTACAATAACACACCAAGGGCAATAGATATGTAAAGAACCGTCCCAAAATATGCCTCAACTTTAGGAGCTCATTAATAGATGAGAAATTTCCATATTATGGAAAATAAAAAAAAACTACTGGTACATACTTAAAACTGCCTATTTTCATTTCTACATATAATGTCAAAATTATATGAAAGGAAACTGGTCACTCAATTCATGCTGCCCAAGCCAGGTGCACCACGAATCAGAGTCTGGCTGCACAATTGTAGCCAAGAATATTTTTCTCTGAAAGATTTAAAGATCAATAGATCTGTTAATTATCTGGAGGAGTGCTGGGATGAGCCGGATGATGGCAGCTCTGGATTAGCCTCATCTATGCTTATGGTCCATTCTGGATCTTTTATCTGTTTTCTCTGAAACCCCGATGCATTTGAGAAGCAAACATATCTGACTGCAATCACACAGCCAGGATCTGATTCATGCTGCCCGCAGTTAGGGCTGCATGAATCAGGTTACAGGTTCCCTGACGAAAGATTTATTCCGAAACGCGCGTTGGGGTGCTCTGTACTTGGAGGGACGGACTCTATCAGGTATAATATAACCGCTTATTTATTCCCACACTTGGTATAGTTTGTAGTTTGTAGGACAGTGGCACATTATAATTATCGTTTGCTCACAGCCTCTTCTTTCATTATCCCCTTGTTCACACCTGCCCTACATTCTGCCCTGAATATATCACTATACACCCCTTATTGGTATACATTGCCCTATTTTCACCTTTATGATACATTCACTTACCACTTTGTCTCCTTTTTTTACATTGCTCCGGATATACTATATATGTAATATAAGGTAATATCAATTGTGTATATATATATCTATATATATAATTGTCTAAGGGTTTTTCCGTCTGTCTGTCTGTCTGTCTTTCTGTCTGTCTGTCTGTCCTGGAAATCCCGGCTCTCTGATTGGTTGAGGCCGCCAGGCCTCGATCAATCAGCAACGGGCATAGCGACGATGATGTCATAAAGGACGTAGAAATCCCGCGTCTGATTGGTCGAGGCCGCCAGGCCTCGACCAATCAGCAACGGGCACAGCGACGATGATGTCATAAAGGACATAGACATCTCACGTTTCTGATTCAGCGACGGGCACAGCATCGACGTAGAAATCCCGCGTCTCTGATTGGTCGAGGCCGCCAGGCCTCGATCAATCAGCAACGGGCATAGCGACGATGATGTCATAAAGGACGTAGAAATCCCGCGTCTGATTGGTCGAGGCCGCCAGGCCTCGACCAATCAGCAACGGGCACAGCGACGATGATGTCATAAAGGACATAGACATCTCACGTTTCTGATTCAGCGACGGGCACAGTATCGACGTAGATGTCATAATGGTTGCCATGGCGACGATGTCATAAAGGTTGCCTCGACCAATCAGCGACGGGCACAGTCTGCCGCGAATTCTGGAATGATCATTGTCCGTATACTACGGGGACATGCATATTCTAGAATACCCGATGCGTTAGAATCGGGCCACAATCTAGTGTATATATATATATATATATATATATATATATATATATATATATATATATATATATATATATATATATATATGTAATATATATATACCGTACATATAAATATGATGTATGTATGTTCAGACTCCAGCTCTGGTTGTTTGGTTACCCCACTATTATGTTTATACCACGTATTTATACTAGCACCTTGCACAGATCTATATTAAGCACATATTGTTGGTGTTACGTATTTGTTGTTTCTCTTTTGCATATTTGCACACGTGCACTTTCTCCCATATGGCTGTGTATCTATGAGATATTGCTACATATACTGTATATATTTATTCTTATATTTATTCTTTGTCTGTGGGTATATTGTACATATATATATATATATATATATATATATATATATATTTATTCTTATATTTATTCTTTGTTTGTGGGTACATTGTGCTCTTCATCCCCATCAATTTGTATATCCCCTTAGTGACAGAGCCAATTTGGTACTTAATGACCGAGCCGATTTTTGCAATTCTGACCACTGTCATTTTATGAGGTTATAACTCTGGAACGCTTTAACGGATCCCACTGATTCTGAGATTGTTTTTTCGTGACATATTGTACTTCATGTTAGTGGTAACATTTCTTCGATATTACTTGCGATTATTTTTGAGAAAAACGGAAATATGGCAAAAAATTTTAAAATTTTGCAATTTTCAAACTTTGTATTTTTATGCCCTTAAATCAGAGAGATATGTCATGAAAAATAGCTAATAAATAAAATTTCCCATATATCTACTTTACATCAGCACAATTTTGGAAACAACATTTTTTTTTGTTAGGGAGTTATAAGGCTTAAATTTGACCAGCAATTTCTCATTTTTACAACACCATTTTTTTTTTAGGGACCACATCACATTTGAAGTCATTTTGAGGGGTCTATATGATAGAAAATAACGAAGTGTGACACCATTCTAAAAACTGCACCCCTCAAGGTTCTCAAAACCACATTCAAGAAGTTCATTAACCCTTTACGTGCTTCACAGGAACTGAAACAATGTGGAAGAAAAAAATTAACATTTAACTTTTTTTTTTATAGTTTACAGCTGTCAGAAGTTTTCTTCTGTCAAATCCAAGTCCAACAGAATGAAAATTGTCAAACTGCATAAATTAATGCAATCTGCAAATAGTCTTTGTACTTAATTCACCCCCATAATAGTATGAAAGGGGAGGCTCACCAAAAAAGAGTATTTGCTTAGACTAGTAATAGTAAGTAAATTTTGAGGGCACCATCACTCAGCCCCTACCGGAGTTAAATAAACGTCTATCAGGTCATTTAAGCATTTTTTGGGACAAAACCTTGAAATATCTGTTTTTTATTGTCTAACTATACAGTGATAAAATCAGTTCAAGGAGCTACATAAACGTAGACAGGATGCAAATAGGTGCGTATAATGGAAATATCTGCAGTAATACCAGACTGGTTTGTAAACACAAGTCAATCATTTGAGCTGCAATGCTGCAGAATTAGACTGGCAGAAATCTTTTGTTAGCTTTCATTATTCGATGTAGGACACTGAATGTCATCTCACTCAGCATTATCTTGTGTTACAATATTACAACAACTACCCAATTTTATTGCATATTATTCCTACATGTACTAGAATGTTATCCATTGGAAGGCACTCTAAATATTTGTTTTCCTTTTTCAATTGTTACAGGTTTTATTTTTTTGGATGCTAAAAGTAAGCAAAATATAAATGGACATAGAGCAAACCGTACCTCCAGGTGTGGAAAGAGCCTCTTCTGGTGCCTAGTGGCAAGAGGAATGTGATGAACATATGCGATCTCTGTAAGACATATGCTCAATTGGCCAAACACTGTCTTTCCCAACTTCCCCATGGATATAAGTTGGGAAAGTTCAACCTAGGGTAAGTGGAGATAGCTGATTTTATCAGAACTGAGAATGAAGCACACAAAAAGAGGGCTTAGAACAACTCAGCTCATAGTGGGAGGTCCTGGAACTTTTCAGAGTAGCATTGGGCACTTTGGGTCAGGGCTTAAATGTCTCAATTTTTCTCTTTAAAATGTGGAGCAATAGCTACAGTAAACTTTCTTTGACCAAAGGTAAAGGTACAGTTCACTGTCATGTCCTAGCCAAGGAAAAGTGGTTTGTTGGTTTACAACTTTTGACCGATTGCCCTCCTTCCCCTAGCTATGCCACTGCTAATACCTAAGACAGTGTGCCATGCTACTTAGCGGACGCACTAAGGCTATTGTGTGCGATTAATTAGTATTGTAGCTCAGATGCACCTACTGAATGAGACAGACAATAATGGTGGGTAAGTTTCTCCATCAGTGTTGATACTGCTCCCTGAAGGGCTGCTGAATAAAGAAGAAAAAGCAAAATTTGAATTCGCCTTTTCTCCGAATTGAATGTCCTTTATCACGAATTGGAATCTCTCCAGACCCCTGAGCATAATAAACATAACATGTAACTAATTTTAAAAATCCCATCCAGTCCTCATATCATCTTGTGCTTGCCCCTGTGGGCACTGAAATCCCTTGGACTCTTTCACATGCGCCATGGCCTTAAAATTTCAGCACTTGTGGCAGAGATCAGAAAGTGGGATGAGGACGGTGAGAAGAGGAGCGGCCAGGTAGGTGAGTGGTGAGGTGAAAATGAGAATTCTTTTTATTTTTTAACCTTTTGATGGCTCTAAACGGTTCAGAACTATGGCAACCATCAGCCACCGTTTCAATGAATCCACGTGGAAGTGAATTAGAAAAAAATCTGCATTTGCAACAGTTTTTGTAAAATTCAAGTCGTATTTAATTCCACTCAAATATATTCGATCATCTCTACCACGGATGTTCATGGAATGGTTGATATGTGATTGGTGAGTCTACCCAGCCTAGGGTCTCTACACAACTAAAGGTACCGTCACACTCAGCAACTTTGCAAAGAGAACGACAACAATCTGTGACGTTGCGTCCTGGATAGCGATCTCGCTGTGTTTGACACGCAGCAGCGATCTGGATCCCGCTGTGCCATCGCTGGTCGGAGCTACAAGTCCAGAACTTTATTGTGACGCCAGGTCGGCGTGTATCATCATGTTTGACATCAAAAGCAACGACGCCAGCAATGAGCATAGGGCCCCTAGATGTGTGTCGGATCGGTACACTTCGGCTGTTTGACAAGGAGCTAACAACCAGCGAGAACGAGAAGTGAGTCGCCGTTACGTCACTGGATCGCTCCTGCATTGTTCTGGAGTTGCTGTGTTTGACGTCTCTACAGCGACCTAAACAGCGACGCTCCAGCGATCTAGTTTAGGTCGGCTCGTTGTCTATATCGCAGCAGCGTCGCTGAGTGTGACGGTACCTTAAGGTACTAGGACAATGCTAAAGAAGGATGAGGTGCTCACATATCGGATTACCTTTTTTAGTTTGTTAAATGTAACACTAAATCACAAATTGATTATTCTCAGTGCTTGTCATATAAATAATTGATGTGTTACTATAGTGGTGAAACCTATAGGCCACAAATCACAATATTTTCTGAATATGCACACAAGCACAATTATGCACGTGGATTAGTACATTTCCTATAATGTTAAGCACTGTATCTGACAGCACACACGGCAGATCAATAACTCACCATGATAACTAGAGCCATAAGCACAGCAGGTTACACTAGATAATGCACACTTCATAAAAACTCTCATATGCACAGAATAAAAGAAGTAAAAAGAACTTACAAACATATCCATCACTAGGTGCTCCAGGGTCGCCTCAATATCCTCCAGTTTGGCTGCAAGAGTCATTTTCAGATGTAAAAGATATTGTGTATCCAATAGTTTATTAAAGGGGGAAAGTTGTATCCCCAATAAAATCAAATGTCAGTTCTGGGCACATGAGAGAGACAATAGATATGACTTCAGTCGAAAGCAGATCCTCAATGCTGTAGCAAGTATCAGTTCTATGAGATGATATTCATATGGTTAGGCTAATCCCAAATATTGTTCCAAGATTAGCTGGGAATAATAGTGGAGCTGAGTACGTGCATTGCAGCTGGATAGTGACCCAGCTGTGACCATGGGCTGGAACAGAATGAGGCATGTTCCTCTGTGACCGATATTTATATGTTTCCACTTTTTGACTCCTTCTGCCTTTACTGCTTGGTCCTGACCTTTCATTAATGTCTGCACACACTGGAAAGTATTGTAGGGCCATGCAAAATTGGGTTGTGATCAATGCTAGGCCAATTCACATAGCTACGACATAAATGATCCTTTGTGCGCTGGTTGAAATTTTCTTGTAAAGCCACAAACAGAAGGAGAATAGGGTTTTAGATAAGGGAAATTTACACCCTCATTTTTTCCTCTATTATTAGATTAGAAGTCAAATTTCCCAAAATAGGCTTTGATTCCTTTAAATTCATCAAAGTGAGCACTGGCTTCCATCCTCATGAATTGCTTGATTCAGCCCAATGAGGGAACTGGCACAGCCTGTGTCTTATTTCTGACGAGCAGATGGGCAGACTAAGAGATCTTGTGTATTTGCATCTTTCATAGAGTAGATGTTACTTTGTACATCATGTGAGACACTGCTGTAAATAGGATGAGAATAATTGCCATTCAGAAACCCAAGCCTTTCACTAACTTGTTTGCACTGACATTATTTTGGAGTGATCAGACATGTTTCCATCATTGTGCACGTTTATTTTTCAATTTTTGTGGCTTAGTGTTTTTTTTTTTTACTTTGGAAATGTATCATCTACGTTGTGATCTGTATACTGGAAGATAATCAGTGACTTTCTGACACTGTCAGGACTAGTGATCATTTACATGGATGTCAGAAGTTAATTAATTAAATTAATGTAGCTAATTATACAATATAATAATGAATATGAGGAGAGATTAAAATAAGACATTTGTATGTTCAATTGTTATGTATTCGGTGCAGAAATTTCTGCATTTCTTGGCAAGAAAATCACAGCGTAAAATATGCAGATTTTTGCAGCGTTTTTTATGCTTTTTTCACATGCGTATGTGGTGCTGATCCCCCCCCCCCACTCATTTGTATGGGTAAAATCTGCAGCAAAAGCGCTGAAACAATTGACATGCTGTAGATTTAATTTGCACCAAAACTGCAAGTTAATAATGAGCAACATGTGCATGAGACTTCAGGATTCTCATTTACCGTATATACTCGAGTATAAGCCGACCCGAGGATAAGCCGACCCCCTTAATTTTGCCACAAAAAACTGGGAAAACCTATTGACTCGAGTATAAGCCTAGGGTGGAAATGCAGCATTTACCGGTGAATTTCAAAAATAAAAATAGATCATTATTTCCCCATAGCTGTGCCATATAGTGCTCTGCACCGTTCATTATTTCCCCATAGCTGTGCCATATAGTGCTCTGCACCGTTCATTATTGCTCCATAGCTGTGCCATATAGTGCTCTGCACCGTTCATATTTCCCCATAGCTCTGCCATATAGTGCTCTGCACCGTTCATATTTCCCCATATCTGTGCCATATAGTGCTCTGCACCGTTCATTATTTCCCCATAGCTGTGCCATATAGTGCTCTGCACCGTTCATTATTGCTCCATAGCTGTGCCATATAGTGCTCTGCACCGTTCATATTTCCCCATAGCTCTGCCATATAGTGCTCTGCACCGTTCATATTTCCCCATATCTGTGCCATATAGTGCTCTGCACCGTTCATATTGCCCCATATCTGTGCCCTATATGCTCTGCACCGTTCATATTGCCCCCATATCTGTGCCCCATATAGTGCTCTGCACCGTTCATACTGCCCCCATATCTGTGCCCCATATAGTGCTCTGCACCGTTCATACTGCCCCCATATCTGTGCCCCATATAGTGCTTTGCACCGTTCATACTGCCCCCATATCTGTGCCCCATATAGTGCTCTGCACCGTTCATACTGCCCCCATATCTGTGCCCCATATAGTGCTCTGCACCGTTCATATTGCCCCCATATCTGTGCCCCATATAGTGCTCTGCACCGTTCATACTGCCCCCATTTCTGTGCCCCATATAGTGCTCTGCACCGTTTATACTGCCCCCATATCTGTGCCCCATATATGCTCTGCACCGTTCATATTGCCCCCATATCTGTGCCCCATATATGCTCTGCACCGTTCATACTGCCCCCATATCTGTGCCCCATATAGTGCTCTGCACCGTTCATACTGCCCCCATATCTGTGCCCCATATAGTGCTCTGCACGGTTCATATTGCCCTCATATCTGTGCCCCATATAGTGCTCTGCACCGTTCATATTGCCCCCATATCTGTGCCCCATATAGTGCTCTGCACCGTTCATATTGCCCCCATATCTGTGCCCCATATAGTGCTCTGCACCGTTCATATTGCCCCCATATCTGTGCCCCATATAGTGCTCTGCACCGTTCATACTGCCCCCATATCTGTGCCCCATATAGTGCTGTGCACCGTTCATACTGCCCCCATATCTGTGCCCCATATATGCTCTGCACCGTTCATACTGCCCCCATATCTGTGCCCCATATAGTGCTCTGCACCGTTCATACTGCCCCCATATCCGTGCCCCATATAGTGCTGTGCACCATTCATACTGCCCCATATCTGTGCCCCATATATGCTCTGCACCGTTCATACTGCCCCCATATCTGTGCCCCATATATGCTCTGCACCGTTCATACTGCCCCCATATCTGTGCCCCATATAGTGCTCTGCACCGTTCATACTGCCCCCATATCTGTGCCACATATAGTGCTCTGCACCGTTCATACTGCCCCCATATCTGTGCCCCATATAGTGCTCTGCACCGTTCATACTGCCCCATAGATGCTCCACATAAATGTGTGCCGCTGCTGCAATAAAAAAAAAAAAACCCATACTCACCTCTCTTGATTGCAGCTCCCGGCGTCTCGTTCCGGCGTCCGGTCCCGGCGTCTCTCTGCGCTGACTGATCAGGCAGAGGGCGCCGCGCACACTATATGCGTCATCGCGCCCTCTGACCTGAACAGTCAGAGCGCAGAGACGCCGGGAAGACGGAGCGGCGCCGGGAAGATGGAGCGACGCCCGGCGGCTGGAATGGGGACAGGTAAATATGCGATACTTACCTGGTCCCGACAGACGGCTCCCTCTGCCTGTCCCACGGTCTTCGGTGCCGCAGCTTCTTTCTCTATCAGCGGTCACCGTTACCGCTGATTAGAGAAATGAATAGGCAGCTCCACCCCTATGGGAGGTGGAGCCACCTATTCATTTCTCTAATGAGCGGTCCCACGTGACCGCTGAAGAGGGGAAGAAGCTGCAGCACAGAAGACCGTGGGACGGCAGGGGGAGCGCCGGGATCGCTGGGACTAGGTAAGTTGTTGTGAATTCTGTGGCTGAATTCACTCCTGTGGTCACAAGTGGTACTGCAGCTTCTGAGCTTCCTCCCTCAGGTGTTCTGGTGAGCTCGTTGGCTGCTTTGTTATTTAACTCCGCCTGATTCTGTCTTCCTTGCTCCTTGTCAATGTTCCAGTGTTGGATCTGAGCTTCTGGATCTTTCCTGTGGCCTGCTGCTCTGCTTAGATTAGTGCTTCTTTGCTTTTGTTGCTACTTTTTCTGTCCAGCTTGTCTATTCGTTTTGCTGGAAGCTCTGAGACGCAAAGGGTGTACCGCCGTGCCGTTAGTTCGGCACGGTGGGTCTTTTTGCCCCCTTTGCGTGGTTTTTTGCTTTAGGGTTTTTTGTGGACTGCAAAGTTCTCTTTGCTATCCTCGCTCTATCTAGAATATCGGGCCTCACTTTGCTGAATCTATTTCATCCCTACGTTTGTCTTTTCATCTTGCTAACAGTCATTATATGTGGGGGGCTGCCTTTTCCTTTGGGGTATTTCTCTGAGGCAAGTCAGGCTTGTTTTTCTATCTTCAGGCTAGTCAGCTCCTCAGGCTGTGCCGAGTTGCATAGGTAGTGTCAGGCGCAATCCACAGCTGCCTTTAGTTGTGTTTAGGATAGGTTCAGGTATTGCGGTCTACAGAGATTCCACGTCTCAGAGCTCGTTCTATTGTTTTTGGGTTACTGTCTGATCACTGTATGTGCTCGGATTGCTGGCACACTGTGTCACTGGATTGCCTACATAACAGTACAAGGAGCCCACCTAATGATTCTCAATAGAGGGAAAAAAGAAATTCTGACATCATTTTTTTTTCTCAGCTCTGTGTTCAGTCTTTTTTTTCCCCTAGACATTTGGGTGTTTCAGGACACAGGTGTGGACATGGATATTCAGGGTCTGTGCTCTTCATTGGATAATCTCGTTACAAATGTACAAAGGATTCAAGATACTATTGATCAGAAATCTATGTTAGAACCAAGAATTCCTATTCCTGATTTGTTTTTTGGTGATAGAACTAAGTTTCTTAATTTCAAAAATAATTGTAGGCTATTTCTGGCCTTGAAACCTCATTCTTCTGGTAATCCTATTCAACAGGTTTTGATTATTATTTCTTTTTTGCGCGGCGACCCTCAGGACTGGGCATTTTCTCTTGCGCCAGGAGACCCTGCATTGAGTAATGTCAATGCGTTTTTCCTGGCGCTCGGATTACTTTACGATGAGCCTAATTCAGTGGATCAGGCTGAGAAAAATTTGCTGGCTTTGTGCCAGGGTCAGGATGATATAGAAGTATATTGTCAGAAATTTAGGAAGTGGTCAGTACTCACTCTGTGGAATGAATCTGCGCTGGCAGCTTTGTTCAGAAAGGGTCTCTCTGAGGCTCTTAAGGATGTCATGGTGGGTTTTCCTATGCCTGCTGGTTTGAATGAGTCTATGTCTTTGGCCATTCAGATCGGTCGACGCTTGCGCGAGCGTAAATCTGTGCACCATTTGGCGGTATTGTCTAAGATTAAACCTGAGCCTATGCAGTGCGATAGGACTATGAACAGAGTTGAACGGCAAGAACACAGACGTCTGAATGGTCTGTGTTTCTACTGTGGTGATTCCACTCATGCTATTTCTGATTGTCCTAAGCGCATTAAGCGGTTCGATAGGTCTGCCGTCATTGGTACTGTACAATCCAAATTCCTTCTGTCCATTACCTTGATATGCTCTTTGTCATCGTATTCTGTCATGGCGTTTGTGGATTCAGGCGCTGCCCTGAATCTGATGGATTTGGATTATGCTAAACGTTGTGGGTTTTTCTTGGAGCCTTTGCGGTGTCCTATTCCGTTGAGAGGAATTGATGCCACACCTTTGGCCAAGAATAAACCTCAGTACTGGACCCAGCTGACCATGTGCATGGCTCCTGCACATCAGGAAGTTATTCGCTTTCTGGTGCTACATAATCTGCATGATGTGGTCGTGTTGGGGTTGCCATGGCTGCAAACCCATAATCCAGTATTGGATTGGAACTCTATGTCGGTATCCAGCTGGGGTTGTCAGGGGGTACATGGTGATGTTCCATTTTTGTCTATTTCGTCATCCACTCCTTCTGAGGTCCCAGAGTTCTTGTCTGATTATCAGGATGTATTTGAAGAGCCCAAGTCCGATGCCCTACCTCAGCATAGGGATTGTGATTGTGCTATCAATTTGATTCCTGGTAGTAAATTCCCTAAAGGTCGATTATTTAATTTATCCGTGCCTGAACACGCTGCTATGCGCAGTTATGTGAAGGAATCCCTGGAGAAGGGACATATTCGCCCATCGTCATCACCACTGGGAGCAGGGTTCTTTTTTGTAGCCAAGAAGGATGGTTCGCTGAGACCGTGTATTGATTACCGCCTTCTTAATAAGATCACTGTTAAATTTCAGTATCCCTTGCCATTGTTATCTGACTTGTTTGCTCGGATTAAGGGGGCTAGTTGGTTCACTAAGATAGATCTTCGTGGTGCGTATAATCTGGTGAGAATCAGGCAAGGAGATGAATGGAAAACTGCATTTAATACGCCCGAGGGTCATTTTGAGTATCTAGTGATGCCGTTCGGACTTGCCAATGCTCCATCTGTGTTTCAGTCTTTTATGCATGACATCTTCCGTGAGTATCTGGATAAATTCCTGATTGTTTACTTGGATGACATTTTGATCTTCTCAGATGATTGGGACTCTCATGTGCAGCAGGTCAGAATGGTTTTCCAGGTCCTGCGTGCTAATTCTTTGTTTGTGAAGGGATCAAAGTGTCTCTTCGGTGTGCAGAAAGTTTCATTTTTGGGGTTCATCTTTTCCCCTTCTATTATCGAGATGGATCCGGTTAAGGTCCAAGCCATCCAGGATTGGACTCAGCCGACATCTCTGAAAAGTCTGCAAAAATTCCTGGGCTTTGCTAATTTTTATCGTCGCTTCATCTGTAATTTTTCTAGCATTGCCAAACCATTGACTGATTTGACCAAGAAGGGTGCTGATTTGGTTAATTGGTCTTCTGCTGCTGTGGAAGCTTTTCAGGAGTTGAAGCATCGTTTTTGTTCTGCCCCTGTGTTGTGTCAACCAGATGTTTCTCTTCCGTTTCAGGTCGAGGTTGATGCTTCTGAGATTGGAGCAGGGGCGGTTTTGTCACAGAGAGGTTCTGGTTGCTCAGTGTTGAAACCATGTGCTTTCTTTTCCAGGAAGTTTTCGGCTGCTGAGCGTAATTATGATGTGGGCAACCGAGAGTTGCTGGCCATGAAGTGGGCATTCGAGGAATGGCGTCATTGGCTTGAAGGAGCTAAGCATCGCGTGGTGGTATTGACTGATCATAAGAACCTTACTTATCTCGAGTCTGCCAAGCGCTTGAATCCTAGACAGGCCCGTTGGTCGTTATTTTTTGCCCGCTTCGATTTTGTGATTTCGTACCTTCCGGGCTCTAAAAATGTGAAGGCGGATGCTCTGTCTAGGAGTTTTGTGCCCGACTCTCCGGGTTCATCTGAGCCGGCGAGTATCCTCAAGGAAGGAGTCATTGTGTCTGCCATCTCCCCTGATTTGCGGCGAGTGTTGCAAAAATTTCAGGCGAATAAACCTGATCGTTGTCCGGCGGAGAAACTGTTCGTCCCTGATAGGTGGACTAGTAAAGTTATCTCTGAACTTCATTGTTCGGTGTTGGCTGGTCATCCTGGAATCTTTGGTACCAGAGAGTTAGTGGCTAGATCCTTCTGGTGGCCATCTCTGTCACGGGATGTACGTACTTTTGTGCAGTCCTGTGGGATTTGTGCTAGGGCTAAGCCCTGCTGTTCACGTGCCAGTGGGTTGCTTTTGCCCTTGCCGGTCCCAAAGAGGCCTTGGACACATATTTCGATGGATTTCATTTCTAACCTTCCCGTTTCTCAAAAGATGTCAGTCATTTGGGTGGTCTGTGATCGCTTTTCTAAAATGGTCCATCTGGTGCCCTTGGCTAAATTGCCTTCCTCCTCTGATTTGGTGCCTTTGTTCTTCCAGCATGTGGTTCGTTTGCATGGCATTCCTGAGAATATTGTTTCTGACAGAGGTTCCCAGTTTGTTTCAAGGTTTTGGCGAGCCTTTTGTGGTAGGATGGGCATTGACCTATCTTTTTCCTCGGCTTTCCATCCTCAGACTAATGGCCAGACCGAACGAACCAATCAGACCTTGGAAACATATCTGAGATGTTTTGTTTCTGCAGACCAGGATGATTGGGTGTCCTTTTTGCCGTTGGCTGAGTTCGCCCTTAATAATCGGGCCAGCTCGGCTACCTTGGTCTCTCCATTTTTCTGCAATTCTGGGTTCCATCCTCGTTTCTCTTCAGGACAGGTTGAGTCTTCGGACTGTCCTGGTGTGGATTCTGTGGTGGACAGGTTGCAGCAGATCTGGACTCAGGTAGTGGACAATTTGACCTTGTCCCAGGAGAAGGCTCAACTTTTCGCTAATCGCAGACGCCGTGTGGGTCCCCGACTTCGTGTTGGGGATCTGGTTTGGTTATCTTCTCGTCATATTCCCATGAAGGTTTCCTCTCCTAAATTTAAACCTCGTTTTATTGGTCCGTATAGGATTTCTGAGATTCTCAATCCTGTGTCTTTTCGTCTGACCCTCCCAGACTCCTTTTCCATACATAATGTATTCCATAGGTCATTGTTGCGGAGATACGTGGCACCTATGGTTCCATCTGTTGAGCCTCCTGCCCCGGTTTTGGTGGAGGGGGAATTGGAGTATATTGTGGAGAAAATTTTGGATTCTCGTGTTTCTAGACGGAAACTCCAGTATCTGGTTAAATGGAAGGGTTATGCTCAGGAAGATAATTCCTGGGTTTTTGCCTCTGATGTCCATGCTCCAGATCTTGTTCGTGCCTTTCATGTGGCTCATCCTGGTCGGCTTGGGGGCTCTGGTGAGGGTTCGGTGACCCCTCCTCAAGGGGGGGGTACTGTTGTGAATTCTGTGGCTGAATTCACTCCTGTGGTCACAAGTGGTACTGCAGCTTCTGTCCTCCCTCAGGTGTTCTGGTGAGCTCGTTGGCTGCTTTGTTATTTAACTCCACCTGATTCTGTCTTCCTTGCTCCTTGTCAGTGTTCCAGTGTTGGATCTGAGCTTCTGGATCTTTCCTGTGGCCTGCTGCTCTGCTTAGATTAGTGCTTCTTTGCTTTTGTTGCTACTTTTTCTGTCCAGCTTGTCTATTCGTTTTGCTGGAAGCTCTGAGACGCAAAGGGTGTACCGCCGTGCCGTTAGTTCGGCACGGTGGGTCTTTTTGCCCCCTTTGCGTGGTTTTTTGCTTTAGGGTTTTTTGTGGACTGCAAAGTTCTCTTTGCTATCCTCGCTCTATCTAGAATATCGGGCCTTACTTTGCTGAATCTATTTCATCCCTATGTTTGTCTTTTCATCGTGCTAACAGTCATTATATGTGGGGGGCTGCCTTTTCCTTTGGGGTATTTCTCTGAGGCAAGTCAGGCTTGTTTTTCTATCTTCAGGCTAGTCAGCTCCTCAGGCTGTGCCGAGTTGCATAGGTAGTGTCAGGCGCAATCCACAGCTGCCTTTAGTTGTGTTTAGGATAGGTTCAGGTATTGCGGTCTACAGAGATTCCACGTCTCAGAGCTCGTTCTATTGTTTTTGGGTTACTGTCTGATCACTGTATGTGCTCGGATTGCTGGCACACTGTGTCACTGGATTGCCTACATAACAGTAAGTATACCTTAGCGCCCTCACCCCCTCACCCGCCGACTCTGCCACCCACCTTGACTCGAGTATAAGCCGAGAGGGGCACTTTCAGCCCAAAAATTTGGGCTGAAAATCTCGGCTTATATTCGAGTATATACGGTATATTGCTGGCATCAAGAAACCCTTTAGATTTTGTGACAAACCTACAGAGAAAAGCATAAAAAAAAGCGTGACAAATATGCAACTTGTGCACACAGCATTAAGTTTCATTCACATTGCAATGGTGCATGCATGGATTAGGGTTGGTGATCTATATATATATAATTGTCTAAGGGGCACTTTCATCTGTTTGTCTGTCTGACTGTTTGTCTGTCTATCACGGAAATCCCACGTTGCTGAATGGTCGCGGCCAATCAGCGACGGGCACTGTCCGGCCGCGAATTCGCCCCTTCCTACTCTGTCAGTGCCCCGTTATGCCGCGGTGTAACGCTGTCCGTTAACACTGCTATTAACCCTGTGTGACCAACTTTTTACTATTGATGCTGCTTTATATATATAAAAAATCATTATATACTCCCCTTCCGGTACTTTTCCCGCTCCTCGCGACGCTGCGGGCTATGCATTGTGGTCTCGCGAGATGATGGCATAGTGGTCTCGCGAGACCACTACATCATCATCTCGCGAGACCGCAATGCATTCTTGGGACCGAAGCGTCGCAAGGAGCATCGCTAAACGCCTCGCCTGGATCCGGGGGCCGCTGGAAGGTGAGTATATAACTATTTTTTATTTTAATTCTTTTTTTTTAACCAGGGATATGGTGCCCACATTGCTATATACTATGTGGGCTGTGTTATATACTACGTGGGCTGTGCTATATACTGCGTGGGCTGTTATATACTGCGTGGGCTGCTATATACTACGTCTCTGTGCTATATACTACGTGGGCTGTGCTATATTCTACATCGCTGTGCTATATACTACGTGGGCTGTTATATACTGTGTGAGCTGTTATATACTGCGTCTCTGTCCTATATACTACGTGGGCTGTGCAATATATTATGCAGCTGGGCAATATACTACGTGGCTGTGTTATATACTGCGTGAGCTGGGCAATATACTACGTGGCTGTGTTATATACTGCGTGAGCTGTGCTATATACTGCGTGAGCTGTGCTATATGCTACGTGAGCTGTGCTATATGCTACGTGAGCTGTGCTATATACTCCGTGGGGTCTGCTATATGCTATGTAGCTGTGCAATATACATGGCTGGGCAATATACTACGTGGCTGTGCTATATACTATGTGGCTGTGTTATATACTGCGTCTCTGTGCTATATACTACGTGGGTTGTGCTATATACTACTAGGCTGTGTTATATACTACATGGGCTGTGCTAAATACTATGTAGCTGTGCAATATACTACATGGCTGTGCTATATACTACGTGGGCTGTGCTATATACTACGTGGGCTGTGTTATATACTACGTGGGCTGTGTTATACACTGCGTGCACTGTGCTATATACTATGTGGGCTGTTATACACTGCGTGGGCTGTGTTATATACTACGTGGGATGTGCTATATACAATGTGGGCTGTGCTATATACTATGTGGGCTGTGCTATATACTATGTTGGCTGTGCTATATACTACATGGGCTGTGCTATATACTACGTGGCTGTGTTGTTATTTGCCTGTGCTATATGCTATGTGGCTATGCTATATGCTATGTGGCTGTGCTGTATGCTACGTGGGCTGTGTTATATGCTACGTGGCCTGTGCTATATGCTACATGGCCTGTGCTATATGCTACGTGGCCTGTGTTATATGGTGCGTGGACTGTGTTATATGCTACTTGGCTGTGGTATATTTCTCTGCTGTATCTGTGCATCATGAACCGTGGTATGTGTTAAAGAGGGGGGGCCCACTGAGACTCTTTCACCCTGGGCCCTCAAACACCTGGAGCCGGCCCTGGCTTCACTGATTGGTCACGCCTGGCCGGGCATGACCAATCAGCGACAGGCGCAGTTCGGCCACGAATTGGCATGGAATTTGAACCACGCTTCGCTAATTGTTCGCGCCCAGCCGGCTGAATCCTGTGTATAAATTGCATTATTCTGAAAACTTCATAAATAAACTACATACATATTCTAGAATACCCGATGCATTAGAATCGGACCACCATCTAGTATTATATATTCCACCACAAGGTTCCTGTGTGAGTTGCATTGCCTCTAGGAGGCAAGTAGTTAATTATTAACTTACTACTGTACATACACTACTCACTAGTAACTTCTCAGGATGTATTAGAACATGCCACCGATTTTCCTACCAGATTTTGTATGAACATATATGAAAAATCTCTCAGCGATTGTATAATATTGGAGATAAAAAAGGTCTTATGTTGTGACTAGGGTTGAGAGAAAAGGATCGTTCATTTTTAAAAGTCGCCGACTTTTGGCAAAGTCGGGTTTCATGAAACCCGACCCGACCCCTGTGTGGGGTCGGCTATGCGGTACGCGACTTTCGCGCCAAAGTCGCGTTTCAATAACGCGAAAAGCGCCATTTCTCAGCCAATGAAGGTGGACGCAGAGTGTGGGCAGCGTGATGACATAGGTCCTGGTCCCCACCATCTTAGAGAAGGGCATTGCAGTGATTGGCTTGCTGTCTGCGGCGTCACAGGGGCTATAAAGAGGCGTTCCCGCTGACCGCCATCTTACTGCTGCTGATCTGAGCCTAGGGAGAGGTTGCTGCCGCTTCGTCAGAAGCAGGGATAGCGTTAGGCAGGGTCCATTAACCACCAAACCGCTTGTGCTGTAGCGATTTCCACTGTCCAACACCACCTTTTGTTTGCAGGGACAGTGGAAGCTACATTTTTTTTTCCTCAGCGCTGTAGCTCATTGGGCTGCCCTAGAAGGCTCCCTGATAGCTGCATTGCTGTGTGTACGCCGCTGTGCAAACCAACTGCTTTTTTCAAAGCACAAATCCTGTTGTTCCTTCCTTTCTGCACAGCTATCTTGTTTGTTTGTCCACACTTTTTATTTAATTTGTGCATCAGTCCACTCCTTATTGCTGCCTGCCATACCTGGCTGAGATTACTGCAGGGAGATAGTAATTGTAGGACAGTCCCTGTTTTTTTTTTTTTTTTGTGGGAGATTAAGATTGGCATTTCTGCTAGAGTGCCATCCCTGTGTGTGCCATCTCTCACTCAGTGGGCCATAGAAAGCCTTTTTATTTTTCTGTTTTTTTTTTTGTGGGGTTTATAAATTCTCCCTGAAAAAAAAAACAGTGGGAGATTAATATTGGCCTTTGGGCTTGTGTGCCAGTCCTGAGTGTGCCATCTCTCTCTCAAATAGTGGGCCATAGAAAGCCTATTAATTTTTATTTTTTTTTGGTTTCTAAATTCTCCCTGAAAAAATAAAAAAAAATCAGTGGGAGATTAATATTGCCCTTTCTGCTTGTGTGCCAGTCTTGACTCCTGGGTGTGCCATCTCTCTCTCTCAAATAGTGGGCCATAGAAAGCCTATTTTTTTTTTATTTGGTTTCTAAATTCTCCCTGAAAAAATAAAAAAAAATCAGTGGGAGATTAATATTGCCCTTTCTGCTTGTGTGCCACTCCTGACTCCTGGGTGTGCCATCTCTCTCTCTCAAATAGTGGGCTATAGAAAGCCTATTTTTTTTTAATTTGGTTTCTAAATTCTCCCTGCAAAAAATAAAAAAAAAATCAGTGGGAGATTAATATTGCCCTTTCTGCTTGTGTGCCAGTCTTGACTCCTGGGTGTGCCATCTCTCTCAAATAGTGGGCCATAGAAAGCCTTTTTTTTTTTATTGGGATTCTAAATTCTCCTTGAAAAAATAAAAAAAAATCAGTGGGAGATTAATATTGCCCTTTCTGCTTGTCTGCCACTCCTGAATCCTGGGTGTGCCATCTCTCTCTCTCAAATAGTGGGCTATAGAAAGCCTATTTTTTTTTATTTGGTTTCTAAATTCTCCCTGCAAAAAATAATAAAAAAATCAGTGGGAGATTAATATTGCCCTTTCTGCTTGTGTGCCAGTCTTGACTCCTGGGTGTGCCATCTCTCTCAAATAGTGGGCCATAGAAAGCCTATTTTTTTTTTTATTGGGATTCTAAATTCTCCTTGAAAAAATAAAAAAAAATCAGTGGGAGATTAATATTGCCCTTTCTGCTTGTGTGCCACTCCTGACTCCTGGGTGTGCCATCTCTCTCTCTCAAATAGTGTGCTATAGAAAGCCTATTTTTTTTTATTTGGTTTCTAAATTCTCCCTGCAAAAAATAAAAAAAAAATCAGTGGGAGATTAATATTGCCCTTTCTGCTTGTGTGCCAGTCTTGACTCCTGGGTGTGCCATCTCTCTCAAATAGTGGGCCATAGAAAGCCTTTTTTTTTTTTTTTTATTTGGTTTCTAAATTCTCCCTGAAAAAATAAAAAAAAAACAGTGGGAGATTAATATTGCCCTTTCTGCTTGTGTGCCACTCCTGACTCCTGGGTGTGCCATCTCTCTCTCTCAAATAGTGGGCCATAGAAAGCCTATTTTTTTTTTATTTGGTTTCTAAATTCTCCCTGAAAAAATAAAAAATAAAAAAACAGTGGGAGATTAATATTGCCCTTTCTGCTTGTGTGCCACTCCTGGGTGTGCCATCTCTCTCTCTCAAATAGTGGGCCATAGAAAGCCTATTTTTTTTTATTTGGTTTCTAAATTCTCCCTGAAAAAATAAAAAATAAAAAATCAGTGGGAGATTAATATTGCCCTTTCTGCTTGTGTGCCACTCCTGGGTGTGCCATCTCTCTCTCTCAAATAGTGGGCCATAGAAAGCCTATTTTTTTTTTTTATTGGGTTTCTAAATTCTCCCTGAAAAAATCAAAAAAAATCAGTGGGAGATTAATATTGCCCTTTCTGCTTGTGTGCCAGTCTTGACTCCTGGGTGTGCCATCTCTCTCTCTCAAATAGTGGGCCATAGAAAGCCTTTTTTTTTTTTATTTGGTTTCTAAATTCTCCCTGAAAAAATAAAAAAAAAACATTGGGAGATTAATATTGCCCTTTCTGCTTGTGTGCCACTCCTGACTCCTGGGTGTGCCATCTCTCTCTCTCTCTCTCAAATAGTGGGCCATAGAAAGCCTTTTTTTTTTAATTTGGTTTCTAAATTCTCCCTGAAAAAATAAAAAAAAATCAGTGGGAGATTAATATTGCCCTTTCTGCTTGTGTGCCACTCCTGACTCCTGGGTGTGCCATCTCTCTCTCTCAAATAGTGGGCCATAGAAAGCCTATTTTTTTTTTATTGGGTTTCTAAATTCTCCCTGAAAAAATAATAAAAAAACAGTGGGAGATTAATATTGCCCTTTCTGCTTGTGTGCCACTCCTGACTCCTGGGTGTGCCATCTCTCTCTCTCAAATAGTGGGCCATAGAAAGCCTATTTTTTTTTTTATTGGGTTTCTAAATTCTCCCTGAAAAAATAATAAAAAAACAGTGGGAGATTAATATTGCCCTTTCTGCTTGTGTGCCACTCCTGACTCCTGGGTGTGCCACCTCTCTCTCTCAAATAGTGGGCCATAGAAAGCCTATTTTTTTTTATTGGGTTTCTAAATTCTCCCTGAAAAAATAAAAAAAAATCATTGGGAGATTAATATTGCCCTTTCTGCTTGTGTGCCACTCCTGACTCCTGGGTGTGCCATCTCTCTCTCTCAAATAGTGGGCCATACAAAGCCTATTTTTTTTTTTTATTTCGTTTCTAAATTCTCCCTGAAAAAAAAAAAAAAAAAGTGGGAGATCAATATTGACATTTGTGCTTGAGTGACAGTCCTGCGTGTGTGGCATCTCTCTCATTTGGTGCCACCGAAAACAGAGTGTGTAACATTGTGCCTGATTTTCCTTGCGGTCTCACCCACCAGTAAAGGGATATCTAAATCATACTGAAGGTATAGCTCACCGTGTAAGTTGTTTTACAGCAACAAATACCGTTACTTTGGTTAAGTTTTTAAAACAATGAGGAAGTGTGGTGGAAGAGGTCGTGGCCGTGGGCGTTCATTGTCAGCTGGTAATGATGGTAGTGGTAGTGGAGCATCAGGTGGTCGTGGTAAAAAAAATATTGCACCTAAGTCTGGAGCTGTGGAGCCAGGTTCGTCGTCTGGCTACAGAAGGCCTCGAACGCTCCCTTTTCTGGGAGTAGGAAAACCGCTTTTAAAGCCGGAGCAGCAAGAGCAAGTTTTGGCTTACCTTGCAGACTCAGCCTCTAGCTCTTTTGCCTCCTCTTTTGAAACTGGTAAATGTAAAAGCAGCGCGTCGTTAGTGGATGTTCACGGTCAGGGACAAGTCGCTTCCTTGTCCTCTTCAGCAAAAACAACAACAGAGAAGGATACAGCAGGCGACACAACGGGTTACTCCATGGAGCTCTTTACACATACCGTCCCTGGCTTAGAAAGTGAAGCAGTTAACAGGCCATGCCCATTACAAGTTGAATCTGACATGGAGTGCACTGATGCACAGCCACAGCCAGACTACTATGCTGGTCCTTTGACTCAGACCACAACATTGCCCTCGCAGGGTACTGATCCAGAATCAGATCCTGATGAGACTATGGTGCCCCGTCACGAACGCTCTACCACCGACTTACATGGTGACACAGACGAAGTTGCGCACGAGCTAGAAGAGGAGGTTATAGATGACCCAGTTGTTGACCCCGATTGGCAGCCATTGGGGGAACAGGGTGCAGGCGGCAGTAGTTCTGAAGCGGAGGAGGAGGGGCTGCAGCAGGCATCAACATCGCAACAGGTTCCATCTGCCGGGCCCGTAGATGGGACAAAACGCGTGGCAAAGCCAAAAACTGTTGGAGGACAGCGTGGCCATCCGGTTAAAGCTCAGTCTGCAATGCCTGAAAAGGGATCCGAGGCTCGAAAGAGTGCAGTCTGGCATTTTTTTTAAACAACATCCAATTGATCAGCGCAAAGTCATCTGTCAAAAATGTTCAACTACCTTAAGCAGAGGTCAGAATCTGAAAAGTCTCAATACAAGTTGCATGCATAGACATTTACCCACCATGCATTTGCAAGCCTGGACTAACTACCAAACGTCCCTTAAGGTTGTGGCACCCTCGGCCAATTAAGCTAGTCAGCAACGCTACATCCCTGCCGTCACTGTAAGGCCACCATTTTCCGCACCACCTGCAGTATCTGTGCAGGTTTCTTTGCCAGGCCAAAGCAGTCAGGGTCAGGGAATCACCAGTTTCGTAGTAGGAAACACTGCATCTAGGGCACAGGCGGAAACAATACCGTCTCCAACCGTCTCTCAGTCTGCCATGTCCACCGGCACACCCGCTAGTTCCACGATCTCCAGCTCTCCAGTCCAGCTCACCCTACATGAGACTCTGGTTAGAAAAAGGAAGTACTTATCCTCGCATCCGCGTACACAGGGTTTGAACGCCCACATAGCTAGACTAATCTCGTTAGAGATGATGCCCTACCGGTTAGTTGAAAGTGAAGCTTTCAAAGCCCTGATGGACTACGCTGTACCACGCTACGAGCTACCCAGTCAAAACTTCTTTTCGCGAAAAGCCATCCCAGCCCTACACCAGCATGTTAAAGAGCGCATCGTCCATGCACTCAGGCAATCTGTGAGTACAAAGGTGCACCTGACAACAGATGCATGGACCAGTAGGCATGGCCAGGGACGTTACGTGTCCATCACGGCACACTGGGTGAATGTGGTGGATGCAGGGTCCACAGGGGACATAAATTTCGGGACAGTTCTGCCTAGCCCACGGTCTAGGAAACAGTTGGCTGTAGGTGTTCGCACCCCCTCCTCCTCCTCCTCCTCTTCGTCCTTCTGCAGAAGCGAGAGCTCGTCCACAGACCGCAGTTGCCAAACCACTCCATCCGCAGCTGGCACTGTTGCACACCAGTTGTCCCATTATGGGGCAGCTACTGGCAAGCATCAGCAGGCTGTAATCGCTATGAAGTGTTTGGGCGACAACAGACACACCGCGGAAGTTCTGTCCGAGTTCTTGCAGAAAGAAACGCAGTCGTGGCTGGGCACTGTAGATCTTGAGGCAGGCAAGGTAGTGAGTGATAACGGAAGGAATTTCATGGCTGCCATCTCCCTTTCCCAACTGAAACACATTCCTTGCCTGGCTCACACCTTAAACCTGGTGGTGCAGTGCTTCCTGAAAAGTTATCCGGGGTTTTCCGGCCTGGTCCTCAAAGTGCGCGGACTTTGCTCACATATCCGCTGTTCGCCCGTACACTCCAGCCGTATGCAGACCTATCAGCGGTCTTTAAACCTTCCCCAGCATCGCCTAATCATAGACGTTGCAACAAGGTGGAACTCAACACTGCACATGCTTCAGAGACTGTGCGAACAGAGGCGGGCTGTTATGTTTTTGTGGGAGGATACACATACACGGGCAGGCAGTAGGATGGCAGACATGGAGTTGTCAGGTGTGCAGTGGTCGAAGATTCAAGACATGTGTCAAGTCCTTCAGTGTTTTGAGGAATGCACACGGCTGGTTAGTGCAGACAACGCCATAATAAGCATGAGCATCCCCCTAATTCGTCTGCTGATGCAAAGTTTGACGCACATAAAAGAGCAGGCATCTGCAGCCGAGGAAGAGGAAAGCCTTGACGACAGTCAGCCATTGTCTGGTCAGGGCAGTGTACAGGATGAGGTAGTGGGCGAACAGGAGGAGGAGGACGAGGAGGATGATGGGGATGAGTATTTTTTTAATAAGGAAGCTTCTCCGGGACCACTGGAAATTGGTGGCGTGGCAAGGCCGGGTTCTGGGTTTCTGAGGGACACAAGTGATGTAGATTTGCCTGAAACTGCCCCTCAACCAAGCACAACCGCAGATTTGACAACTGGAACATTTTATCACACATGGCGGATTATGCCTTACGTATCCTCAAAAGGGACACACGCATTACGAAAATGATGAACGATGACGATTACTGGTTGGCCTGCCTCCTTGATCCTCGCTATAAAGGCAAATTGCAAAATATTATGCTACATGACAACTTGGAACTAATATTAGCAACCAAACAATCAACTCTTGTTGACCGTTTGCTTCAGGCATTCCAAGCACACAGCGCCCGTGATCGTTCTCACACGAGCAGCAGGGGGCAGCAGACCAGAAGTGTTAGAGGTGCAGAAATCAGAAGTGGCGTTGGACAGAGGGGTTTTCTGACCAGGTTGTGGAGTGATTTTGCTATGACCGCAGACAGGACAGGTACTGCTGCATCAATTCAAAGTGACAGGAGACAACATTTGTCCAGTATGGTTACTAACTATTTTTCATCCCTTATCGATGTTCTACTTCAACCGTCATTCCCATTTGATTACTGGGCATCCAAATTAGACACCTGGCCAGAATTGGCAGAATATGCATTGCAGGAGCTTGCTTGCCCGGCAGCTAGTGTCCTATCAGAAAGAGTATTCAGTGCTGCAGGTTCAATATTAACCGAAAAAAGGACTCGTCTGGCTACCCAAAATGAAGATGATCTAACCTTCATTAAAATGAACCACAACTGGATTTCGAATTCTTTTGCCCCACCTTGCCAGGCCGACACCTAGCTTTCCTATGAAAAGGTATTGCCTGTGGACTACTCTGAATGACTTTACCAATCTCGTAACTTGCAGCAGCTGATTGTCCAGCATACGACATGTTTACACCTCCATAAATGGCCAAACTCCCCACACGGGGCCATGGTATCGCCACTTGGCGCAAGCACCCGTGAGAGTGCTGTTTGTCTGAAGAGGTGGGTGTGCCCGCTTTTGGTCTACGGCACTGCCACTGGGTCCCTCATAGTACAATAAAGTGTCTCTGGTGGTGGTGGTGCACACCCAACGTCAGACACACTGTTGTAACATGAGGGGCCCTGGGCATGTACCGCCGGCCACAAGAGAGTTCCCCCACCCCCAGCTCAAACATTGCTCTACCACTTGCACAATTATCTCTCACAGTTCCACCTATGTTTAGTCTATGCGCTGACATCCGTAAATTCCTGCCACTGACAATACCATTGTGTTGACATGTATGATGGTACTTAACATAGTCAGGGGCAGTGTCCTATATTTACCCAAGTAAATACGTTGTGCCAAATTACTAGGTCTGAAACTACGCAGTGGAGCCCACCCCTGTACCTAATGATTGCACCCTTTTGGTTTTTCTTTTTGTTGTAATGCGAGACATTAACATGTATTTATTTTTTGGGACTACTAACTGGCAGACACTCATTACAATCGGCCACCGCTGACAACACCAATGGTGCCCACTGCCTGTGTACCCCTGCAAGAGAATTCAAAGTGCCTACAGCCCAAATTTATTATGTTAGGCCGTCGAAGCCTGTCTGCGGTCCCTCCTTCCACTAGGCCTCCACTGACCTCTCTACTGCTGCCCGTGTACCCCTGGAACCAATGTTAAAGTGCCTACAGCCCAATTTTATTATGTTAGGCCTTCGAAGCCTGTCTGCGGTCCCTCCTTCCACTAGGCCTCCACTGACCTGTCTACTGCTGCCCGTGTACCCCTGGAACCAATGTTAAAGTGCCTACAGCCCTAATTTATTATGTTAGGCCTTCGAAGCCTGTCTGCGGTCCCTCCTTCCACTAGTCCTCCACTGACCTGTCTACTGCTGCCCGTGTTCCCCTGGAACCAATGTTAAAGTGCCTACAGCCCAATTTTATTATGTTAGGCCTTCGAAGCCTGTCTGCGGTCCCTCCTTCCACTAGGCCTCCACTGACCTGTCTACTGCTGCCCGTGTACCCCTGGAACCAATGTTAAAGTGCCTACAGCCCTAATTTATTATGTTAGGCCTTCGAAGCCTGTCTGGGGTCCCTCCTTCCACTAGGCCTCCACTGACCTGTCTACTGCTGCCCGTGTACCCCTGGAACCAATGTTAAAGTGCCTACAGCCCAAATTTATTATGTTAGGCCGTCGAAGCCTGTCTGCGGTCCCTCCTTCCACTAGGCCTCCACTGACCTGTCTACTGCTGCCCGTGTACCCCTGGAACCAATGTTAAAGTGCCTACAGCCCAATTTTATTATGTTAGGCCTTCGAAGCCTGTCTGCGGTCCCTCCTTCCACTAGGCCTCCACTGACCTATCTACTGCTGCCCGTGTACCCCTGGAACCAATGTTAAAGTGCCTACAGCCCTAATTTATTATGTTAGGCCTTCGAAGCCTGTCTGCGGTCCCTCCTTCCACTAGGCCTCCACTGACCTGTCTACTGCTGCCCGTGTACCCCTGGAACCAATGTTAAAGTGCCTACAGCCCAATTTTATTATGTTAGGCCTTCGAAGCCTGTCTGCGGTCCCTCCTTCCAATAGTTCTCCACTGAGCAGACCAATGCTGGCCGTGTACCCCTGGAACCCAGCTGAAAGTGCATGGAGCCTCCATTTTTTCTTTGTTTTATATTTAGAAAGCCCAGATGAACTATGCTGTACCACGGTTCAAGCTACCCAGTCGACATTTCTTTTGCGAGAAAAGCCATCCCAGCCCTCCACCGGCATGAAAAAGTCTGCATTGTCATAGCACTCAGGCAATCAAACAGTAGAAAGATACACCTGAGAAGAGACGCATGGACCAGTAGGCATGTCCACAAAAAGTTACGTGTCCATTACGGTGCACTGGGTTAATGTGTTGGATGCATGGTCCACAGGGGACAGCCTACAAAGTCTGTCTGCAGTCCCTAATTCAAATTGTCCTCCGCTGACCACACCACTGCTGCCCGTGTACCCCTGGAACCAATTTTAAAGTGCCTACAACCTAATTTTGTTATGTTAGGCCTACTACGCCTGTCTGCGGTCCCTCCTTCCAATACTCGTCCACTGACCACACCACTGCTGCCCGTGGACCCCTGGAACCTATTTTTAATTGCATAGAGCATCCTTTTTTTAATAGTAGGCGTACAAAGTCTGTCTGCGGTCCACTATTGAAATTGTCCTCCACTGACCAGAGCAATGCTGCCTGTGTACCCCTGTAACCTTTTTTAAACTGCAGTGAGCCACATTTTTGGTTTAAGGCCTACTACCTGTGTCTGTCTGCGCCACTCAATACAGCTGTCCTCCTTTGAAAAAAGCAGAGCGTCAATAGTCTTGTTTTCAGCCTCTAGGAATTTGAAATCTGCATTGGGGCTACTACTTTGGTAGGGCCTACTAACGGTGTCTGCCGCTCCAAGGTGTGCCCCAGGTTTCCTCTCCATTGCTTGGGTCTTCCGACTCTCGTTTAGTAGTTGTTGAAAACTACACTGCATTAGGCCTACAAATTGGGTATGGGGTGTAGAGACGGTGTGTTACACTCCAAGGTGTTCCCCAGGTTTCCTCTCCATTGCTTCGGTCTTCCGACTCTCGTTTAGTAGTTGTTGAAAACTACACTGCATTAGGCCTACAAATTGGGTATGGGGTGTAGAGACGGTGTGTTACACTCCAAGGTGTTCCCCAGGTTTCGTCCACATTGCTTCGATCTTCCAACTCTCGTTTAGTAGTTGTTGAAAACTACACTGCATTAGGCCTACAAATTGGGTATGGGGTGTAGAGATGGTGTGTTCCACTCCAAGGTGCTCCCCAGGTTTCCTCTCCATTGCTTCGGTCTTCCGACTCTCGTTTAGTAGTTGTTGAAAACTACACTGCATTCGGCCTACAAGTTGGGTGTGGGTTGTAGAGACGGTGTCTTCCGCTCCAAGGTGTTCTCCTGGTTTCTTCTCCATTGCTTCAATCTTAAAGCTCTTGTTTAGTAGTTGTTGAAAACAACACTGCATTCGGCCTACAAGTTGGGTCTGGGGTGTAGAGACGGTGTCTTCCACTCCAAGGTGTTCCCCAGGTTTCCTCTCCATTGCTTCGATCTTCTGGCTCTCGTTTATTAGTTGTTGAAAACAACACTGCATTAGGCCTACTAGTTGGGTTGGGGCCTTCTATCTGTGTCTGCCGCTCCTTGCTGTTCTCCTCTAGTGAACAAAGCTGTGCCGCCGGTTTACTACTGTTGCCAATTTTGAACTGCATTTAGAATACTTACTGATTTGGGCCTACTCTCTGTGTCAGCCTCTCGTTCCAGTTGTCCTCCACTGAACAAAACAATGCCCCCTGGTTAGTCCTGTTACCAATTTTGAACTGCATTTAGCCCACTTTATTCTTTGGGCCCATATCTGTTTCCCCCTCATCCTGCCCATTGCCCAGCCAGTGATAGATGAGTCTGCTGGTACATTGACCCATAATGCAACATTCCCCGTGCACGCTACACTGCAAGATTGTGACCCTGCTGAAAGTCAGGTCCCCCTTCCCGCATACCATACCACCTTACACGGGGACAAAGAGGAAGGTGCAGATGAAGGTGCAGGTTCCTTCATTAGGTGAGGGGAGGAATGCTCGTTGGCGACGTCACTGGCACAGGGCCCCTCATAGTACGCAAAAGTGTTGCTGCCGGTGGGAGGCGCCCCCGCCGTGCAAACACACCGCTGTACTTTGAGGGGCCCTGTGCCAGTGCCAATGCCAACGAGTGGGCCCCCCCTGCTTGCTCAGGATCACAGCACTTGCAAAGTTGAAATACTTACCTCTCCCTGCTCCACTGCCGTGACGTGGTCCAGATTTACTGGGCACACTAATTACTTGAACCAGCCCTACCCTCACAACTTTAGCCAAATGACCCCCAATTTCAAATGCCTTCCAATTATTATAAGCTAAATTACGATTGACAAGCTTCAGTAGCAAGAATGGATGTTTTTGCCAATACAATGGGCTCTGTACATGTTTTCCTGGCCTCTACTCACTGCCGACTATGCTCCCCCATTGACTTGCATTGGGTTTCGTGTTTCGGTCGATCCCCGACTTTTCGCGATAATCGGCCGATTCCACTCGACTCGACTTTTGAGATAGTCGTGTTTCGCAAAACACGGCTCGACTCTAAAAAGGTCAAGGTCGCTCAACTTTAGTTATGATCACTGCAGTCTATGGATGCCTTTCTACAGATATGTACAAGACAATTATATGCGGATTGCATTGTCTCCAAATAAAAAGGGAAGGTGCAAACAATACTCCTAATTGAGAGCAAACTTTAAAGTGAATATTTTGACTTATATTTGTTCACTTAATACATTCTTGCCAGCTGTCACGTAAATGTCTGTGACTATGGTGTAAAGAAGACTTCCGAAGGTGTTGGCATGTTTACCAGGTGCCTCCAAATCCACCTAAAGACACATTGAAAGTATATTTCAGGAGCCTCTGACAGGAACCAATTGCACTTTCAGGGGGCATAGAATATGGCTAATATGAAAAAAAACAATTATTCAGCATGTGAAGAGCACTGCAAACTCGTTCCCTCTGACGGTAATCCTAAAAGGTTGAGTTAAGTCGTGTGAGTTATTATGAAAGGAAAAATGTAATTACAGCCCTGGCAGACCCAAAAGAAAAAACGACATTGAAGCTGCAAACTTCATATGGCTTTGTGGAAATCATGAAATTTGGAAAATAGGATACAGTCTTGCCAGTAAAACATCTAAAGAAACTTTTGAAACAAATACACGGACACTGTGTACTAAGAAGGTCAAAATGTCTTCTTAAAGACCCATGCATGCTTGGCATTGCTTTCTATAATGACCGCAAACATTTATTACCATTTCAGCACTCATTTTAGTTTACAGCACATCTATCACCAGATTTCACAACACAAATGCACATATCAGTGGTCTCCAATAGGGATAAGCGAAACCGAACGATAAAGATCGGGGGCCATACCAATAGCGACCCCCAAATATGGACTTTTTACTGTATGTCCAGTTTCCTGTTCTGGTTTGCCAGTCTAATAAAGCTTTTTGAAGGCTGCAGAGCAGCCAAACAAGGATTAGCATATCAAAAAAACCCTCAAAAACTTTATTATCAATCTTTACAATTCATAACTACTAAAGTGCACGTGCAAGGACACAGTGGTGTACACACACTAAAAGAAAGTTAAGTCTGCATAAAACCCAGAGGACACGAAGTCCTTAAAACCATCTGGTAACTGTGCTAGTATCCAAAGGCAAAGTGACTATATTTATGTTGTGCCAGAACACACCGGTTGTAGTATAACCAAGGTAGGTAAGGATTTTAAACAGTCGTGTGTGAAATCCACCTAGGTACAAGCATAGGAACTATATTATTGCGTGCTTGGTTAGTAAATCACCAAATGTGGCTGTCGTTCATTTCAAACCTTGTCAATAAGTTCGGATAATTGTACCTGTGAAGAAACCAGATTATATCTTAATTTCCCATAGAAACCATGTTTTTGCAAACCAAGAAGAATTGACTTTTTATCTGTATATTGTCTTGTGGATTTAAGTGTTTGTCTGGTGGATCAAGAAGACAGACTTGCAAACTGATATGCCATTTAACATACTGTGTAAGTCTGTAATAGTGACTTGTACATAGTGTGTGTTTATCTTTGTTTATTGTGTGCCAATATGCTAGTTGTGTATTATATTCTATAACCAGTTTGACTTTGAAGGTAGATAGGGAAAGGCTGTGAGGGTGGACTTAAGGACACTGGGTAAATCTAAAAATATATCACATGCATCGGGTATAAAAAAAGACTTATTTTCTTCTGGCTGGTGTCACTCTTCAGGATCTCAGCTGAGGGTACATTGGACCCAGCTGAAAGAACACATGAATACTGTTATCTCCCTACACTTGTCGTTACCTCCTGTGAAGAAACCAGATTGTATCTTAATTTCCCAGACAACCATGTTTTTTGCAAACCAAAAGAACTGGCTTTTTATCTGTATATCGGCTTGTGAATTTAAGTGTTTGGTGGGTCAAGAAGACAGACTTGCCAACTGATATACTATCTAACATACTGTGTAAAGGTACCTTCACACTGAGTGACTTTAGAATGATAACGATAGCGATCTGTGACGTTGCAGCGTCCTGGATAGCGATATCGTTGTGTTTGACACGCAGCAGCGATCAGGCCGTAAAGCACAGCGGTGACGTCACCGCTGTGCTCTGCTTTACAGCCGGCCGGCGCTCACAGTCAGTGCGGGAAGCTGACTGCGAGGGATGCGACAGACATCGGAATGTAAGTATGTAGTGTTTTTTTTTTTTAGGTAACCAGGGTAAATATCGGGTTACTAAGCGCGGCCCTGCGCTTAGTAACCCGATGTTTACCCTGGTTACCCGGGGACCTCGGCATCGTTGGTCGCTGGAGAGCTGTCTGTGTGACAGCTCTCCAGCGACCACACAGCGACGCTGCAGCGATTGGCATCATTGTCTATATCGCTGCAGCGTCGCTTAATGTGACGGTACCTTAACCCCTTAGTGACAGAGCCAATTTGGTACTTAATGACCAGGCCAATTTTTGCGATTCTGACCACTGTCACTTTATGAGGTTATAACTCTGGAACGCTTCAACGGATCCCGCTGATTCTGAGATTGTTTTTTCGTGACATATTGTACTTCCTCTTAGTGGTAACATTTCTTCGATATTACTTGCGATTTATGAAAACGGAAATATGGCGAAAATTTTTAAAATTTTGCAATTTTCAAACTTTGTATTTTTATGCCCTTAAATCAGAGAGATATGTCACGAAAAATAGTTAATAAATAACATTTCACACATGTCTACTTTACATCAGCACAATTTTGGAAACAAAATTTTTTTTTGTTAGGGAGTTATAAGGGTTAAAAGTTGACCAGCAATTTCTCATTTTTACAACACCATTTTTTTTAGGGACCACATCACATTTGAAGTCATTTTGAGGGGTCTATATGATAGAAAATAATGAAGTGTGACACCATTCTAAAAACTACACCCCTCAAGGTTCTCAAAACCACATTCAAGAAGTTTATTAACCCTTTAGGTGCTTCACAGGAACTGAAACAATGTGGAAGGAAAAAATGAACATTTAACTTTTTTTTTGCAAACATCTTAATTCAGAACCATTTTTTTTATTTTCACAAGTGTAAAAACAGAAATGTAACCATAAATTTTGTTATGCAATTTCTCCTGAATATGCCAATACCCCATATGTGGGGGTAAACCACTGTTAGGGCGCACCGCAGAACTTAGAAGTGAAGGAGCGCCGTTTGACTTTTTCAATGCAGAATTGGCTGGAATTGAGATCGGACGCCATGTCACGTTTAGAGAGCCCCTGATGTGCCTAAACAGTGGACACTCCCCACAAGTGACACCATTTTGGAAACTAGACCCCTTAAGGAACTTATCTAGATGTGTGGTGAGAACTTTGAATGCCCAAGTGCTTCACAGAAGTTTAGAATGCAGAGTCGTGAAAATAAAAAATATTTTTTTTTCCACAAAAAAGATATTGTAGCCCCCAAGTTTTTATTTTCACAAGGGTAACAGGAGAAATTGGACTGCAATAGTTGTTGTCCCGAGTACGCTGATGCCCCATATGTTGGGGTAACCCACTGTTTGGGCGCACGGCAGAGCTCAGAAGGGAGGGAGCACCATTTGACTTTTTGAGCGCAAAATTGGCTGTCGTGTTTGGAGACCCCCTGATGTACCTAAACAGTGGAAACCCCCCAATTCTAGTTCCAACCCTAACCCCAACACACCCCTAACCCTAATCCCAACCTGATCCATAATCCTAATCACTAACCATAATCACAACCCTTACCCCAAAACAACCCTAATGTCAACCCTAACCATAACCCTAATCAAAACCCTAAATCCAACACACCCCTAATCCTAATCTCAACCCTAACCTCAATCCTAACCCTAATCCCAATACACCCCTAATCACAACCCTAACCTTAACCCTAATCCCAAACCTAACCCTAATCCCAAGCGTAACCCTAATGCCAACCCTAACCCTAATACCAACCCTAATCCAAACCCTAACCCTAATCCCAGCTCTAACCCTAACTTTAGCCCCAACCCTAGCCCTAACTTTAGCCCCAACCCTAACCCTAGCCCTAAGGCTACTTTCACACTTGCGTCGTTTGGCATTCCGTCGCAATCCGTCGTTTTGGACAAGAAACGGATCCTGCAAATGTGCCCGCAGGATGCGTTTTTTGCCCATAGACTTGTATTACCAACGGATCGTGACGGATGGCCACACGTCGCGTCCGTCGTGCACTGGATCAGTTGTGTTTTGGCGGAGCGTCGGCACAAAAAAAGTTCAATGAAACTTTTTTTGTACGTTGCATCCGCCATTTCTGACCGCGCATGCGTGGCCGTAACTCCGCCCCCTCCTCCCCAGGACATAGATTGGGCAGCGGATGCGTTGAAAAACTACAGCTGCTGCCCACGTTGTGCACAATTTTCACAATGTGCGTCGGTATGTCGGGCCGACGCATTGCGACGGCCCTGTACCGACGTAAGTGTGAAAGAAGCCTAACCTTAAATTTAGCCCCAACCCTAACCCTAAATTTAGCCCCAACCCTAACCCTAAATTTAGCCCCAATCCTAGCCCTAACCCTAGCCCTAACCCTACCCCTAGCCCTACCCCTAACCCTACCCCTAACCCTACCCCTAACCCTACCCCTACCCCTAACCCTACCCCTAACCCTACCCCTAACCCTACCCCTAACCCTACCCCTAACCCTAACCCTAACCCTACCCCTAACCCTAACCCTAATTTTAGCCCCAACTGCTGTTCTCCTGCCGGCCGGCAGATGGAGACAGATGGCGGGCGCACTGGGCATGCGTCCGCCATGTTCTTCTGCCGGCGGCCAGGAGGAGCAGCAAGAGGATCCAGGGACCTAGGTGAGTATGCTAGGGTCCCCGAATCCCCCTATTTCTCTGTCCTCTGATGTGCGATCACATCAGAGGACAGAGAATTACACTTTACTTTTTTTTTTTTTTTGCGGTCGCCGGTAAACAGTTAATTACCGGCGATCGCAAAACAGGGGTCGGTAATACCGACCCCGATCATGCTCTTTGGGGTCTCGGCTACCCCCGGCAGCCGAGACCCCAAAGATTCTCCCGGTGCCGGCCGGCGGGCGCACTGCGCATGCGCCCGCCATTTTGAAGATGGCGGCGCCCACCGGGAGACACGAGGAGCATCGGGGGAGCTAGGTGAGTATTGGGGGGCCACCTGGGACCCCTTTTCTCTGTCCTCCGATGTGCGATCACATCGGAGGACAGAGAAATTAAAAAGAGATCGCGTTTTTTTTTTTTTGCGATCGCCGGTAAACGGTTAATTACTGGCGATCGCAAGTGCGGGGTGGGTTAAAACCCCCCCGAATCATGTTCTCTGGGGTCTCGGCTACCCTCGGCAGCTGAGACCCCGGAGGAAATCGGCCTCTGGGGGGCGCTATTGACTTTTTCCACAGCGCCGTTAATTAACGGCGCTGTGGTTTAAGTACCCTTAGCGGCCGCCGTTAAAAGGCGTATCGGCGGTCGCTAAGGGGTTAAGTCTGTAATAGTGACTGTACATAGGGTGCGTTAAGCTTTGTTTATTGTTGTGTGCTTATATACTAATTGTGTTACTTAATCCCATCACCATTGTTTACCTTATTTTGATGTTGGACTGAAGGACCCTGGGTAATTCTAAAAATAGCTTACATGCCTTGGGTATAAAAAGTCACAGAGATCACATCCTGGGAAATGGAAGTAACACAGAGCTACCAGCCGGACATTCTGAAAACCACCCAACAGACAAGAGAAAGGACTGCAGCCAATTCATCATGGCACCACCACGAGGGACACTGATCTATGATTCTATAGAAAACAACCTAGGGGTTTTCGGCTCCAGTTGGAAGAACACAGATCTTATCCAGTGACCATCTCTGAACCATAGATATGTTTGGAGAAAGCCAGGTTTGGGACCCGCTGGTCACCTGGGTCAATGGAGATGGTCAGATAAGCCAGGTGGTGACTCTCGTGTCAACTGGCTTTGGACCTTGTATGGACTCTATGGACAGTTCTTGGTCATCTCCCTATGCTTGTCGTTACCTGTTCTCTGTGTGTGTATCACAGGTGGAATAGCGACCCTGTGAGCTCTGACATCATGTCATACTGGAAATACGTGGAGACGCAGTGATCTTTTATATGCGCCCATGTGGCTTTGGACCTTGTATGGACTCTATGGACAGTTCTTGGTCATCTCCCTATGCTTGTCATTACCTCTTCTCTGTGTGCGTATCACAGGTGGAATAGCAACCCTGGGAGCTCTGACATCATCTCATACTGGAAATACGTGGAGACGCAGTGATCTTTTATATGCGCCCATGTAACCAAGCAATCCCAGCCATGGTGGGATTGTTCTGTTTGCTATTGTGTGTTGTGGTTCAATAAAGTATTGCCCACTGGGAGATAGAGCGGGCGTTCAGTGGTATGAGCCGTGGTCCATGCAGTCTTGCTAAAGACAGCCAGGCCAGCGGACGAGAGCACCCACTGACCCCGTTTCTCCACACCTCCTCTCTGCGTGCATATCTCAGGTGGAGCAGCGACCCTGGGAGCTTGGACATAACATCTACCATTATCCCGGCGAGTCAGCGGAAGAGTGAGACCTTTGTGCACCATCTTGGGGTAATTGCTGGGATTTTTCTGTTTACTATTGGGTGTTGTGGTTCAATAAAGTATTGCCTCACTGTTTTACCCTAACCCTGTATTGTCTGTGTAGTGTATTGCTCACAGGGAGATAGAGAAGGTGTTCAGTGGTATGAGCCCTGGTCCATGCAGTCTGGCTAAAGGCAGCTGGGCCAGCGGATGAGAGCACCCACTGACCCGGTTTCTCCACAGTACCCCTATTAGCATAATGCAGAGATTGTATAAGAAGTGGCTTACCACTGCAATTATCCCTGCATGCCTCTATGTAGAACCTAAATAAGGCTGCAGCCTACACCTTCATAGGTCACTGGACAGCACATTTACATATGAGGTCATATGACAAACATTAAGAGAGAGGGGCTATCTTTGGACATTTGTAGGGCATTATTGTTCAAATATATTTTTCACCCGTTGTAATGCCCAAATCTGTACTCCTCCTTAATCCCTTTTAATCATACAGATATAAATCAGTGCGACATTTTGGCAATATACAAGGAAAGGTCTCACCTGATTTTGGGGCCGGTATATACACCCGGTTACTGTATTCCCCTCTTGGTAGTCGGCAGTGGACTCTTTTCATTTTTTTTGCCTCCCTTCTCCGTTTCATCATAGCTCATCAGGGGAGTGCATTGGGATAGATGTGACCATGTCACTGGATGAATTGCCGTCATATGTGGGGCTGCTCTGTATCGTTTATCATTATAATGCACACCTTAACCTTGACTTCCAGTTCACAGATATGTCATTTCCGGCTCTTGGACCGCAAGCCATTGCGGATATCCGGTGGATGAACTGCAGTGGAACGCAAGGGCAGTTTTCTTGCTCATGCGCACTCTAATGAGATACCATCCTGATAGGTCCATTCAAATCGGGCTGCAGAGTTTACGGCTCCACCCCTTGCTACGGACCTCACTATCCTACATGCATGCTCATTAATATGATCATAAAGTTATGTCATCCTGGTGGACAATCATGGATACTACTGTATATCAAAACTTTTCGTTAAAATACGAGGGACCATCATATCATGTAAAGGTTCCTATTCACTGCATGACTTATGGAACATCACTAGGGGGTTTATCAAATGGATCAGCACTCGCAGAGAATACATCCATGTCTATTACATTTGATTACTAACACAGGAAAATTTAGGGGAGAATCCATAAAGCAAATTTCATATGTGCAGACACAGATCCAAACCCTCCAGAAGGATGGGTTTATGGATAAGGGAGTGAAGAGGAAAGAAGGAGATGACTGTTTTGGGGGAATGGGGGCTATTAGTCCTTAAGGTCACCTACTCTAATTACACCCTACCTATGGCAGAGGTTGGCACCCTAGGACCTGTGCAATGGCGCCCCCACTGTACCTTTCTCCAAACTGCTCTAAATGAAGGAAGAAAGGGAAAGCTGGCCATTTAGACCATTAGGGTGTGTGGTCTGGAGCCAGAAGATCCATTTTGATTCCTTCTGTATGATCATCTGGTCCCAGTTGCCTCCTCTCACCGGGAGACTGATCCTGTCAATTCCCATAAATGTGATTTTTTTTTTTCTTTTCACATCATCTTGGTGACAGTTGTTGATGTGATTAGCAATTGCCATCTCTCTTTTGTTTGTAACATCTGTGTTCACAACCCTTCTCCGACACTCCCTTCTAGTTCAACCAATATATTCCATACTGCACTCACAGGTAGCTTTGTAGATAATGCCTGTTGTCCGGCAGTTGATGACTTGTCTGATGGCATAAGTCCTCCCTATGTTGTTATTAATGAAGGATTTCCCTGATATGCATGCTTAACATCTGCCGCACTTAAAGCATCCCCTCGGTTGTGTACTCAACCATGTTTGACGTATATGATTGTTAAAATGACTGTGGACTAGTCTGTCTCTGAGGGACCTGCTTTTTCGGAATGTAATTTGTGGTGCGAGACCCACCACATCTCTGATGTCTGCCTTCATGGGAAGCACCGGCCAATGACGTTTTTATATCTCTCCAAACTCCCCTACTCCATTGGAGTACCCAGTAATAAAATGTGTTGTGCTACTTTGGTTCTTTTGTGGTTGGGGAGTAAGTAGCTCTTTTCCATCCCTCAAAAGAGACTCTCTGTATGCCTCTTTCAAAACCTCTTTACGGTAGCCCCTCTCCACAAATCGTCGCAGCAGGTCATTTACCTGTGCTTTAAATATAGATAAACTGGAGCAGTTGCGGTGTATCCTGAGATATTACCCCCTCGGTATGCCCCTCTTAAGGGGTCTCGGGTGGCTGATTTCCCACCTTAAGAAAGAATTGGTGGCCGTTGGCTTACGGTAATTACTTGTAACCAGTTTGCCATTTGTGCCTCTCTGGACACAGACATCGAGGAATGCCAGATTGGTACTGTTGACTTCATAGGTAAAGTGAAGCCCTAGGTGGTTCCTGTTGACTCCCTTCACACATTACCCGAATTCTGTCTCTGTCCCCTTTCATATGACAAAAATGTCATCTATATAATGTAGCCATAATGTTACCTTGTTTCCTGAGGCATGTGATGTTTCTCTGAACACTACTTTTTCCTCCCACCATCCCAGGAACAGATTTGCATAAGTGGGAGCACATGGGCTCCCCATTGCTGTGCCCCTGAGCTGGTGGACTTACTGGTTGTCAAACAGGAACACATTATTTATGAGACATAATTCCAGGACCCTCAGGGTAAAGGTATTGTATTTTTTTAATTCACATTCTAGTGTTTGCTGATAATGGTCCACAGCCATTAGACCCATTTTGTGGGGAATGGAAGAATAGAGTGACTCGACGTCTATGCTTCCTAGTATCATGTCCGTCTCCAGACATACTGTACAGTATGCCATCAAGCCTTCTGAGGAGATCTGCTGTGCCATGCATGTACGAGTTCAAAGCCACCAGAAATGGTCTTAGGATCTGGTCAACATATATCCCCAAGTTTTGAGTTAGACTGTTTATGCCTGCCACAATAGGCCTACCTTTTAGAGGGTTTAAACCCTTATGCACCTTTGGCAGACAATAAAAGTGGCCATCATGGGATGCATTGGGATCAGAAAGTCTATTTTGTTACTATCCACTACTCCAAGCTCATAATCTTCATTGACCAAATCTTTCAAATTCCTAAGTAGTTCTTTGGTGGGATTATGTGATAATAATTCCTCCTATCCTGTTGGATCATCCAGAAGGGACAGACATAAGGATCTGCATTTCGATGTATCCATAACAACAACATTGCCACCCTTGTCAGATGGTTTAATTGTTATATCATGGTCCCCTTCGAGGCTTTTTAGACTTGTCATCTCCCCCTTGATCAAGTTGTGGTGTCTAGAGTTTATGGACTCAGATGCATTCATATTATTTGAGACAAGATTCACAAAAATGTCATTTGAGCTGACGTCTCCAGACTGTGGGGGCATGCTGGTATTTTTCTTTTTCAGGTCCGTGAATGTGCCTTCACCTCTTACATTTGGGTCTGGATCCTCAAGATGAAAATGAAGCAGTACATCTTGTATTAGATTTTCTGCTACCCCCAGCTCAAGAGAGGATTTTTGATCTTTTTTTAATGCTTGCGCCATCTTAGTTTGCGGGCATAATGGAGATCCTTAATTGTCTCGAAACAGTCAAGGTCAGTTGTAGGGGCAAAGGAGAGCCCTTTACTTAGGACGCACCTCTGACAGGGGTCGTGTGGAGAGGTTTATCACCTGTGATTCTCTGATGCGCTGTGGGGGTTTAGTCGGTTTCTGAGTGGGTAACTGAGTTCTAAAAAATCCCTTTGTGGAGATCGCTTACTAGTCCCTCTTCCAACCCCCCGACCACCTCTTCCCCTTTCTCTTCCCCTTTGATGTCTGGACCTTGTTTCTGTGTCAGAGAACTTGGCCTCTGAACACGAAATATCTGTTTTTTGGACTCTGGGTTTGCACCCAAAGGACATGGAATATGCTTTATTTTCTCTCAATTCATGCAGATCTCTATAGAGAGAGCTTATGTTTGCATTCTTTTAAGTGGAACTGAAACTGTTCTGGAGACTAGCTTTAGAGAGAAGTCAGGTTCACTGGCAAACCTTTTAGTGATGTTGATTTGTTCTTTTAAAGTCTCGTTGAGATTATTTAGGGTGACCTTTTCCTCCTCCAAGAGTAGTCACATCAGTCTGATATAACTTTCTGTTGCCTCCTTCTCCCACTTTGCTAGAAGATCGGAGCTCTTGTATCTGTTTTTAGACTGTGGGTGTCATGGGTTTACCCTGATTGAGAGGAGCCAGAAGACCGCAGCATCTGATTTTTTCCTATTCCTGCACCTTCACAGTAAATGGTGTAAGTTTATTTAACAAGTGCAGGGGTTAATCTGCTCAGATGAGCTCCTGGAAGATTTCCTGCTGCACTGTTAGCCACTCCTGTCTCCTATGTAAACTGGGTCCTGGCTACCACTCATTGTTAGAGCTAGCTTATGTTGCATGGCTGGAGGTTGTTTTTGGAGAAGGCATTTGTTGGATTTATCTGTGACTGTTGCAAGGTTTTGAGTGTGCGATAATTCCCTTTCTTCTCCTACATTGGTTTAACCCCATCTTCCACTTCCCGGTGTTTGTGTGTATATTTGTATGATTGGCATTTTCCTTTATCCCTGTTCTTATTACCTTGAAAGTCTGGTGTATTACGGTACACTACTTCTCCCCTCTTCCCTGTGTGGAGGAAGGGTACAGACTGAGGGCAGATTCAGGACCTAAGGCAAGATACAGGCCCCTGTCATCTTCATCATCAGAAGTAATCCAGGGAACAGGGCAAGCTAGGGTGCCCCTAGTGTTAGAAACAGGGAAGGAGCTCCTGGTCCAGGGACACCCGACAACAGAGTTGTGAGATTGGGCACTCCTGGAATCATCACAGCTATGCCAAATATTGTCATGTCTGTGATTGGCAGGTGCACCACGTGACCCGTCCTATATAAAGGCTGGATCACAAGTTACGCCACCATTCTGCTCTTATTAGTGTAGGAAATATATTGTCATGTCTGTGATTGGCAGGTGCACCACGTGACCCGTCCTATATAAAGGCTGGATCACAAGTTACGCCACCATTCTGCTCTTATTAGTGTAGGGATGGGACCCAGCTGGAGTGAAGGGCAGATTCTGACTGCGCATTCTGCAAAAAAGCCACTGTGTGTACTCTGCAACCCATATCTGTGTGACTACTGTGCCCTTAAGCTGCTGTATACTCTTCACCTTCTGCTTGTGAGAGTACTGTGCCTTTAACCTGCTGTGTTTACATTGCCCTCCCCCTGCCTGTAGGAGTACTGTGTCTTTAAGGCCCTGTGTGTACTCTGCACCCTTCGCCTGTGGGAGTACTGTGCCTTTAAGCTTCTGTGTGTTTTCTATCAATTTTGTAGCCATTTTTAGGCTAAAGGAATAATTTTCTAAACCGGTGTGTGTGTTTTCTAGTAGTCGGGGAAATAATTAATTGGCATCAGCCGTCATGTCATGTTAAATATGATCTTATCTATCATTATGAATGATTTTTTTCCTCTAATTTGTGTGTTTCTTTGCACTGTTATATTGTGTTTATATGTTCTTAACTTGACTCATGTTTTTATCTGTTTTCTATGGATTCTATGATTGGCTTTGTGGTATCATGTGTCTTTAACAGGATATGACACATAACGCCGACCACTTAGTTATTTTTAACATGCAATGACTAAAAGACCTTTCTGTCTGAAACGCGTCTGCACTACCCCCTAGGGGTGATGACATGTATGCTATAATAAAAATCTTATACTTACTAAATAAGGCTGATGTTTTTAGAAGATCTTAGTAGCTGGATTTTCTAATATGGTATATTATGCGCACATATATACAATGCACTGTACTCGTCATCACACCTTGACCTGCCTACAGGACCCCACATATTACATATGGATCCAAATGGTATAACCTGGGATGTCCTTTTGGTCAAAGTTGATCAGTCAGTGCAAGATCCTGTATGCTGAAGTCTGTGGTTGCTTTGTTGGGGCTCAGTGTGATCTATTGCAGGAATCTGACTTTTCCTGCAGATCGAGTGAGTCGACCCGGCACAAGCAATGCGACCCGATCTGCAGCAAAGTTCAGACTCTGGCAATAACTCACACTGAGCCCCGGCAGAGTGGCCGCCTACCTGACAGTCTGGAATCTTATATGAGCTTATCAGGTGAACAACGTCCTGCTATCCCCTCACTCTAGACATCCTGCCCCAACACTATGATTGATGACCTCATATTTACCACCATCCACTGAGTTCCGATCCACAAGCTCCTCTCTGGCAGGATGCAGCTTCTCCAGGCATGCTGTGTGACGTCAATTCTGCAGACGCAGCCCACAATGTGTTGTGCAGTAAACATGTCTGCCTCACTGTGATATGGTCATGCCAGCATATAACCACATTCAAAAGGTACAGTGCGGTACACCGCCACGTCCACCTCTCCCTCCACTCGGACCTATGCCTCATGATTCTAGATAGCTAGTCTTAGTTTGGTTAAATCTAGGTTATTTTAAGTCAGTTCCATAAAAAATATAAGCACAAAAGAAAAACAAATAGAAAAACAGCAAAAACAAACAGTGTTAGATTGCTCCTCCCTTGCCTCTTCCGCCTATACTGCCATGTCCACCGATTCCTCCACTTGGACCTGTGCCTCCTGTTTCTAGATTGCCAGTTTTAGTTTTGCAAATTCTAGTTTTTTTTTAATTCCTGGTTCAATATTCTTTTTTTATTTCTGCAGTGCTTAGTGTAAGGACACACGGACACAGATGTAGTGAGGGTCATTATTAGGTTTTGCATATGCACAGTTTTCCAAAAAGACTTTCTATGTTTACTCTGCACCTGTGTCTGTGATAGTATTGTGCGTACTCAAACGTTTTTATAATCTTCAACTGTGTCTTTGGGAGTGATGTGCGACTAAACATATTTTTCTACTGCTATTGCTACTGCTGTGTGTTATTGAACCCATATCTGTGGGACTACTGTGCCTACTCAACCCTGCCTGTGGAAGTACTGGGCACATTGTCTGGGTGTGAAATGTTTAATCAGCTTCTCTGAGGAAAACGTGAAAACAAATTTAACTCACAGAGCATGTTATCCTCTTCAGTAGGGGAAATGTAGAAACATGCTCTGTGGGTGAAACTTATCAGCATCTGTGGGGGTCAGTGTGCCTCATGCTCTGTGGGTTAAATTTTTAACTGGATTGCTGGTGGTAGCAAGCCTCCTGGTGGACCGACAGCTCGATCCAAAATCACACTAACAGTTTTTCATCGGTGTTATTTGTAATGTACGCTACTGGAGCTGACATTTTGGTGCTGTGGGGTAGTCTGACCCATGCCCTGTGGGTGAAATTTGTTATCAGGTCCTGGGTGGGTACTGTGCCCTATGCTCTGTGGTTGAAATTTTTAATTGGACTGGCAGTAGCTAGCCTCAGTCTCTGAGGGGACACTTAAAATGTTTGTTATTCATTTACTTCCTATTTTATCATGATTGCTACGGTGACAAAACCCCTTTAAATCATTTCCCTATCCACATTTTACTCCCATACTCCCATATTTCTCCCTTTTGCAGGCCCCTAGCCCTTACGCTGACCATTTTACAGCCATTTTGAAGCACCTGAAGTTCGGGTTCCCATTGACTTATGTGGTGTTCGGGTCACATTCAGGTCCCGTCTCAGACTTTTTAAAAAGTCCAGCCAAACCTGGCGAACTTGAACATCAACAGGTTCGCTCATCACTAGTCCCCAACCTTTCTTACCTTGAGAGCCATATGAGAGATGGTCGCAGGCCACATCCAGTGCCACACTCCCACATTGTAGTCAAACTCAGAGTCCTCCATTAACAGTAATATGAAAGCCAAAGCTTCCCAATACAAAGAACACTGAGGGCATGTCTCCCCTATTTGTCTAGGCAGTATACTTTCATCCAGGGATTCCCACTTATCTCCATTTGGCAATCTCACATCAGGCCCTCATACCACACTGCTGGGGCCCCTGGGCATACATGATTACATAGATCTCTCAGAACTGAAAAAAGTGCTTTTTGCTTTGAAAATGTATTTCAGAATGACTTCCTTTATTAATGTTTAACTTAAAGGGAACCTGTCACCCCGTTTTTTCAGATTGAGATAAAAATACTGTTAAATAGGGCCTGCGCTGTGCGTTACAATAGTGCATGTAGTGTACCCTGATTCCCCACCTATGCTGCGAAATACATTACCAAAGTCGCCGTTTTCGCCTGTCAATCAGGCTGGTCAGGTCAGGTGGGCGTGGTCAAATCAGGCTGGTCAGGTCGGGTGGGCGTGGTCACAGCGCTGCTTCTTCCCCAGCTTTACGTTGGTGGCGTAGTGGTGTGCGCATGTCCCAGTGTCCCAGTGCCGAATCCACTTGTGCGCATGTGAATTAACAGCGCGCGATCTGCGCTATTACTGTCTTCGGTGGGGGCGGCCATCTTCCCTGGGCTGCGCGTGCGCAGATGGAGTGCTCTGCTGCACAGGGCTTCAGGAAAATGGCCGCAGGATGCGGCGCGTGCGCAGAAGAGATCGTGACGGCCATTTTCCTGAAGCCGAGTATGCAAACTTGGCTTCAGGAAAATGGCCGCCGCGATCTCTTCTGCGCACGCGCGGCATCCCGCGGCCATTTTCCTGAAGCCCCGTGCAGCAGAGCACTCCATGTGCGCATGCGCGGCCCCAGGAAGATGGCCGCCCCCACCGAAGACAGTAATAGCGCAGATCGCGCGCTGTTAATTGACGTGCGTGCAAGTGGATTCGGCACTGGGACACTGGGACATGCGCACACCACTACGCCACCAACATACAGCTGGGGAAGAAACAGCGCTGTGACCATGCCCACCCGACCTGACCAGCCTGATTTGACCACGCCCACCCGACCTGACCAGCCTGATTGACAGGCGAAAACGGCGACTTTGGTAATGTATTTCGCAGCATAGGTGGGGAATCAGGGTACACTACATACACTATTGTAACGCACAGCGCAGGCCCTATTTAACAGTATTTTTATCTCAATCTGAAAAAACGGGGTGACAGGTTCCCTTTAATCTCTGCCCATGTAGCCTAACTGACAGCTCCTCAATGTCTGATGCTGAGCTGACATTTCACACTGCTCAGTACAAGCTGCAGCTGTCAGTCAAGCTTGTTGGGCGGAGGCTGAAATCATTATTTCGTTCTATAACTTTGCTCAAAAATGCTTCTCTTATATCTTGATTTTACAGCCATTTTTATACAAATAGTCAAAGTAATAACACCAGTGTCATCGGGTTAGATTATTTCGCTAAAACCCTCCTACCACAAATTGTAATAATATTAGAACAACTCCATATAACACAAGTAAGATAATATCTTATGATTCAGATGTTTCATGTTTTAATATTATTGGTTTTAATGCAGATTCTGTATTTGCTTTTTTTTAACCAAAGTGTCATGTAGAAAATAATGAGCCATAACCCTTTTTAATTCCTTAGAACACTGCACCATACATGAGGGTGTACAGTACATGCAGCCCAACAGTTCCCTCATACTTAGAGCAATTCGTGTAAAAAACAGCAGTGGCGTAATGGTTCAGGAATGTGAATAGAAATGGTTTTATGAAGAGTCTTTTCAACTGGGAAAGAAAGACCATTCTCTGTTATGTTTCATTATATTTTTACATTAGTTTCTAGCACTACTTTGATACTATTTAATGCTCTATGTATTATGTGGCACCCCAGGAGTTGGGTTGCCACAGTGGCATTGCCTTCCTCACAGGGGGGTGATGACATGCCTGGAAGCAAGGAGGGTTTCCCTGACTAGTAGTGTTGAGCGATACCGTCCGATACTTGAAAGTATCGGTATCGGATAGTATCGGCCGATACCCGAAAAATATCGGATATCGCCGATACCGATATCCGATACCAATACAAGTCAATGGGACATCAAGTTTCGGAAGGTATTCTCATGGTTCCCAGGGTCTGAAGGAGAGGAAACTCTCCTTCAAGCCCTGGGATCCATAGGGATGTGTAAAATAAAGAATTAAAATAAAAAATATTGATATGCTCACCTCTCCGGCGGCCCCTGGACTTCACACTGCTAACCGGGAGGCTTCTTTGTTTAAAAAGCGCGCCTTTCGGACCTGTGAATGACGTCCCGGCTTCTGATTGGTCGCGTGCCGCCCATGTGACCGGCACGCGACCAATCAGAGGCTGCGACGTCATTCGCAGGTCCTCAATTCCTAGAATTAGCAGTTTTGTGAATGAGAATGACGTCGCGGCTTCTGATTGGCCGCGTGCCGGTCACATGGGCGGCACGCAGCCAATCAGAAGCCGCGACGTCATTCTCATTCACAAAACTGCTAATTCTAGGAATTGAGGACCTGCGAATGACGTCGCGGCCTCTGATTGGTCGCGTGCCGGTCACATGGGCGGCATGCGACCAATCAGAAGCCGGGACGTCATTCACCGGTCCGAAAGGCGCGCTTTTTAAACAAAGAAGCCTCCCGGATAGCAGCGTAAAGTCCAGGGGCCGCCGGAGAGGTGAGCATATCAATATTTTTTATTTTAATTCTTTATTTTCCACATCCCTATTGATTCGATACCGATACCCGATATCACAAAAATATCGGATCTCGGTATCCGAATTCCGATACCGCAAATATCGGCCGATACCCGATACTTGCGGTATCGGAATGCTCAACACTACTGACTAGATAACATTTACATCCAACACTTTTCCTGACTCCAGACCAGAAGGGGGAGCTCTAAGCCCGGTTTCAGGGGAGCTTCTCTATGATTTCTGACCTGGAGGGGTTAGGTAGTCAGTGTCTGAAACAGAGGAGAGACGGAGTGAACCGAGAGAGAGGAGAAATGAAAGAGAATCTGGGGATTGGATCTGTGACCAAGCTCACCCCAGAGCACAGTGCTAGAAGCCAGACGCTGGAGTCTGTGGCTGACGGGTATAATAGTCCCAGCAGCTAAATCTGGAGGGCAGGGAATTGCAGTTCTTCTGGCCCAGCAGACACCTGAAGGCACAGCAGCAGACCAGAGCCCGGAGCCGCTATAAAGGATTGACACCTGCAATAGGCTCAAGCTGCCTGCCATACGAGCAAGTACTTAAGAACAATAAGGAACAGATAACTGATCATAGCTTTAGGCAGCAAGGACCTCAGAGGACAGCACAGTAAGGAGGCCTCAAAACCCATCTGGCTTAGTGGATCCCAAGGTGCTTCCAGGCTCCCCGGACCTCCATTGTCATCTATAACTAGTGCCCCGGCCTGCACTTGAAACCGTAAAAGTGTGGAAACTGCACCCTGCTGTGTCCTCGGAGTTATTTACTGCACCATTCACCCTGCATTACATTCATCATCACCATCTTAACAATATAAATGCCCTGGGACTAGGCTTTACCTGTGGGGACCTGTATCAACTCTGTTGTATCACAATCACCCCCAGCGGTCTCTTTAAGCAGCGTCGGCCATCCCTAGCCAAGTACCACATGTGGCGTCACGAATCATCTCTTATAAACTTTATTCCCCTTTAATCATTGACTTTAAGAACCAGCCTGCTACCGAGAATCCCCACGACCCTGGCGGGCACTCCATTTACATTTAATTATATGGTGCTATCCTTCATGATGATTTCTGATAATATCTCACTTTGTGTTTCTTACTTATGTTAACTGAACCGAAACACAAAACGTTGCCATGATAATGTCTACCTGGCCTGATAAGGTTGTCTGAATTGTCTCTTGTAATGAACCTTGTATGTGTACCGGTGCAATTTGGAGTTCTTCAAGCCAGTTTCTCAGCTGGCTGGCTGTACAACTAAAATGTTTCACCCACTGACACTAAAGAGGGATCAAATAACTTTTTATTAGCCTACTTAAGTTTTCTTGGCATAGTTAACTCTCAAAATTTGGCAGAAGAAGTATTTGTACAAAATGTTTGTGATTTTGCCCATTTTCTTCTAGTCCCATCACTTTCATGAAAAGTAAGCGGGGCTTAGCAAAAGGAGTGTGGCCAAATGCAGCACACCAAATTTACTATAATATGTGCAAAAAAAGAGGTGTAAATTTGAACTGAAATGTGGGCAAACCTATCTATTTCACTTTCTGTTAAATAAACAGCAAAAATGCGCCTAATTCATTAAAAGGCATGTGCCTCTTATGAAATGGATTTGGCACACGGGTTCTTGGTTCAGATTTGATGATCCAAATGCCAGGTTTGATAATTTTTTCCTTAAGTGTTGTTCCTCCACAGCAGACCAAGTCAAAATGGGTTACATCATGCAGGCACCATTCTGGTGTTTCAATTTCATCAGTATCTGCCTCTCCAAGATGGACATACTGATGAATATGATTGTGAAAGAGGGAATTTGTGTGACTGTGATTCAGCACAGCAAGTGTGATGATGTTACTTGATAGTAACCTCAGTATGCACACAGGAAACACTGGAGCAGCACATCAGGGTTTTATTCAGGGTTGTTTTATCTTCACTCAGTTGTGGAGGTTATATGTGGCGACAGTAAGATGTGTGGGGTCCATCATGCCATCATACTGTGTGTGGGACTGTGGTGGCCATCATACGATGTTGGGGTCTTTGGTTACATCATACTTTATGGCCATCATGCCATTTGGGTGGCTGCAAGGACCATCATATTTTGTGTGGGCCTCTGGGGGACCATCATACTTTGTGGAGTGCTTTGGGGGTCCGACATACTGTGTTAGGGTCTGTAGGGACATAATACTGTTTGGAAGAGATGTGGAGGATCATACGAGTTTGGGGCTGTGGGGACATCATAATGTCTTATATAGTTGCATAGATTGAAAAAAGGCCTAGATCCATTAAGTTCAACCTTTCTCCACCAATTGTATATTTTTTCACTAATTTAACTATAACCCACAATGTTATGTGTATGCAGGAAATCATCCAGCCCTTTTTTAAAAACTGTCATATTGGCTACCATTACTACCTCTTGTGGTAGGGCATTCCACATTTCTGGTTTCTTGTGTCCCCTCCTGCTGTTGCTTATTGAATAATATATGATTATAATTATTGTATTTTAAATGTGTTTAATAAAAATGTATCTTTTAGCCCATTAAGGAAAAGTTATTTTCATCTTAGTGTTTGCTCTCAATTACCCCCCTTTCTTTGGGTGTAGTTATTTTGGGATCTTGGGTTTCTTTTGGTGTCACACTACCTACAGTAGTTGAAATTGCATAGTTTGATGGTTAAACAAATTCTTTTTTAAATGATGTGGATTAAAACAAGATAAAATAATGAATTAATTGATTGCAGTGAGTTATAATATTGGGATTTAATTTGTAACACAATGGAATTGTACTGATCAAGAATGGATGAGACTATGTTATATAGTGTAACTGAGGGCTCTACATAATAGTCTACTATTTAATGCTTTGTATTATATTCACATGGGCTGATACCACCAAGCATGTTTTGTATTGCTCATAATGAACCTCTGAATCAATGTATTTACAAGCCAGAAAATGTGCTTTGCACTGCGATATAATTCACTTTATTGTTACCAGTGGTATCAGGGACACCAGACAGTGACTAATATTCATTCAGTAAGTAAATGCTCATGTATGCAAGCATATTATGCACTCCTAATAAAGAACTGTAGTGACTCCTTGTGCTGCCATGCTTTCTTGGTGCACATGACATACACTCAATTTCTGTTCTTACAGTACCCAAATGCTAATTTTCTTTATTTTGTTCATAAAAAAACCTTTTAGTAGAATCTCTTCTGGCATTGTTATAAATGAGACTTGAAAGAGGTGAAACACTCTAATACAAAAATTAAAGGAACATTCTTTTATCCTTAATGGACACTAACTGCACTGCCATTGGAGATGGGCAAATATAGGAGTCTCACTTTGCTTTTGAACCTTGAAGTGCTGCCGCCTTTCATTTGTAAACATTGCATAAAGGAGAATTTGTAAGTTATAGCTAGTTCTGTAAAGGCAAGGAAACATTATATCCTATATCTCTGGATACCAATAAGTTTCAAAAGTTAATGCTGAGTATTGAAGGGCCTGTCCATTTCTCATACAACCCCATCTCTATCGTTATGTTCCCGTCTTATAAAATAATAGCCAAACTCACTTCCGGTGCCCTTCCATCGATGTTGGCACTAGCTCTCCCTGGGCTCATGTGACATCGTTATGTCACGCGATCCCTGCGGCCAACCAGTGGCCGCTTCACTCTTCCCTTCATCAGATAAATCAGACATCCTTAGGAAGTGAGAGCAACCGCAGCTGTGCCGATACCAGAGGTGAGTAGAGGTGTTATTATTTTACTTGGGGGAAACATAAAGATTGAGAAGGTGTTGTCCGAGTAGTAGACAACCCCAATCAATTAAATTTATTTCTGTTGATTATATCAAGGTGGTTAAATGGTGAGGCTTTTTTATGGACATTGAAGTATTTGGATTTTTAAGTTGTTGACTTTAGATTAAACCAATTTGGCTGACATTATATGATCCTGAACTATATTTCCACTGGCCAAAAACAACTTAGTGTGGTATTATTTGTTTATGGTGTGCATGTTATACAATATCAATGCTTAGACGTGTATATGCAGTCATATTTTCTCTGTTATGTAATCCATCAAAAAGTGGGCAACTGGTAAAGTCTGTAATCTTACAATGAGCTAATTCCCAAACTAAAATGTTTACACTTCTTGTGTCAACTGGCTGAAAATAAAGGACCTCTATAGCTTTTTCTCCAGTTCTTTCAGAACTTCAAAAAACCTGGGTGAAATTGAAACCATCAAACCTCATTCTCATATTACATTTATACAAACTATAACCAACCTTTGCAGAATTTTTATGGTAATCCAATTTTTGATTTCTTCAAAATTTGAAGCATATTCTAGTTTATTTTAGAATAAAAATGTTAAAGACTGGAGCTAGACGAGCATCCAAAAACCTTAGTCTAAAGTAAGTTGGTTACAGCAGGAAAAGCGCCGGAAGTCATTATGCTTTCATAGTGTTAAAAAATATTTAGAAACCAGAAACAAAAGAAATAAAATGAAAACAAAATCTACCAAGACTCATAATAATATAGGGTGTTGGAACTGTATTTAGTTTACTTGCCGATTTATGAGATGATTTGATCAAATATAGAACAATACATTCAGAGGTTAAGCTCATATAATAAATCTGAAAATCATTTACCAATTTAAAAAAAAACACAGCAAATAATATTTATACATAATACTAAATGAAACAGCCACATTAGCCAGGAAGAGTTTATCTAAGGTACGTTCATGGGTGTGAAACAGGGTGTAATAGTTCTTTACAGTACCTACGGCACATATACTGTAGCTATCTCTTTCCCTGGCCTTAAAAGTAATGCATACAAGTCTCATCAACCCTATTCTGGAGATTTCTGGTGATGATGAAGATACTATACAATTTCGTATCAGTGCTTTTGTAAGGGTAGGAGACCAGGGCAGTAGACATGGCTGACAGTAATCCCTGTATCACCCGCTGGCCCCGTCTTTAAAAGGGACAGGGTTCCCTCCTACAAATTAATCAAACTTATAGTTACCAAAAGGGGGAACTCTCCCTGCACCTCTAGTGAGGTCTGATATCAACTATTAACGCCAAAATTGACTACTAATAATTAATATCCACTTAATACCACAACGTTATATTTACCTCATACTATATACTAACTGAGACAAATCAGTGTAACAATAAAGGGTATTTATTACACACACACAAGTCTACAGACTATAACATACATATATATTTATACCCATGCTGGTGACTATAAATATATATATATACAGTATATACAAATATACGGATATCACAACTCTGATACAGTAATATCACTACAGTATATAGTGATATCCCAACAGTATCACGCAGTAATAACCCACAATAACCAGTAATATCACAACAATATAAAAACCCGCAATTAACTGTCCGATTACCCAAATCACACATACAATATCAGCCCTCCCACCTATGGCTAGCTAACCCTAATAAATAGTACTGGGCCCATTAAGAAAAGGGGATACAGAGTATGCTTAAGCCATGTGGGTCCATCATCATTCCAGGCAATGCAGGCACAGCAAAAGAGAGAGAACTACCTGGTCTTGTCCCTTATATGTGACCAACTAAAAGAGGTGTGTCCAGCCCCAAGTGTGGGGAATGAGGTCACGGTCTATTGTCTACTAAGATACATCCCCTCAGTCCTAAATGAAACTTGTTTTTCCAGCTCATGGCAGCTTTGTTTTACAGCAGGCTGGAAGAGGGAGCTTTGCTCCATGTGGCATACATTTATATATGAATGTGTATATACATAAAACATGCACTAAACACATTTCTATATAGAGATATACATTTTGGGGCATTTCCCTTCTTCTACACCGTCCCTTTAAAGTACCTCAGTGCTGCTCTCCTCTACGCCATCAGGTATTTCCCGGTATGGGACAGTTACCTCTGCAGATGGTCCCAAGAATAAAGAGTCACAGTCCAGTTTCACTTCAACTTCAATGTGTTTACTCAGCAACTTGTCATCCAGGGTGCACACTGTTGCAGCATCGGTGTCTCTGACCCTTGCCTGTTGCTAAGGCTGCGTTTGGGGCAGTCAGTACTATCTGGTCCCACAGTGTCCTCAATGTCCAGCATTCTGCCTTTCATGGGTGAATTCCCTGCCGTTTCGCCTTGGTCCTGAGATTGGCAGCCCACACAAAAAACAGCCACATCTTGGTGCTCTTTCTTCCACTTTCCTCAGCCTTCTTCTGTCCAGCAGCTGCAGTCCCACTATTACTGCACTGCTGTTCCTGTGGTTGATGTTCTCGCTCCCTTCTTAGTTCTGGCCCCCTGGATACTACTGCTGGGCCCACTTCTTCCTAGAAGAACGTTACAGGGCAAGATGTGCCCTGGGCTAGCCAGCCCTGTCTGAGCTACATGGGCGCCCAGGCCCCAACTGAACTGAAACAAGAAGACCTAACTGTCTTATCCCCATCATGCCCCTCCTATGTTAACTATTCCCTTTCCTATCCTATATCTATAATGCTCCCCATCTAGTGGCCAACTTGGGGTACTACTCCCCTAACACTATACTGGCCCAGGGCACTTGCTTTCCCTAACAAACAGTGGGCAAATACTATTACTATTGAAGCGTGCCAAAAAAAATGTGTTTAAAAATATAAAAAACTAAAAAAATATAAAAGTTCAAATCACCCCCCTTTTGCCCCAATCAAAATAAAACAATAAAAAAATCAAACCAAGACATATTTGGTATCGCCGCGTTCAGAATCGCTTGATCTATCAATAAAAAAGGATTAAACTGATTGATAAACGACGCAGCGAGAAAAAAAATAAAAACGCCCAAATTAAGCTTTTTTGGTCGCTGCGACATTGCATTAAAATGCAATAACGGTCGATCAAAAAAACTTATCTGCACAAAAGTGGTATAATTAAAAACATCAGCTTGGCACGCAAAAAATAAGCCCTCACCCAACCCCAGGTCATGAACAATGGAGAAGCTATGGGTATCGGAAAATGGCGCAATTTTTTTTTTTTTAGCAAATTTTGGAATTTTTTTTCACCACTTAGATAAAAAAGAACCCAGACATGTTTGGTGTCTATGAACTCAGAATGACCTGGAGAATCATAATGGCAGGTCAGTTTTAGCATTTAGCGAAGCTAGCAAAAAAGCAAAACAAAAAAACAAGTGTGGCATAGCACTTTTTTTGCAATTTCATCGCACTTGGAATTTTTTTCCCCATTTTTTATTACACAACATGGTAAAACCAATGGTATTGTTAAAAAGTACAACTCATCCCTCAAAAAATAAGCCCTGACATGGCCATATTGACAGAAAAATAAAAAAGGTATGGCTCTGGAAAGAAGGGGAGTGAAAAACGAAAATGAAAAAACGAAAAAAGCTCCGGGGGTTAAGGGGTTAACATTGAAGTAAAGACTGGCAATGAAGGTTCATATAGTCCTCTGCCAATCACATTCATTATCTACATAATATATTCATAATAAAGGTAAATTAGCTATGGAACCTCACAGCTAAATACACTTAATTAGAGAATATTATACCCTGTACTGTTAATATAAAGGAGCCTATCTAGTATGTGGCAAACAATAGAAAGTCAAATTGTGATTAGATTACCAGAGGCCTGACCTCTGTGGCATCTCTGCTATCCTGTTCTATCTGAAGTGTCTTAGTATCCAGCAAAGAATGGAGTGGTGTCATGGAAACAGCAACTGCAAACTTATGGGCCTTGTGCTAATATTAGGCTATGTCCTCACATTGTGTTTTTGAGCGTTTTTATTTAGGCTCCTTACAAAAAGCAGGTTTTACTTACTTTTTGCTGCTTTTTTTGCTTAGGTTTTTGTGTGTTTTTGGTGCGCTTTTTTTATGATGTTTTTGTCAGGGTACATTCGTCTCTTGGGCATGCTGATAAAGTTTAGTGCATAAAAAAATCGGATTCAACTTTATCAAGATTTGGCACCAAAAATGCAGCAAAACCTGATACCTGCGGTTTTTGCTCAGTTTTTTTTGTAGCGTTTCTGCATTATCAATTGCTTTCAATGGGTGAAAAACGCTGCAAAAACACTGAAAAAATGCTTAAAGAAGTGACATGATGCATTTTGCAAAAACCAACCTCTTTTGACAAAACAATCAGGAAAAAAGCAAGGTATGTGCATGAGATTTCTGAAATCTAATTGACTTTGCAACACAGCTGAAGATTTGCATAAAAAAGCTGAAAAAACACAAAGTGTGAACATTGCCTTCCAGAAAAAGAATCATGTAACTATACTATCGTGGCTACTTTTTATGTGTGCAGTGTACAAGCAGTGATGTAGTTCTTAAGGGCTCATAATGTAAAAAACAAAAAAGTACCAGTAGCAGTGCACATGCCCAAGACTTTTGGTCAGTAGCCCCATGTTTCCAAGTGAATGCCTCTCTGAACTATATCAGCATCAATAAGAAGGCAATACAATTGGTTTCTGTGGTAGAGCAATGAGCAATAGGCTCCCTACCCTACTACTGGTTGACCGGAAGGCCCCAGGTTACTGTAGGCCTGCTGTCTACAAGATGTCAGCATAACATTGCAGATGCAATGACATCAATGCAATGAGCCATCTGTGCAGGTCCGCTGTGTGCAGGCCAGTAGACAACTCGGTTGCTTAGACTATTGACAGTGGCCCAAAGGTGATGATATTCCTTTTGGAGGAGTCAATCAGAAGGAAAAATTACTTTTTACAGAAGAACTAAGGGGACACTAAAGCCTTCACGACATATGACGTATAATTATGTCATATGTCGTGTCCCCAACTTTGATGTGGGCTAAGGCGCTGAGCTTGCATCTTTCCCCAAACATGACAGCTGATTTAATCAGCTGTAATGTGCCTTTAACAGCCGTGCGTGTATCTGACCAAGGTTTTTAATCAAATAAATCCTGCTGTCAATCTCTGGTAGCTGGATTTAACACGCACTGGCCAAAAGCTCCTCATTCCGGACACCCATTGGCGCTTCTGTCACATGATAGAGGGGTGCCAAAGGGTTGTCATTACAATCGTGGGTCTGCAGAAGACCCCCGTGCCTGTCATTTTGATATTCCTGTGAACGCGGACTCGTGGCTGGCGTTCATAGGAGATCATGATTTCTGTTATATAGCAGTGCTTCAGGCGATATAGCACAATCAATCAGACGATTGTAGCTTCAAGTCTCCTAAGGGGACTATTAGATAAAGTAAAAAGAGAAAATTTTTAAAAATATGCTAAAAATAAAAAAAACACAAGTTAAAAACAAACCCCCTTTTACCTCGTTGAAAAGATTGCTGCACTCAGAAATGTTTGAGCTATCAAAATTAATCAGACTGGTAATCGATGTAATGAGAAAAAATTTGAAACACTAGAATTGCTTTTTTGCCAATCGCAACATTGCAATCAAATGCAATAAAAGGCGATCAAAACATCATATGTACCCCAAAATAGTATCAATAAAAATGTCAGCTCAGAGTGCCAAAAAATAAGTCCTCACCCTGCCCCAGATGCAGAAAAGTGGAAACTCTACGGGTCTTAGAAAATGTTAACAAATGTCAAAAGAAAGGGAGGGTTTCTCTTCAAACCAATTGAAGTGAAATAAAATAGTTATTCACCCACAATTGCATTGAAGAATGGTCTTGTAGGGTGGCGGTAATGTATATGAAGAAAACAGCAGCAACTAATACAGCTGTTTATAAAAAAAGATAATGACGTGTGTCTATCCGTTGCCCTTTGTTTGAAGATTCTGTAGTATGTTGGGTTGACCATCACTCGTATAGATATTTTTAGGTAAATTGGGCTATTTTTACAATATTATGTAAGTTCCAGATTAATTAAATTAATTGAAGCATAAAACATTGAGCTGTGTCACATTAGCTTTATATACATAATGCATACGTTAACAATTTTAATACTTAAAGGACCTGTCTCTTCCTATAAATATGCATTTTATCTTGTCTAAATGCTGCTGTTCATTTGAATCTGGTGTTTTCTTTTGTTCCTACGTTTTTCCATTCCTGAGATATGTCATCTCTTCCCTGTATATAAATCTAGGCTTTTTACCAAGTGGGTGTGGTCATCACTTCTTCTCTATGAAAGTCTTATTGGGGACCAAGCCTAGTTAGCTAAAAAGTGGCCGTCGTTTTGTTTTCTATATTCGTAATACACGTTATATAGAGTGGCTCACCTTAGCTTCCACTGTTCACACTTGTCTTTTTCAGTTTGGAAGTGGTGGTCAGCTTTTTGATGTTTGTACTTAGTAGGGTTGAGTGGACCTGTGGATGTTCGGGTTCACTTTAGTCCAAAGTTCGGTTTGGGTACCAGAACTCTCCCCGAACTTTAACCTGAATTCCATAATAATGGGGACTCTATCTTTGGTGCTGTAAAAGGACTGTGTATTTCTCTACTCGAGCATCCGAATTCTAAAACGGACTTCCGGGAGAAGTCCATGTTCGAAACTTAGTCTTGGACACTAGCTGCCCGGCACGAACACCCAACTTTGCAGTTTTCTCATCTCTAGTAGTTAGGTAAAAAGACCAGATTTATATACAAGAAATAGTGGGCCATATTTCAAGAACAGAGAGGCACAGGAACAAATAATAAACACAGATTTAGAAAAACAGTGACATTTACAACTACAAGAATTACAGGTTCCCTTTAAAAACTATAAAGACATACTGATAGGAAAAATAGATTCTTGATAATTGTGAGCCTCAATGGGAAAAGCGATGATAAAGCATGTAAAGCATTGCAGAATATGAAGGTCCCATAGAAGCAAAGCACACTAATAATAAAAAATAAAAAAGTAATGACAATTTTTTGGAATTCTTTGATCCTCATTAAAGGGACACTGTCACCTGAATTTGGAGGGAACAATCTTCAGCCATGGAGGCGGGGTTTGGGGGTGTTTGATTCACCCTTTCCTTACCCGCTGGCTGCATGCTGGCTGCAATATTGGATTGAAGTTCATTCTCTGTCCTCCATAGTACACGCCTGCGCAAGGCAAGATTGCTTTGTGCAGGCGTGTACTACGGAGGACAGAGAATGAACTTCAATCCAATATTGCAGCCAGCATGCAGCCAGCGGGTAAGGAAAGGGTGAATCAAACACCCCAAAACCCCGCCTCCATGGCTGAAGATTGTTCCCTCCAAATTCAGGTGACAGTGTCCCTTTAAAAAACCATTAAGACAGTTGGTCTTGATAATTTGCTTACAACATAACCACAATTGCTACAGACATAACTGTTAACAAAATAGAGTGGAAGTAGGAGGGAACCAATAGCTCTTGAAGATCTTCAATGAAAACTAACATTGATCAATCATTATTCATTGATTTCCCATTACTTATATATAAGATATTTTGCAGCAATGTAAGTACATTATAATCACTCACATTACACACTATTTGCTCTATTGTTACAATGCCTCTGTGCTGTGCAGTTTATTGCTGGCGTCTATAATGAAGGAAATTTATTAGGGAAATATATTCAATTTAGATCAAATGTATCGGAGATAAAGCAGAGAAAAATAAACACAACAATGCCTTCATTTCTGTAGCCTAAAAGGTAATTATCACCCAATAGAAAGTCATTTCACACACTCTGACTTTGTCAGATAGTTTTTAGATACACTGTAGAGGGAACAAGAACTAATCAGTATTTGATATTTTTCCTGTGCACTTGCCATGTCTTAAAGTACATTTTAAATGTGGCAATGAACTGTTTTATAACCATCTAGTATTTCACGTAAGGTTGTACAAGTTAGTGGAAACTCGATTCCCACCTCATTTTCACTAAAGTTAATTGTGACTGTTGGCAGGAAGACTATTGCCACTGCGAGAACGGAGCTCGATGCCTAGCAGGAGCTTACGGCTCTATACCTAGTATACACTGGAGATTGCAGAGAATTGGGGGAATATAGCACAGTAGTTTCCATCCTCAGCATTGAGTCAAGCAGTTGGCTCCTTCGGAAGGTCTCGATTACGCCCACCAAACAATCCATTTACGGTTATCATTGCTCTCAGTTTGGGTTAATCTGTATTTCAATGACATTCTCCATGTCCCATATAGGTACCTTTCTTTGATGGCCATTATAGATTTGGTAAAATTAATATGTAAGTGTATCAGATTCAATTTTTCAAAATCATTAAAAGACAAAAAACTCATCATGATTTTTGAGGACAAATCCAACTTTGTGTTACTCAGTTGAAACGTTGGTATGAAATAGTGATGGGTGAACGTTCTTGGATAAGGGTGCTAACCAAGTGTTTTCAGTGTGCTCGAATAATATGCTCGAGTCCCCGCGGTTGTATGTCTTGTGACTGTTCAACAACCGCAACACAAGCATGGATTGCCTAACAAACGGTCAATCCTTGTATGTGTTGTGGCTGCCAAATAGCCGCGAGACATGCAACCGCGGGGACTCGAGCATATTATTCGAGCACGCCGAAGACACTCGGTTAGCACACGAGCATGCTCAGATAACTCCTTATCCAAGCACAATCACTCACCACTAGTATCTAATACAAACATTTAATACCTACATGTCTGTCACTACAATGATGGTTTAAACTGATGATCATCTTTTTATATTCCTTAGATATAGAATACTTGTCAATGTTCATAGCTAAAAGAGCTCAGAGAAAGTGAAGACAAAGTACGTAGACTAAGAGCTACCCTTCCATTTATACATCTTGTATGTATTTCTGTCTTTTCCTTATCACATTCCCATTTATCATCTTCCCCTGCCTTTCCAATAGGCAGCTCTAAGGATTGCACGGAAGACGCGGCATATTGCAAACTGCTGTCTTGGCAACAGAGTTCCAGTCTATATCCTCACAGAAAGGTTACTGCATCGCCAATGAGATTAACTTTATTGAGCCATAGCGTTTTACTCTTTTCACACTTTTTCTTCCAACTTACATCTTCAAGTCTTTGAAGTGAATAAAATGTTATTGTAAGCAAATACAATATGTTTCTCATGTCAAGCGATGCAGACTGGCATATAGTATGTATTGTATGTATTCTTCAAAATCCTTGGGCAGAAAATGCTTTATCATCATGGCAGCAATGTAGCAACAATGTAGCTTGGGAATTACGTGCATCTCACAGGAGGTCTTCCATATGGCTCCTGGATCCCCATGACGAGCAAGTGTCCAATCTCCTGTTACGGCACATTTGCATTGATAGAAGATACTAATCATAGATCATCAGAGCTAAGCCCCATACACAGTAGATCAATCTCTCATACAGATCTCCCTTTTCCTCTATGCAAAAGCCACTGCCATACTTTTCTGGCAGCAGCTTATCTCTGGGAGAACGAAAGTATTGGCAGTCCGAAATCAGACATGACAAATCTTTACAGGTGATGTTGAGGGAGAGTCTGGAAGTCCCCACATGAATTAGACTGTTAGCAGAACCCATTGACATGAGCGGGTTCATCCAACAATAGTCTACTGTGTATGGGAGCCTCTATTTTTTGATGCATAGATATAGATAGTGATAATAACATGTCCGGTAATGTATTCAAGGCCATGGAGGATAAAGTTGCATAAGTGAATGTACACTGTTTTGGGTCATGCATTTGTATAGAGGCGGCTATAGCAGTTTTTGTTTTGTAATTTTTGGAATCTTATTAACTATTCCGCATCCATGAAATTGCTGAGCTACTGAAGGTTTTGACAGCATGCCTATGTCTTGGATTAGTGCTCTCTTATGGTGATTCCTTCCACGCCTGTTCTACCTGTCAGAGTTTGAAATCCTTTTCTGAGTTAATAATTGCTCATTAAAGAAACCCTCCCATGAACTTTATTCTCTGTGAATCTTTGTAAGTGTGTATGTAGTGTACTGTCAGCGTATTAATATGCTGACCCACCGCCGCCTTCTCTGGGATCCAGCGCTGTTCTCCTCTTATGGGTGACATTAGCTCTTTTCAGACTATCTGGCTCGGCTCACTATGATCTGTGTATGTGAGCCCGAAGTTGTTTTTTTTACTACATAAGCCTATGAAGCCTCTTTCTGACCCTCCATAGGCTTACATGGTAAAAGCCATTTTGGGTCACGCAGAGCACAGTATGACCCAATGAGTATGAAGCGCGGTGTCGTCACTCAGAAAAACAGTGGCACTGGATTCTGAAGAAGGCGGCAGTAGGTTAGTATATTAATAAACTGACAAGAGACTACATTTACACAGTTTAGGGGCTAAAGTTCATGGGAGTGCTTCTTAAAGAGGAAGTGATGGGAATGATCAGTGATCACTCACAGGTCACTTCCTGAAAGAAAGGACAAGCACTGGATTATGATGTAAGTGTGAGGGGTCTTATTAACCCCTTACCGGCATCGGACGTACTATACCGTCCGATGCCGGCTCCCCTGCTTTGATGCAGGGCTCCGCGGTGAGCCCGCATCAAAGCCGGGACATGTCAGCTGTTTTGAACAGCTGACATGTGCCCGCAATAGGTGCGGGCAGAATCGCGATCTGCCCGCACCTATTAACTAGTTAAATGCCGCTGTCAAACGCAGACAGCGGCATTTAACTACCGCTTCCGGCCGGGCGGCCGGAAATGACGTCATCGCCGACCCCCGTCACATGATCGGGGGTCGGCGATGCTTGTATATTGTAGCCATAGAGGTCCTTGAGACCTCTATGGTTACTGATGAGCGGTGGCTGTGAGCGCCACCCTGTGGTCGGCGCTCACAGCACACCTCCATTTCTGCTACATAGCAGCGATCAGCAGATCGCTGCTATGTAGCAGAGCCGATCGTGCTGTGCCAGCTTCTAGCCTCCCATGGAGGCTATTGAAGCATAGCAAAAGTTAAGAAAAAAAGTTTAAAAAAATGTGAAAAAAATAAAAAAAACATAAGTTTAAATCACCCCCCTTTCGCCCCAATCAAAATAAATCAATAAAAAAAATATCAAATCTACGCATATTTGGTATCGCCGCGCTCAGAATCGCCCGATCTATCAATTAAAAAAAAGTATTAACCTGATCGCTAAACAGCATAGCGGGAAAAAAATTCGAAACGCCAGAATTACGTTTTTTTGGTTGCCGCGACATTGCATTAAAATGCAATAACGGGCGATCAAAAGAACGTATCTGCACCAAAATGCTATCATTAAAAACGTCATCTCGGCACGCAAAAAATAAGCCCTCAACCGACCCCAGATCATGAAAAATGGAGACGCTACGAGTATCGGAAAATGGTGCAATTTTTTTTTTTTAGCAAAGTTTGGAATTTTTTTTCACCACTTAGATAAAAAATAACCTAGTCATGTTAGGTGTCTATGAACTCGTACTGACCTGGAGAATCATAATGGCAGGTCAGTTTTAGCATTTAGTGAACCTAGCAAAAAAGCCAAACAAAAAAACAATGTGGGATTGCACTTTTTTTGCAATTTCACCGCACTTGGAATTTTTTTCCCGTTTTCTAGTACACGACATGCTAAAACCAATGATGTCGTTCAAAAGTACAACTCGTCCCGCAAAAAATAAGCCCTCACATGGCCAAATTGACGGAAAAAAAAAAAAGTTATGGCTCTGGGAAGGAGGGGAGCGAAAAACGAACACAGAAAAACGAAAAATCCCCTGGTCATGAAGGGGTTAATGGTCATGAAAATCTGCAGCTATTATAGGATATGGCTGTCATTGTTTGGAGAAACTTTGTTATCATTTTTATTCTTGAGTGAAGCCGCCATGGTCACAAAAGATATGGCTAATAATGCTAGTAAGAGGAGTATAAGTCATAGATGTCACTCTAATGGAGTCTTAGTTTTCAAGGAGAACCTGTCAATACAATTTTGTAAAGCCATGGCTGTAATGGCGCTGTTATACTGATTACATTGATACTTTTGGAGAAGAAAGCCACTTTGTTGTTCTTCTTGAATCACTGCTTAAAGTTTTCTCCTAACAAGATTTCAGTGCACAGGGACCGGACTGTGCACTGGGTCTTCTCCTCCTTGTCTGTAATTCCCCGGCCCCTCTGCCGGCCTCCGGTCTGTGACTGTCAGGTCCCTGCTCCAATTTCAAACAGAGGAGGCATCTCATTCACAGGCTGGAGGCTGGCGGAGGGGCCAGGGAACCACAGACAGGGAGGTGAAGACCTAGTGCACAGTCCGACCCCTGTGCACCGAAATCTATTTAGGAGAAAGCTTCAAATGGTGATTAAAGAACCATAAAGCAGATTTATTCACCAAAGGTATCAATGTAATCATGCTGCCAGGATCTCTTTAATGTTCTATATTCAACAGTCTATAAAGATGTGGCTGTTATTACTTTAGTGACGGTCATATCCCCTATGAGAGTTAAAATGACAGTCACCTTCATGGAGGCAGCCCTATTATGGGGATATTCTGGCTGATACTCTCCTACAGTTGCGATTACGGCTCCTTTTCTCTGCACAACTCTAAGGGAAATCACTGACAAGCCCTTGCAAGAAAACAGCTAAGTATTTGGATAGTTGGAGATGTTTAAGTAATTTCAACTAATTTGTCGGCCACTTAGATGGCACACCTAGTGCTGTTGGTGGAGTCAGAAATAAAGGAGTAGACAATAAATAATATGGCATTGCCTCAAGCGTATTTCTGTATCATTCTGCATTTCTCACTTAGCCACACATTACTTCCCTGTCGTGCTAAAAGAAAAAAACATTATTGAGAGATATGAAGGGTGTTTCCCTTGATGTTTTGCACAGAGACTGTACTAGGTAAACAGTCAAATCTGTGGTTCTGTATGCATGAGAGACTCTACATGGCAGTCCGTCCCTAAGTGATCTGATGAATCAAGCTGTATGAAAAGGAAATGGAAGACATGTGAATTTCACTGGTAGGGAGACTTCTAGCGTCTACTTTGGAAACAGCACAGACTAGTGTTAGGATTTAATATTCCCAGCAATGGAGAATACTAGATAACTACTTCTTCTACAAAAGATGCATTCTTATTGCCATGATGCAGGTCAATCTAATATCCATGCAGCTCAATTCCATATTACAAGATAAATATAAAAACAAAATTATAATATTTGATAAGACTGCGGCTGTTAGAGGCAGGCCTTGGCCGTGTGTCGCCTCGTGACCCTCCTCCATGTGCCTGCTGCTGACTCGCTATCCGTGTTTGTCAGATGTCGGTAAAGTGTTAAAAAGAGGAAAGAAGACAAGTACAAAAGATCAAACTGTTGCCACCAGGCTGCCTGGTCATCAGTGCTAAAAATGGGAATATGAGCCATCCAGGTTTCCACCATTCCTAAAAACTCCCGGCTTAGAAAACAGTGGCAAAGCCAAGAAGGAAGACCAGGCCATTGAAGAGGGACGTTCATGTTAGCTGTGACTTCCGGTGTAGACAAACGTTACACAGGGGGCCTGGGGCCGTGCATTAGGGGACAAAGGCAGCCAGCGTAAAGGGTGTGCAAAGTGACTCATCGATAAAGGTCTTGCGGCCTACCGGTGTGGTATCATAGGCCTCCATTAGGGCCTGTATTATGGCTCATATTGCCTAGAGAGTGACAGACAAGATATCCAAGAAGTATTGTATCTCCTTGCGGAGAGAGAGATGGCAGTAATGGGCCCGATAGTGTAGGTGACGCACCTCAGGTTAAGGTATTAGGATCAAGACATCACTGACTATTTGTTTGTGTAATAGGCACAAAAACCTCAAAGACATTATATTAGCGTTACATCTGTGGCTGTAATAAGTACAAGCCACCTCGGCATACAAAACAACCCGCTCAAAATAATAATTGTAAATACGGAGGACACGAGAACAAACAGGTATATAAAAAATTTATTAACACACTATAAATATAATAATAAACAAAAAGTATATACTAAATGCAGGAACAACACATGAGAGCACCAAGGACTCCACACCGAATACTAAGCTGGGTAGCTGCCACATCCCAAACACAGTGTTATATACTATAAGTAGATCACATAAGGGCAGCCTGCCCGCACCCATAAACCTAACAGTAACCCATGGTCTAACATTACATCATCCTGAGGTTATGAGGGTGCTCACCTGTAAGCACACGGTGGGGAGTCCAGGACCGGGCGTGAGTGCACTCACACCCGGTCCTGGACTCCCCACCGTGTGCTTACAGGTGAGCACCCTCATAACCTCAGGATGATGTAATGTTAGACCATGGGTTACTGTTAGGTTTATGGGTGCGGGCAGGCTGCCCTTATGTGATCTACTTATAGTATACTAGATGGCAGCCCGATTCTAAAGAATCGGGAGTCTAGAATCCATATATACTTTATTTATTCAAATGTAAAAATAATACAATTAATAAATAATAGTAAGAAAGAACAAAAAATGGCTGCACTCACCAGCTCTTGACAATTCTTGTTATTTAAGGTACAGTTACACAGGATCCATGAACATGCTTATGAGGGGAGGGATGAAAGACATCAGACGACAACTTTGCGTGTTGTGGCAAATGCCACAACAAAATTCGGCAGGAGCTTGAAGAGCAACGTCACTGGGCCCGCCTCCACGCAGTAGAAACTTGCTGTGAGGTAAAAATTCAAAAATCACACCAAAATGGCGGGCGGAGTGTGTCACAGTACGGCACGTTTCTGATTGGTCGCTCGCAGCAGGAGGCAACCAATCAGACACTGGACACTGTTGACGTCACTTATCTCCGGACATTAGCTCCGGACATTAGCTCCGGACATTAGCTCCGGACATTAGCTCCGGACATTATCTCCGCACATTAGCTCCGGACATTAGCTCCGGACAAAGCCATGGAAGTTGGCACAAATTGCAGGAAGTAGTATTCTAGGCAATTAATCTCCGGACAATTAGCTCCGGACATTAGCTCCGGACATTAGCTCCAGACAAAGCCACGGAAGTTGGCACAAATTGCAGGAAGTAGTATTCTAGGCAATTATATATTAGATAACACTGTGTTTGGGATGTGGCAGCTACCCAGCTTAGTATTCGGTGTGGAGTCCTTGGTGCTCTCATGTGTTGTTCCTGCATTTAGTATATACTTTTTGTTTATTATTATATTTATAGTGTGTTAATAAATTTTTTATTTTTTATATACCTGTTTGCTCTCGTGTCCTCCGTATTTACAATTGTTTGTGTAATAGTAGAACAATAATGTGTGATTAGAATTGTGTTGATATTCTGTATAGCCGAATTGCTGTACTCTATATATTGCAGTCCTTCCACCATTAGATAATCAAATCAAATGTGCTCATCAAATAAATGTTTGTTGTATAAGTTATCACTATGTCCTGATTTTGGCGCTGTTGCATCTGTGTACATGTTTACATTCCCACGCTATTTTTTTTACAAAAAATTCTGAATGTTTTTGTTATGGATAAATGCAGTTTTACAGTAGCAGCAAGCTACATATTTTATGTAGTGTTTTTCTGCCAACACTGTTTTCTGCTGCACAAAAATCTGCTGCAAATACTGATGGTGTGCACATAGCCTAACATGGAAACGCCATCATCTACATGAGCTTGACTCTGACCTCCATTTCTGTGACTCTAAAATGCTTATTGGCACAGGGTACATGTGGAGAGTGAAGAGCATTTTTAGCCAAATCCATTTCACAACAAAACAAACAAGGGAACTCTTAGGCTGTGTGCACTGCCCACGATGAGTTTTTGGCGAGATTTTGATGATGCGTATTTTCACTGCATCAAAAACACAGCGTCTTACAGTTCCACTAAATTGGATGGGATTTATAGTAATCTAATGGCCACTGTGTTTCTTTTTTGCTCAACGTAAGCTGACCGATTATGCAAATTTGAAATCCACAACATCTCAATTTCTTTTCAAGTATGCTGAGTTTTCTGAGCGGATTTTTCCCATAGACTTGTGTTAGGAAAAAAGGCGTGCATGCATTTTTAGTGCATTTACGCCATGGAAAACTGACCAGGAACACATGTATTCCACATATGACTATATCAGTATGGGCAGCATGGAGGCTCAGTGGTTAGCACAGCAGCCTTGCAGCACTGGAGCCCTGGCTTCAAATCCCACCAACGACAACATCTGCAAGGAGTTTGCATGTTCTCCCCGTGTTTGCGTGGGTTTCCTCCGGGTTCTGCGGTTTCCTCCCACACTCCAAACACATACTGATAGAGAACTTAAATAATTGCTGTCCCCATTGGGGCTCACAATCTATGATAATGTATGTAAAGCACTGTGGAACATGATACAGCTATATAAGCAAAGCATAATAAATAAAATAATAACAAATGAATAACATTTTGTCTCTCAGGAACTATCAAAAGCAAAGCAGCTTTATTTAAAACATGACACACTAAGAGGAAAAAAATACAGCATAAAAATACCCTTGTAAAATAAAACCTACTAAAAAAAAACAATGAAAAAACACAAATTTACTTAATAGGTGCAGAAATTGTGCAGAAAATCAGCAACATCAAAAACTCACCAAAATCCTTCCAGCAGCTTGTTGAAAGTGGTTTAGTCCAATGTCCAATTACACATTTCAATTTTATAAAACCACTAGTTTCCACTACAAGATGGGTGTTTAGAACACTACAACTATTGAACTCATTAGAAATGATCTAAATTACACAGTCGATCAAGCAAGATGGTTCAGTACCACAAATTGGAGGAAAACCTACTCACACGTTACATAATTGCATGAATTTACATTGGACAATCATTGCTACAAATGCCTTCAATCAATGGAATAGTAATTATAATTGCTTCATGTAAACAGGTCTTAATATACAGAGCTTAGAGAGAAAAAAATTAAAACTATCAATCTCCCTTAACAATCAGTTTCTGGAAAGGGATCTTAGCACCCAGAGGAACACATATATATTACACTGTAAGTCACTTGGATTTTGATGGAAATGCTCAGACCTGTGAAAACCAGTTAGCTGAAGCTGGAAAGTTATGTTGCCGTTTTCGTTTTCTATTGATTTTAAAGCCACAGGATTGACTAGCCTTCTTAATAAATGTCTCCTGTGAAACCACTGTGATTTTGGTTGTATTTGTCAATGATTTTTTGCCCCTTAGACTTAAAATTTAATAAAAATGCCATTAAAATCATAATTACTATGCACCAATCAATTTGTATTGGTGACATTTTAATTAAAGTTGTTAAAATGTCAACTGAGCTCTGTGTCAGAAGGAAATTATCTACCAGAAATAATTGTTCTTTGTAACAGAGAATGTAGTTAAAATTGCATGTACATCACTTGCCCCATATAGACACTTGCCCCATATAGTGCTGCACAAACGTTATGGCCCCATATAGTGCTGCACAAACATTATGGCCCCATATAGTGCTGCACAAACGTTATGGCCCCATATAGTGCTGCACAAACGTTATGGCCTCATACAGTGCTGCACAAACATTATGGCCCCATATAGTGCTGCACAAACATTATGGCCCCATATAGTGCTGCACAAACGTTATGGCCCCATATAGTGCTGCACAAACGTTATGGCCTCATACAGTGCTGCACAAACATTATGGCCCCATATAGTGCTGCACAAACATTATGGCCCCATATAGTGCTGCACAAACGTTATGGCCCCATATAGTGCTGCACAAACGTTATGGCCTCATACAGTGCTGCACAAACATTATGGCCCCATATAGTGCTGCACAAACATTATGGCCCCATACAGTGCTGCACAAACATTATGGCCCCATATAGTGCTGCACAAATGTTATGGCTCAATATAGTGCTGCACAAACGTTATGGCCCCATACAGACACTTGCCCCATATAGTGCTGCACAAACGTTATGGCCCTATATAGTGCTGCACAAATGTTATGGCCCCATATAGTGCTGCACAAACGTTATTGCCCCATACAGTGCTGCACAAATGTTATGGCCCCATATAGTGCTGCACAAACGTTATGGCCCCATACAGACACTTGCCCAATATAGTGCTGCACAAACATTATGGCCCCATACAGTGCTGCACAAATGTTATGGCCCCATATAGTGCTGCACAAACGTTATGGCCCCATACAGACACTTGCCCCATATAGTGCTGCACAAACGTTATTGCCCCATACAGTGCTGCACAAATGTTATGGCCCCATATAGTGCTGCACAAACGTTATGGCCCCATACAGACACTTACCCCATATAGTGCTGCACAAACGTTATGGCCCCATACAGTGCTGCACAAATGTTATGGCCCCATATAGTGCTGCACAAACATTATGGCCCCATACAGTGCTGCACAAACGTTATGGCCCCATACAGTGCTGCACAAACGTTATGGCCCCATACAGTGCTGCACAAATGTTATGGCCCCATATAGTGCTGCACAAACGTTATGGCCCCATATAATGCTGCACAAATGTTATGGCCCCATATAATGCTGCGCAAACATTATGGCCCCATAGATGCTCCATATAGACACTTGCCCCTTTGCTGTTGCTGCGATAAAAAATTAAAAAATCACATACTCACCTCTCCGTGGCTCAGGCCCCCGGCACTTTCCATATTCACCTGCTCCTCGTTCCGACGCCGCTCCATCTTCAGCGTCTCCTGCACTGACGTTCAGGCGAGGGTGTGCACTAACTACGTCACCGCGCCCTCTGACATGAGCGTCACTGCTGAAGATGGAGCGGCGCCGGAACGACGAGCAGGTGAATATTGCGCAGCGCTCCCCTCCCCATTATACTCACCTGCTCCTGGTGCGGTCCCTGCACGTCTTTTCCCCGGCACCGGCAGCTTCTTCCTGTACTGAGCGGTCACCGTTACCGCTCATTACAGTAATGAATATGCGGCTTCTCCTCTATGGGAGCTGGAGCTGCATATTCATTACTGTAATGAGCGGTACCATGTGACCGCTCAGTACAGGAAGAAGCTGTCAGCGCCGGGGAAAAGACATGCAGGGACCGCACCAGGAGCAGGTGAGTATAATTAGACAGCCCCCGCTCCCCCTCCCCTGCCGACCCCTGGGTATGACTCGAGTATAAGGCAAGAGGGGGATTTTCAGCCCCCCAAAATGGGCTGAAATTCTCGGCTTATACTCGAGTATATACGGTACCTCTTGAAGCTCATCAAGAGAATGCCAAGAGTGTGCAAAGCAGTCATCAAAGCAATAGGTGGCTACTTTGAAGAACGTAGAATATAAGACATATTTTCAGTTGTTTCACACTTTTTTGTTAAGTATATAATTCCACATGTCTTAATTTATATTTATATATATATATATATATATATATATATATACAGTACATATATATATATATATATATATATATATATATATATATATATATATACTTTATATATGTTTTCACGAATATTTGAGCCCATGGATCCATTCTATGTCCATTTTGCAAGCCAGCGAGAAAATCTCGCTGTACGGATGAAATACGGATGCCATACGGAGGTTTATATGCTCAAAATACGCAGCCACACCTTGCCTACGGATGACATATGGATCACTGTTCTTGGAACATTTCTGTGTATTTGGTCTGTAAAGAACGGACCGTATTTTTATACTTTGTGTGTGACTCCAGCCTAAGGGGTACAGCCTATATTTGTTCTCATTTGAGAGCTTGAAGAAGGTGAGTTTCAATGCTCCGTTTATTTTTATGTTGGTGCTGTGTGGCGGCAATTGTTGCTTTGGTTTTGTGATTGTGGGGCGGCGGGGTCTGGAGTCAATGGGACTCAGTTTTGCAGCCTGGGCGCTGTGAGGCACCAGGTTCTCTGCCCTGCCGATGCATTGTCACTGTTAACGCGGTTAGCGCATGATGCCGCTACTTTAAGGCGATCGAAGTTAGGACACACTGGGATGTTCGCCGTGTTGTGGCGTGGCAGTGGGCTTCAAACAGTCTGATTAGAATGTTAAACTTAGAAATAGGGTTGAGCGAAACGGGTCGGCCATTTTCAGAAGTCGCCGACTTTTGGCAAAGTCGGGTTTCATGAAACCCGACCCGACCCCTGTGTGGGGTCGGCCATGAGGTCGGCGATCTTCTGAATCTGGTATCGGAATTCCGATACCGAGTTCCGATATGTTTGCAATATCGGAAATCGGTATCGGAATCCATATTTAAGTATAAAATAATAATAATAATAATAATAAAAAAATTAAAATAAAAAATATTGCTATACTCACCCTCTGACGCGCCCTGGTACTAACCGGCAGCCTTCCTTCTTTAGAATCAGCGCGTGAAAGACCTTAGATGACGTCGCGGCTTGTGATTGGTTGCGCGACCGCCCATGTGACCAATCACGCGACCAATCACAAGCCGCGACGTCACCGAAGGTCCTTCAAGCGCTGATTCTTAGGAAGGAAGGCTGCCGGAAAGAAGCAGGGCACGTCCGAGGGTGAGTATATTCCTATTAGGAATATATTCCTATTAGGTATATACTCACCCTCGGACGCGCCCTGCTTCTTTCCGGCAGCCTTCCTTCCTAAGAATCAGCGCTTGAAGGACCTTCGGTGACGTCACGGCTTGTGATTGGTCGCGTGAGCGGTAACATGGGCGGTCGCGCGACCAATCACAAGCCGCGACGTCATCTAAGGTCTTTCACGCGCTGATTCTAAGGAAGGAAGGCTGCCGGTTAGTACCAGGGCGCGTCAGAGGGTGAGTATAGCAATATTTTTTATTTTAATTCTTTATTTTACACTTAAATATGGATCCCAGGGCCTGAAGGAGAGTTTCCTCTCCTTCAGACCCTGGGAACCATTAGAAACCCAATGCACTGCATTGGGTTTCGTGTTTCGGCCGACCCCGACTTTTCTATAGGATCGGCCGATTTCACTGGACCCAACTTTTGAGAAAGTCGGGTTTCGTGAAACCCGACCCGATCCTATAAAAGTAAAAGTCGCTCAACCCTACTTAGAACCTCATGTTCAGTAATATATATTTTTACCTAGCGGCACTAGATCAATGTATGATTTTTCTGGAGGTGCTGTCCATTCCCTTTTTTTTTTAGCAGATTGCAAGCACAGTATGATTGCTATAGAAATAAATAGTTATTTTTTAAGATATATAAAGGTCCTATACAGCCAAACACATGATAGACTGCACATATACAAAGAGAGTACGCAGGGATATACACCAAAAAATAATCGAAGGTCAAGAATAAATTCATGTCATATAAAGTAAAAGGCCAGGACATATCACTGAATAAAAACAGCAACAAGCAAAAGCACTTTCATGGATCACAGAACCAACCCACACAATTATCAGGGCAATGGGAGCAATCGTAGAAAAGACAATCAGAGTCCACTCATCTGCTACTGGTCTGATACAGGCTCGGCTTTATTAACGCTGGCACCTCACCTTTATATATCTATTGTGCTGTGACCTGCCCCACAGAGCGTGCTCACGAGACATGCAGCTTTCTTACCACCTGACTGGCCTCAAATATGAAAGCCGCGAGGCATGACAGCTGCTGTCTAAATGTATAGGTTCAGGGCTATGCCTCCTCCTACCTGATATGGTGCGCCTTATCTCACGCTGCAGTGGACCCACCACTAATCTTAGCTTATTGGGAAATACTGCAGTGGATTATTAAGGTCATAGCTATAAAGCTTACATTGTAACTATGGCGCTACGGCAGGGGTCCCCAACCTGTAGCTCGGGAGCCACATGTGGCTCGCGGTCCTATGAATTGTGGCTCGCGGCTGTCTGCCAGCTTGGTGCATTAGCTGCAGGTCTAGCAAACAGATATGAGGAGAAAATCTAAAAGTGATGAATTTTGTGTGTAGCCCTGAACAGAAGAGCTGATCTGATGCACATATGAGAGTGCTGGATGAGAGAATACTGAATGGGAGTATTGTGGGGACTGCTGGATCTTGGCCCTCTCAGAGTGGAATGTGGCTCGCGACGCTCTCGCAGAGCGGAATGTGGCTCTCTAGGTCAGAAAGGTTGGGGACTACTGCGCTACGGCATGAATTTCACTACACGGAATCTGTCAAGAAAGAAATCTACCCACAGCCTGGAAATACTGATGTAACATATGGTATTGTAGGTTTAGGGCAATCTCTGCTAATTAGAAAAACTGGTTGTAACATTAAGCAATTTGTGTTATTTCTAAAAGCACAAGTATAAGGCCGGGATCACACTTTCGAGTGCAATGCGAGAAACTCGCGGGAGTCTCTCGCCTCAATACCCGGCACTGCCGCCAGCACTCAGGACCGCAGTGTGCGGCTGCATGTATTTCTATGCAGCTGAACGCTCCGGTCCCGAGTGCCGGTGGCAGTGCCGGGTATTGAGGCGAGAGACTCCCGCGAGTTTCTCGCATTGCACTTGAAAGTGTGATCCCGGCCTAAGACAAAGGCTCCACACACTTTGCCCTCATGTACATCTTTATACATTACAAAACGGGAACTTAGTAGTCTCTGCTTTATTTCTGATTAGGTAAATCTCAAAAGCAATGTGGGGCATCTTTAAAGGAAATCTAGTAGACAAATCACCCCTCCTAAGCCCATATGGACATGCAGGCCATAGGAAGCTGAATAAAATGATACCTTGATATTTCTAATCCAACGTCTTATTCCAGAGTAATCCATGTTAGGACTATGGGTGGGATACTGATCTACATGAGAATCCGCCTCTATGTAAATTAGCAGTAAGTTCTTTGGGTGTGTCAACTCTCTGACCCCCACTGCTTGTTCTCTGGCCTGGTGCCTCTCATCCAGGTAACGTCACCTTCAAGGCAAGGAGGCCGAGAGCTCTGCAAGTGCTGTCATCGTCAGGGAGGTTCTAGTACTTAAAACTATTGGTCACACATAGATGGGACCTAACTGCACCACCCCTGCAAAAGACTTTGACAAAAGTAGGCAGATTGTGTCGCCTGGACTAATATATGTCAATCACAGGCAGATGGGAGGCGCCAAGGAGGAAATAAGCCATGAGGACCATAGAGCCGGAAGTGCACTGACTAACCGAGGCTAATTTGCATATAACTTTAGAGATGGATTACCGAGGCTAATTTGCATATAACTTTAGAGATGGATTACTCAGGATTGGCTAGGCATAGAAAGGTATCAATATAATCAGGATAACAGTAACAACACAACCAAACCATTAGTTTAAAGAAGAAATTCCTCCTGACAGGTTCCTTTTAGCTACATGCACTGATCCACTCTGTGGCCAATTTTGTCTTTTGTTCTTCTGCCATTAAGGCCCATATGGTCATGATGTCATTGACTTGCATTGCCCCACATGTGACCATGGTGGTCTCAGCAATATTCATAGTTTTTTTTTAAGTTTTACCCCTTTCCAGCAATAAAAAATACAGCAAAAATTGCCACAATTTTGCTAAATTAGTTTGAATTGAATCCCAGAAATAGAAAATCTAAAATTATGAGGATAATGAATTTGATAAAAAAAATTTATGTCGAGTTTAAATGTGTATTCCTAGGTCTAAGATTCTATCCCAATATGAACTTGGTGTAATAATAAAAATATGAGCAAATACCTCCAATTAGAAATGTAGTATAGTTCTTCTGATTCGTTACTGCGCGTTCCCCATATGCAGAGCATTGCAGTAACTTAGGTATCCATGGTTATGACCAATCAAATAGCGACAGTTAGTTGGCTGTTAGTGATCGTAAGCATGGATACCTAAACTGCTGCAATGCGACATAGTGAATCAGAAGAACTATGCTACATTTCTAATTGGAGGTATTTGCTAATATTATTATTACACCTATTACATATTGAGATAGGAGCTCTGAGATGGGATTACCCCTTTAAATCTGGTTTTGCTATTTGTTTTGTTATGAGACTGTGTAATTATGCGTAATGTGCATACAAAGAATAAAAGGCAGCCATGATTTGGATACATATATTTAATTCCACAAAATTATAGCTTTTCAAAAGTGAGCAATGCTTTAGTAAAGTTCTGTCAATAAATGGTCTATAAATCAGCATATTCCTTATATTTGCTCATGTTGCATTATTACTTTCTGTGACTTACGTTATTAGTGTCAGGTCATAACCTAACCCCAAGTCACGCTGGGAACATGTAATTATACCGGAGCCTTCACTCATGGGTTGATAATAATACTCTTGAGCTAAACCTAAGGGTACCTAAGGGATCTGCAAGAGCACTTCCATTGTTTGGATCAATACACATAGTGATGATAACAAGGCTGAAAGTGGATTAAAATATAAACAGTGGGAATATTAGCGGACATTGTAAAGAAAAAGCACCAAAGATTTATTTTTGCTGTTCTTGGAGGTCTTTATGGCTCCTGTTCAGAGTAGCAAAATGATATTTTATGTTCTACATGAAAGTCTCACAATACAGTAATGTCCTATAGATGTCAATATATTCCACAAATACCATTTATAACCCACTGTAAACTTTCAGGTCTCAAAAAGTGAGACCTCTTAGATATATAGGAGCAATTTGAAAGGTTTTCATTCAGCTTCTTTTCGTTATGTGTCTGAATGGAATACATGTTTATGATACAACCAAACTACCGTCCTGTGCAGAAATGTTACAGTCCAAATACAGGATCATGTGCAACCTAACGAGCATTTCCCAATGTTCAAAGGGAATCTGTCACCAGTTTTTTGCCACCTAATCTGAGAGCAGCATAATGTAGGGGCAGAGACCCTGATTCCAGCAATGAGTCACTGGGCTGCTTGCAACGTAGTCCTCCATATTCATGAGCTGGGGTCCTTGGGTCAAAACCCACTAAAGACAACATCTGCAAGGAGTTTGTATGTTCTCCCTTTGTTTGCGTGGGTTTCCTCCGGGTTCTCCGGTTTCCTCCCACATTCCAAAGACATGCTGATAGGGATTCTAGATTGTGAGCCCCCATCGGGGACATTGATGATAATGTTTGTAAAGAGCTGTGGAATAGATGAAAAGTATAATAAATAACAAACAGCTCTGCGTAAACCGGCTCCCACAGTGTAGTAAGCAGTCCAGTAAGTGACACATTGCTGGAATCAGGGTCTCTGCCCCTATAGTATGCGGCTCTCAGATGGGGTAGAAAAATACTTGGTGACAGATGCCCTTTAAATGCTTCCTTATTAATTTCTAAAAGTTTAGCCCAAATGACAAGTTAATCAAAAGCTAAAGGCTTAAGTGACTCTTTTGTAGCTGTGTACCTGTCGCTTCCCATTAACCTACCGACGTTGCGCTGGTGTTGAATGCTGATGGACTGGTGATTCTGGAAGCTACCGGCAGCCAAGTGCAGTATAAAGCAGAAAGGACAGACAGAGGTCAGCGTGAGATTCGCGCTGGAGCTGAACACCAGTACTCATTAAAGGGATCTGTATTCCGCTCACATGTAGAATTCTTGTGCACAAGTCTACAACGTGACATCATATTACTGTCTGCACTTTTCACCCCAACAAAGTAAAGTTGAAGGAATTGATATAAAAATGTGCTTGAATGAGCAGGGTGCCGGCAATATTAAACGAAAGCCCGAATAGAGAAACCCTGGAAATAGGTCAGTGATGATTAGATGCAGAGAGCGATTGTTACTGAAGGTAAATTGTCTCCTATGGGAATTTCTAACTGGCAGCGATATTGTAACCAAAAGAACAGTAAAGTGGCACAGATGGAAAAAAAAGAGATAAAAAGCAGCACATGTCTCCAAAAAGCAAAAGAAATGTGCTTCTGAAAATCCTCATATGTCCCTAGAACAGTGGTAGTGTGCACTGAATAGTTAGATACATGTCCTCCACACCTATGAGGAAGGCTGACATGTTCAAATTACCGTAATTGCCACTTCTGTAAAAACCAGTGCACAATGATGGTAACTGGTAAGTGATTTGAGCAAGAAGTCACTTTTGATAAGATCACTGTTTTGTCACCAGGTGATTATTCCTAGAAGACAAGTAAACCTGCTGCTCCATATTCATCAGCTCTGTATAACCCTGCCTCCATTAGGTATTGGCTTCTTTCTGCCTATCTGTCTACAAGACTAGGGAGTTACCCACCACTCCTCTTGGGCTATCTGCACAAAAGCTGTTCCACTCAGCATGTCCACATGGACTTTTCCTCTCTGTACCCTGTTCACACAGGTAATATACAAATGATCAGGTTTTTAAATACATCAGATAGGGATTGCATACATCAGTTAGGACTGCTCTGATACGGGTATACCTTGACGTTTAGTGGAGCGGCTTAGTATACATTTTTTGCAAAAAACGTATCAACCAAATACCCTGTTTATTACATCTTTTTACTAGCACTTGCGGATTACAGTGGTTTTTTTAAACTGAGTGTTTTTGGTTTTACTATGCTCTTTTGTGTCTTCAATCTTCTTTCTGCCTATGCAGAGTGTACACAGAACGCAGCCAATCAGTAGTGTGGGTGTGGTGGTATAACCCTGCCTTCATCAGTGATTGGCTTCTTTCTGCCTATGCAGAGTGTACGCAAAGCAGCCAATCAGTGGTGTGGATGGGGTTACACAGAGCTCAGCATTCAGAGAACTGGTAGATCTGCATCAGATAAAATAGGAATTTTAACAAATGTACACCAATCAGCCCAGTAAGTGACACATCACTGGAATTAGGGTCTCTGAAATTACACCATGCTGCTCTCAGATAGAGAGCCAAAACCTGGCGACGGATTCCCATTGATAGAACATCATGAAATCTCAGTTACCAATAAGCAATATATTGAATGGGTCATACAGTATGTGAAACTTCCAATTTTGGGGTTTACATGTTCCTAAACAGGATCTGTATTTTCATCAGTTATCATAAATCAATAGAGCAGCAATGCTGGCTGAAACCATTGATTGTTCCTTGCTCTCGATGAGGAATACTGGATCCTTATTACTATGGTCTATTGGGATAAATCAGAAGAGCTACTAAACAGTCTATAAAAGCAAAGAATGGGTAATATTCATCATTACACACACATTTCACCCTAGTCCCTTTATTCTCATATGTTGCCTGAGAGATGGATATTCTTGCCCAATGACAAGGGAAGAATAGAGATGTACCATAGGAGATGCCACTTCAATAGTGCCAAATATAAACCCAGGAAAATACAGATGTCATTCATCACTGATGTAGAATAAAAGGCTCTGACTGTGAGATAGGTGTGATTCCTACAAGTGCAGTAAATAATCCTACAATGTGACTTTCATTGTGGAGAATGATTAGTAAAGAATAGCAGAGATGTCCGCTTATTCCTGTATGTATGATGTTTCCAGGGTGTACTATGCCAACTGCGACATCACACACTATGTGCCGGACACTGATACATCAGCTGATGTGCCACGTTCTTATCTCTAAAGAAGCACATGTGGCCCTACACTGAGTCCGGGACGTCGCACTGTGCTTCCATGTTTCCCAGCTTTACGACAGTTATGATGCCGCAATTGTGTAACATTATTACAAATGTACAGAATTATCAGACAGTATTAGTAATGGGCAGCATGGAGGGCAACACCTGCATGAAGATTGCATATTCTCCCCCTGAATACTCTCTATGTTTTTTCTGAGTTCTGCCACACCTTGAAGTACTTCTTCCTATGTTTGTGTGTGCTCAATAGGAGAAAATTAGATTGTTAGCCCAATTAAGGATAAGATTTACTTAAAGGCGTTGTCTGGCCTCAGGGTACGAGTCTGCAGTCACTCAATGTGACTGCAGACAAGTGAATCTTCACATCGTGTGCACTGCACGCTGTTAGGATTCTCCAGTGCCAAGGCGTTGGGCACGCAACCACAAGTATGTGATTTGCATACATGGAGTCACATGCCGACAAGATTGGCGCAGCCTCGCTCAATGCAAGTGGCTGTAAACGCCCAATGTAGACGGAAGTAGGAAAACCACATACTTGTGGTTACATGACCGGCTGTTGTCGGCGCTGGAAAATCCTCAAAATGCCTGTGACGTGAAGAGTCACAAGTCCCCTTTAAGTGATTTTCTAGTCATCAGCTGATTTGACGCAGGAAAAGTTAAAGTCAGTGGGGAATTTTCCCTGTGCCGGGTATATTACTTGTAGGTGAGTTCCTGTCCTTGTAAGAAAAGGATGGGTCGAAACGGGAGACGCACCTCTAGGGCAGACCATTTTAGCTCATTGAGGTGGTCCCAAGAAGATAAGGGTTCTTTTCATCGACCCCTTTAACTGTTAGAATATTCTTCAAGTTATCAATGTGCATATTTGTCAGTATCATGATAAAATGTATGTGTCTAGAATCAGATTCCCCGTATAAACATGGCATTGAGGCGACTGATAACGTTACGTGTCACTAAGGTCGTCTTCATGCGTTTTGCTGTAGGAACCTCTGGGACTTTTAGAGGAAA